>NW_005370994.1:2076750-2078527 GCF_000412655.1 Myotis brandtii
GCATCAAGGGGGTGAGGGCATGATGGGGGGGGGGGGGGCAGGGAGGCAATGGGGGGATAAGGACACATATGTAATACCTTAATTAATAAAGAAAAAAATCATGATGGTGATTCAGGAATACTAAATAGGAACATTTTTTAAAACACTTAGTACCCAAAGGACCTTCTTAAGTCAAACTGTTTATTATTTGGAAAACCATCCCACACTACCACCCCCACCTGTTCTCTTCAAGACCCATCTCAAATGGCCCTTTCCTGCATATTTTTCTCTCTTTTTTTGGGGGGGGGGGGGGGCAAACCTAGACAGCGTTAGTCACTCCCTTTTGAGTCCCAGGCCATCCCCTGAGTGCTACACATACCAAGACAAGAAGGAAACCGACTCTATTGCACCCCTGAAATGGGGGGGGGGGGAGGCAATAATTAGATAAACTACAGTCCAACAGAGAAAATATCACGACAGCAACATACTCAAATGGGCTCTAGGTAGAAACAGAACATGTATTTATAGTTTTGATGTTCCCACAGTACTTGATCCATACTTCTCCCATACCAGTTTATTTGTGTTCAGGTCCATCTCCACACTAAACCAAGAGTTCCTCCATGAATTCAAAAATGCCCATGTCGTTTCCCCTCTGTGCTAGGCATCGTGTTGGCCCAGCAAACATCCCCTGGTTTCTGATCTAGAAGGAACCCCGTCCTTCTGTAGGCCGAGCCCAGCACAAGCCTAACAAACATATGATAGGAGTCTCATGAATTTTTGTTGAATATACAGATAATGAATTCCTGAATGAATTTGTAGTGACAATCAGGAGCGACTTCAGGACGGAGAATGCAAAAACATGCACACTTGCATTTAACTGGGCTTGCCTCAGGAAGTGGAAGTTGGTGCAGGGAACCTGCTTTCTTACTTTGTCTTTCTCAATACTGTACCTACAACTTATCAGTCACTGGGGAAAATCCAACATTTGCAACTCCTGAATATTGATAACAATGACAGAAAATGGAAGCAAAGTAAAGGATCGGGAAACTGTTCGCATGAGTTACTGTGCAAAGAACTCCTGTTCTCAAAGCGTTGGCATGAAAAAAATGAGAATTTAAATAATTGTAGGAAAATGTTTATAGCAGCCTCAGTCATAGCAGTAGAAAACAAGAAATAACCCAAATATCCACCCACAGGATGATGGACACATTATAGTGTCTACATACCAAAATACAAAGAAATAAACTTCTGGTGTGACGCAACAACATGCAAGACACTCAAAAAAAAAAAGGTGATGTTGAGTGAGAAATGCCAGACACAAAAGTGTTCATATGGGTTGATTAAATCCATATGAAGTTCCAGAAAAGGTAAAGCTAATCCTTGCTGATAGAACAGTGGTCACCAGGGGAGGTGGAGGAGGAAATGACTGGGAATCATTTTTGGGAGCTTTTTGGGATGATGGAAATGTTCTAAACCTTGTTTTGAACAGTGATCATGGGTGTATAACATTGTCAAAATTCACTAAACTGAATGCTTAAAACCAGTGCATTGTATGTAAATCATACCACATTAATAATAATAAAAAAAACTTAGTAATATCTTAATTACTGTTTTATTTTCAGAATTTTTATTTAAAATGTAATCTTAGAATCCTCATCTTTCATTTTGCAGGTTTTTAAGCATGCTTCTTTTTATTTTTTTAATTTAATTTTATTGTTTAAAGTATTACAGATAGTAGTACATATGTCTCCTTTTTTTTCCCCCCCATTGACCTTCCCCTGGCCTCCCCTACCCTCCG
>NW_005370994.1:2078746-2091236 GCF_000412655.1 Myotis brandtii
TAGTATTCCATTGTGTAGATGTACCATAGTTTTCTAATCCACTCATCTGTTGATGGGCATTTAGGCTGTTTCCAAATCTTGGCTATTGTAAATTGTGCTGCTATGAACATAGGGTTTAAGCATGCTTCTTTAGGTCTGTATTATTTTTGCAAATTATAAGATGATATGTGTATTTATGGATCAAATGTTTAGTGCAGATAAGATATGGCACTAGCCTTAACTTGTTTGGCTCAGTGGATAGAGTGTCGGCCTGTAGACTAAAAGGTCCCAGGTTCGAGCCCAGTCGAGGGCACATGCTCAGGTTGTGGGCTCAATCCCCAGTAGGGGGCATGTAGGAGGCAGCCAATCAATGATTTTCTCTCATCATTGATGTTTCTATCTCTCTCCCCCCTCTCCCTTCCTCTCTGAAATCAATAAAAATATATCCTATATAATAAAGAGCTAATATGCTAATTAGACTAGATGACAGAATGACCTTCCAGAACGACCAGTGGGCGGGGCCATGGGGCCACGAGGCAGCCAGGGCTGAGAGGGCAGAGGCAGCTGGGGCTGCAAGGGCTGAGCCCCTTGCATGAATTTCATGCATTGGGCCTCTAGTATATATATAAAAAGATATGGCACTAAACTGATAGAGCCTTTTGCCCAATCAGTCTCTAGTCAAAAATTAGTAGAACTTCATATGATGTATTTCTTTGTTGTGAATTAGTTCACATGACAGCAGTGTGTACTCTCCTTCATAAACACACAGATTGCAAGGATGTCAACAGGACATGTTTTGAGTGTTTGCCCTTGGAGGTGGTGAGCTTTGTGCTGAATAATTCACACCCTCTCACCTGGCCTCCCATCACCCAGCCCGCATTTGCAAGGCAGTAGGTGCGGGTTAGGAATTTAATCTGTGGTAACTGAAACTGAAGTTCTCTCTCACTGAGTATGTTTGACTCTATGGAAACGAGAGAACCTTGACCTTGGCCTCATTAGCACTGTCTTCCAAACAGCTAAGTGAATCAGCCACTGGCACCTACCAATAATAAACAGAAAACATGTGGGGTTGATAGGGATACTAAGGTGCACAGGAGGCCATTCTTTCCATCCATGGTGACAGGAAGCAAATTCTCCAGCTCTCTGACAACCAGAATCACAGTCCATTCATCATCGCTGCCCTGCTTTTCCCTTCTGTGCCCCCAAACAAATATATAAGGAAGAGGTACAAACTCCACAAACAATGGTGTATGAGAAATAGCACAATATTTCATTTTGTTCCAAAATCAAAATACATGTGAGTGTAGGTCCTCATCATCCTGGGCCTCCCAGTGTTGAGCAAAAGCCCCTGGGAACTTACCTAGATTGATTAATGTTGTTTAGATCAATCCTTCTTGTCTTCATCCCATAGCAGACTTCACCCATGAGCACATTGTCCAAGCTCTCATGCTCCTGTAAGTTCAGACGGCTCTGCTGATTTATTGATTTATGTTGTTTAGATCAATCCTTCTTGTCTTCACCCCATAGCAGACTTCACCCATGTGCACATTGTCCAATCTCTCATGCTCCTGTAAGTTCAGACGGCTCTGCTGATTTCTGCCAAGGTTGGCACAGAATTCTCTGCCAGGACTGAAAGCCTAGAGTCTCATGTAGAGCCTCTCTATGTACACCATCCAGTCCTTCCTCTACAAGTTCTCCCCACAATGCTTCAAGAGGCATGGGTCTCTGCTACGTGAAGAACAAACTGAAGACCACCATTCTTTCTCAGTCTTCAGAACTCTCTCCTTCTCTCTGTTTTATTTGGGGAAGGGAAAAAGAAGAGAGAAAAATAAAATAAGAATAAATAAATGAATATCTCATTTATGCAAACACATGTACATTCCTAACAATATCACCAATGTCAATATATTAATCAATATAGCTGGTTTTGATTTGAAACTCTATTACTGATCAGCTATGAGAACTCAGACAAGTTACCTAAACACAGAAAGCCTCACTTCCTCATCTATAAAATGTAAATAAACTTTAGTCCAATTAGTCTACAAATCTATTATGAGGACTAAACATTACAGCAATAATGTTGTATCACTTACGGAGTCTAACTGTTTTCCATTATTCATTCATGTATCTTCTATATAATCCTTTGAAGATGTAACAATGTTTTATAATGAGCAAAGAATGACACACACGTTATATACTGTTGTGCTTTTAAAATGAAGACCCAGTAATCATATTTGATATATTTTTTAAAGTTTCTTCCATGCCTGGCCCTAACTACCATACTATACACCACATATTTCCACATTCTATCAAGTATAAAGAACTGTGTTTTCATTATTTTCTTGTTACCTTTTAGGCCCAAGTCCAACTTCCCATATGATGGCCCTATATTTGGGCAGCTGTTAATACAGGGTGGGGCAAAAGTAGGTTTACAGTTGTTCTGTCTGCAGGACCTGCTCTCATGAGAGCTCAAACTGATCCACCGCACAGAGGACATCACGATGTTTGAATCTGGTGAACAACAGGTGTCCTGTACATTAGCTGCCGCAGACACATGCATGTCAGAGGTTCAAATTTACAACCCATGAAATCCAGGAGCCAGCCTCCTAGATGAGGTTTCTAGGGTCCAATATTCTGGATCATATTAGATCATTCCCTCCAGAGTGAAAGACAAGTTGTTGCACCTTGCACCAAGAATATTTTTCACCATTTGGAGGGCCTCTGTATTTTGGAGGCAGCAAATGACACAAGAAATTGGTCAGAGTGTGCCGCTCTGATCAATTCAGTGTGTAACCCATAACGCAGCTAGTTTTGAGTGATGAGCAAGTACTAGAAGGTTCCACAGCTAGTCCAGGTTGTAGACTGCAGACTAATCCAGTGCAAGCTATGCTGCCACATGGGCCTTATGACCCAGCAGATCCAGGAGCACTTGACGTTTCGATGGTAAATAGGGATGCTGTGTGGAGCCCATGGCAGACCCCAGGAGGATGGCCTGAGGGTTTGAAGCAAAGCCTCCAGATAACTGTTTTCCTTATGAGACACTGCTCTGGCCTTACTCATGAACCTTCTAGAGAATGAACCCCTAGCCCTATGACATGAGCTGCCCACAACTGTCTGGGTGTTATCTGATTTATTAGACTTCATAATTAGGCATGCCCAGAAACACTTTGTCACCGAGTGGAAATGGTATGTGCGAAATCAGACTCGCAGATCCCAGAGGAACAATCAAGTCCCATGTGTTGACGGCTCCGGCTCCTATTGCACATTCTTCGGCTGCACTGCCTGCCTGCCTTTATTCAGTGCGAGGTTTCTATGGAGAGCTCCCTGTGAGCAAGTGACTGAGGAGTGAGTCTGATATACAGATGTTTTTTTCTCATTCTACGGGCAAATTAAGAAGAGGGCGTTATAGCCACAGTCAGAAGTGTGCTAAACAGACACACACACACACACACACACACACACACACACACACACACGGGAGGGGAAATCCTTTCTGTGAGCATAACTTTAAGCAACATCTCTCACTGTCCAGTTTGAGGGGCCTGAGAGATGGCCCACGATGTGGATGGGCCTCTACCTAAAATGGGTGATGGCTCATGGTTTGGCTGGATTGTCAGGGATTTGGAAAGAAAGGAACAGAAGACTGTCTGCATGTGGTATATAGATGGACCTCTTACACTGGCACAGGGCATGAGGATGTTTGGTTGAATGTTAGGAGCTATGTCAGGGGTGGGCAAACTTTTTGACTCGAGGGCCACAATGGGTTCTTAAACTGGACCGGAGGGCCGGAACAAAAGCATGGATGGAGTGTTTGTGTGAACTAATATAAATTCAAAGTAAACATCATTACATAAAAGGGTACGGGTTTTTTTTTTTTTTTTTGATTGTGGGATTTGGAAAGAAAGGAACAGAAGACTGTCTGCATGTGGTATATAGATGGACCTCTTACACTGGCACAGGGCATGAGGATGTTTGGTTGAATGTTAGGAGCTATGTGAACACTCTCAAAGGGATCTGCTACACACAAAGCTCTTAATAATGAGGTAAAGAAGAAAGCCTATACAGTGGATGTCTGTCAGCTCCTTCCTTCAAATGCCCAAAGAAGGCACTTGCTCAATCGGTTTGTGTACACGAGACATGATCCAGGCATGGAGGCTGTGCATGGGCCCAGCACCATGGACTTTTCATCACCCATTGTGCCTGGTTACTACCATCAAGTGCTCAAGCCAACAATAGCAAAAGCCCAGGTTGGCTCCTGTGATGACATCATTGGGTGGGGAATGGGGACAATCCAGCCACGAGCTACCCTGAACCCTTCCATAAGGAGGGGCTGAAATTGTCTTCCTGGAATAGGTACTTATTCTGGAGAGTGATTTGTCTTCTCTGCTTGCAATACTTCTACGAATACACACCATGGACTTATGGATTGCCTTATGCACCTCCACGGTAACCCGAACAAACTACTTCAGACCCAGCAACTCATTTCACAGCAAAAAGCACAAACAAAACCCCAAAACATAGCAATGGGCTTATGCCAATGGAACTCACTGGTCTTACCATAACATCTAGGAGCATCTAGCCTGAGAGAAAGGTAGCACGGCCTCCTAAAGATTCAATTAGGGTTCTGAGAGAATGTCCTGAGAGGTGGGATCACTACTGTACAGGATGCAGTATATGCTCTAAACCAATGACCAATGTATAGGGCTTTATTTCCCAGAGACGGAATCAATGGATCCGTAAATAAAGAGGTGAAGATAATAGTACCCAGTTCCTCTGTTACCCCTAATAATCCACTTACAGATTTTTTTGTTTCCTATCCCCACACTTCCTGTAATGGGCACTTGTTAGAGAGCTTAGTTCCTAAAGGAAGAGACACAATTGTTCCATTGAACTGGAAGGTAAGATTGCCATCTGGCAATTTGGGTCCCTCATGTTGCTGAACCAACAGACAAAGGAAGGGGTTATTGTACTTGGTTGGGGTGATTGATTCTGTTGACCTGTATCAGTTGCTACACGACGCTGGCAGGAAAAACTAGGTCTAAAACTGAGAGGCGTCTCTAAGGCAGCTCAGAGTCATTTGTTACGTCCACACACCACAGGACTGAAAAAGAATTCGTACCCTTCAAAAATGAAGGTTTGGGTTGCCGCACTAGGTAAAAACGCTGACCAGCTGGCTGAAGGCCAGGGATGGGGAGGATGGGGGTAGAAAAAGGACGTTATAAATATCAGCTGTGGCTTTGTCACCAGGCCCAGAAAGAAAGAAAGTGGCAGATAGGAATAGTTTCTTCCTCATCTGGGTCCGGTCATTTTCTTTCTTCTAATCCCCTATTATTTTATAGAGAGAGTGCTGGTGACAATTAACTTACAATATAAAGTCTTGAGTGAATAAACAAAACAAAAAAAATGATCACTCAGAGATAGATATGAAGAGTTTTAGACATTGGTGTCTCCATTTTGGGGGGGAAGAAGGTGAAAGCATGTTTGCACAAAGGGAAGTTACAACATGCTAGCTAGACAGAGCATGAGGTTGACATTATTGTAAAATAGAAGTTTTAAAGTGGGTAGAAGAGAGCATGTGGGTCATTGCTAGCCATAGGGAGGATCTGTGACAGTCTATTCACCTATTGTCTTCTGCCCTCCTACACTGTGCTCTGTGACACTTGGGCTGGGGAGATGAGGAACACATTTCTAAGACACGTTTGACAGCTTGTTCTAGCAGATTCTGCTGGTGAGAGGCTCTGGGGAGGTAGACAGAAGAGATTTTTCTTCCCCTGCTCCAGCAGCTGTCAGCATCTCTCTACACAAATAGATGGCAGCGACTCTAGCATCTTTTGGCCCCCGGACAGCATGCGGGGCGCTCTCGGGAGGCCCAGCAGGCCCAGCTCTGGCCACAAGGCAGCCCCTCGGAGATCGGAGCCAGCTGAGCAGTTCCCTCGATGGTCTGAGCACAACTGCATGGCACCCGGTCAGCCAACTCAGCACAGCTAAGCAGTGGCCTCCTTCCCCCACCCACCCCCCCTCCAATCCCACCCCACTCTGAGGCAGCTGCTCCTTACTCTGCCCCCTGGTCCTGGTATCTCTGCCTCTTTCTTTTGTATCTTCTCACCCAGCCTGAGTGGTGGTAGCTACTTCCAGTTTACTAATCTCTGGGTTAGCTCACCATCCTTGTTTTCTTCCTTTCAGCCTATTCATTCCTTGTATAGCACCACCTCTGTTTAAAGGGCAGAGGGGATACATGGTGATGGAAAAAACACAATGAAGTAAAATAAAATACCTAGTGTGCTTTCTGTTCTCCTAACTGAATCTGATAGAGACTGGCATATATTTTTAAAGCAGATAATTTTTTTAAAAAAGTGAAAACACATAGCCCAAATGGAAATATTTAATATTTATGAACATCTTTGATTATTCTTTTACAGAATTGAACCTCCAGAATCCACCCTCTTTCTGTCCCTGGACAGTGTGAAACCTCATTATTCTCCTGTGGGTCACCAAGCGGCATCTTGCCTAGCTCCTGGCCCTTTTTGCCAGACAGAGGCACAGGATGCCGGCCCCTCCCGCAGTGCTGAGCGCAGGCACCGAAAGCATTACTTAGCTGTGAGTGTCAGGAAGTCAAAACAACCTGTTTTTGGGGTGTGTGTGTGTGTGTGTGTGTGTGTGTGTGTTTTCAAAAATTGCAGTGTCTGCCTGTGCCCATTACACAGAATGCCCTCCGCTTTTCCGTTTATGCGCTATGGAAACATAGCGGCCCCCTCCCTGTCTCTGGGCGGCAGCGTCAGTGTGGGTCAGTCTGCAGACTGACACGTGAACTTCCCGCTTCGATCGGCTGTCCTGATGCGCACGGGATCGGAGCAGACACGGTGCCGATGCTTCTTGGAAGTCATGTTCCGAAGGACTGACTCTCTTCCCCGAGAGTGTGACAACACTTACAGGCTTCCTAACAGTTCCGTGCAACGGACAGAATCCCAAAATGAAACCGTGAGCAGAACGGCGTGTCCCTCCTTTGCTTTCCACTTGATTTTCTGTGACAACCCCATCAGCATCGGTACATGAGGACATGAAGTCGTTTTCTGGTTGTGGGCTTCTTTGTAAACTGAGAGCCTCTAGCACAGTGGTTCTCAACCTTCCTAACGCCGCGACCCTTTAATACAGTCCCTCATGTTGTGGTGACCCCCAACCATAACATTATTTTCGTTGCTACTTCATAACTGTAATGTTGCTACTGTTATGAATCGTAATGTAAATATCTGATATGCAGGATGTGTTTGCATTGTTACAAGTTGAACATAATGAAAGCATAGTGATTAATCACAAAAACAGTATGTAATTATATATGTGTTTTCCGATGGTCTTAGGCGACCCCTGTGAAAGGGTCGTTTGACCCCCAAAGGGGTTGCGACCCACAGGTTGAGAACCGCTGCTCTAGAATGACATGAGGGCTCCCACGGCCACAGGTATGGAATTGCTATCATTCCAATGGATACACAAGCCACCGCAGGCTTTTTAGAAACATGCTTTTCTGTCATTGTTGAGTTTCTCCCACAGAGGCGGAGGTGGCCAAGTTCCCCTGCACTGGGAGACGGGGACTTGGGTTTCATGTCATCCCGGCTTCTACAGATGGGCAACAGGCAGATGCAAGATACAGGGACCTTTCCAACGGCCACCATGGGCCTCCTGAGTGCATTTCCAAACAGGTTCTTCTTTTAAAAGAGGCTCTGATCCCCACCCCCACCCCTTTAATTTCAGTCATGTTACCAGTCATGCCAACTTTAGTCATTGTTGGGCTTCAGAGAAATATCAGTGGTTTTTAAATATTTTGAAATGACAAAAAAGGGAGGGAGAGGACAATGGCATCATTTTGAATATGAACGGCTGCTTATTTTAAGAACAGTCACTCTGGCCATGCCCCGCAGATGATGTCGGAGAGGAAATGCTTTCTGCATGAGGAAACAGAGGAGCAATATTGAGACAGGGTCCTGTTGTTTCCTCCGGGGCTGGTCTTTCTAGAGGTACGTGGCCGAGGGTTTCTTCTTGCCCCAAACCGCGGGGACAGAAGAAAGTGCCCCACCGAGAGCGGAGATTTACAATTTGGGAGAAGCAAACGAATTATCGGAACCCAAGAGAAAAACCGTTTCCTCCAGGGAGATTCGCTTTCTCCTTCTGTACTCCCACGTTCACATCTGTGGTAATTATTTGCTTAGATCTGTCCCTTTGCTGGAAACATGTCTTATTCATCTTGGTGTGGGCCCAGCATTAGCCAGTGCCTGGCACAAGACGGTTCAGTGAATGTTTATCCAGTAATGATTGAGAAAAGGAGGGATGCTTGGAAACTAGGTCTTATATCAACCTCAGTAATGAAGCTGCCTGGACATTCAGAATAAAATTGTTGGCAGAGATTAGTTCAGAACATCCTTAACGCGAGTTACCCAAAGTTTCAGGATTTTAGCAATAAGGAATGATAAAGACTGTGGAGGCCCCAGGTCAGGAACATGATGGAAGGGGAAGGCAGTGGGCAGGACTCTGTGCAGACTTCATGCGTCCCATACCCCCACCCTCTGAGCCTTAGGGTGTGACTGCTGAGATAACCCCAGTGCATGGCTATATATATATACACACACATTTGTGCAAAACAATGTCTTTCTGGTCAAGGAGTCAGCCTTCCGACAATAAAAATATCTCTTAAAGTATTCATCATAAAAACAAAAACAAAACAAACTCCAGGCAGCAAACGGGGAGGGGGGAGGGGGGGAGATGGTGAATAGTAGAAGTCCTGACACAACACCTATTCAAAATGATTGACTGTAGGCAGCAAACGGGAGGGGGGAGGGGGGGCGGGGGATGGTGAATAGTTGAAGTCCTGACACAACACCTATTCAAAATGATTGACTGTTTATTATCTAGAAAGAAAGAAATGCTCTTTTGTTGTTCTGGATACGAGGAGGGCTTTCATAGCTAGACTGGAGGGGCTCTCCTGCACTGTCCCCCTCAGAGCCTCCTGGTAGTAACTAGCTCTGGAAATAAAGACCCCAGTGACCAGCAGAAGACGGAAGAGCCACCTGAGCATTTGAAATCACTCCAAATTATGTTCTCTTTTCTCAGGACAGGCTCTGCTTTGGTTCCGATCGTATTCTTACCAGTTTCTCCCTCAGGCAGTTGAGTGCTGTGCCTATCTCGGACAAGTGATCACAGCCTTATGAGATGGTAACCAGGTTGCCCGACATCAATCCAAGTACCATTCTCTTTGCATTCCTGCTCTTTAATCCTATTGCCTGTACCTGTCAAAGGCAATACACAGAAAGGAATCAAGAGAAGTAGCTCACTTATGAACTACAGATGTAAAAAAAATAAATAAATAAAATAGCGGCCAATCAAATCCAGCACTGGATTGAAAGGATACACAAATAATGGGGAACTTCGTAAGGGACGCACGGGACTGCAGCACCTGAATCCTGACACCACTAAGTAGGACAAGCAGATTTTATGTGCCTCCTGACGTGGAACAAAAGCAAGGAGACAGTACCTCCTTTGAAATATTCTTGCCTAAAATTTGAACTTCAGTCTACTCTAGGTCTAATGAAAAAAAATGCCAGGGAAAGGAGAGTATGTTTATAACCACAAGGATGCAATCAATCAAATCTTGAGTGCAGAGTATGACAAAAAAAAAGACCCCATTTTTTCAACAAAGCACACACACAAATTAAAAAGAAGGGAGGGCTATTGTAAAGAGACTTCTTAAAACAAATCAGCAATTCCAAAAACCCAATAGTGATGCAATTGGAGAACACTGAACTTGGATAGGTTGCTGTATGACTCTAGGAAATGAGCACATGTATTAATTGGTCCTTTTGTTAGATGTCATAATGGCATTGTGCTTGTGTTTTTAAAGCCCTTATCTAGTAGAGAACCATATTATAGTATTTATGGGTAAAATGGTAGGTTGTCCTAAAATTTGTTTTAAAACACTCCACCAAAAAGGGGAGGAAGAGAGAATAGATGAAACAAGAATGTTGATAATTATAGAATTTGGGTGTAGGTTATATGAGAATTTATTACATTATTCTCTACACTTTGGAGTTGGTCTGGAAATTTCCATAACTAAAATTAAATGAAAATAAATACCATAATCAAATAAGGGGGTTTCCAGAAATGCAAAAATTATTTGACGTTAAAAATACTTCACCACAACAAAAAGTACAAGGAAGAAAATCACTTAAGCAATTAAATACATGCTAAAAAAGGCCTTTGGAAAATTCAATATGTAGTCCTAATATTAATAACAAAAATGTTGGAAACAGTAACAGAGGATATGTTAAATGTATTATGGTATCTTCACCTGATAAAATAGCATGCATTTGTTAGCAAATAATGTAGGAGAATAATGTAGGAGAATAATAATGACATGGAATTACGTTCATAATATACTAAGTAAACAAAATGTTTTACTAAAAGATTACAGTATGATTTCATTTTCTATTAATATATGTATCAAATGTTGAGGAATGGTTAGATGTTGGTTTGGGATTGTATGTGATCTTCATTTTATTCCTTGTACTTAGCTAATTCTCCAAAATGTCTACAGATAACACATATTACTTTTTCAATAAGGGGAAAGCACACAATGTTATTTTAATTTTTTATTTGAAACTCTATGGTCATTTTTTTCAGTTACAAATACACCTAAAGGAACTCTCATCTTCCCAACATTTTTTCACTTTGCCCAAATCTGAAGAGACTTGTCAAATGCCATGTTGAAATCAAAATCTGTAGTGTTTGCAGTGTTCCCAATGCAATAATGTTATTGGAACAAACCCGAAAGGCCCTTTTGAAAACAGTGCTCATATTAAACACTTCAAACTCTGCTGAGATAATTAAGTTATGTCAATTATATTTTAAAATAATTCCTACTTTACAATTCATGCATATGGTACAAAGTATGAGAAAATACAAAAATGGAATCAGTTTGTATATGGCAGAAGATAAAGGAATTTGCTTTTTTTCATTTTTGTAATAATGTTATAAAGAAAAGAAACTATGTAGAATGTTTTAGAATGATTTGTATCCAAATTGAGTTGAATTGCTAAAATTTCAGTAAAAGGGGTAGCTTCCCTCTGTCCAAAATGTACTTTATGGGATGCTACTTGGCTGCAAGTTTGAGATAAACACATAGTTTTCTTAATCAAATAATAAATGAATTATTAGGGAATAGAATTCAGCTTTATTCTGAACTTTGTTGCTAAAAATCTAAATGTTATATATACCATGTGCTGATAGTTCTGAAGAACTGAAAAGGCAAAAAATGAATTAAACTAAAAGGAAATCAAACATCCTCTAAAATTTCATGTTTTCCAAAACTCTGTCATTGAACCTGACACTTCAGTCTCATTCATATATCACACTGAGCTTTTCTCTATGAGTGGATTTGGTTTATTAGCAGCCTAATTACTAAATTAGCACAGTAGATAAAAACTTGTTTACAAAAGGGTGCTCCCTGTGAAAAGTTCACGTTTTATAATTAACTTTTTAAAAAAGGGAAAAATAAGCAAATGGGACTACATCAAACAAAAAAGCTTCTGCACAACCTGGCAGTGTGGCTCAGTGATAGAGCATTGGTCCTCACAATGAAGAGTCATGGGTTCAATTCCCGGCCAAAGGCATGTACCTGGGTTTCAGGTTCATTTCTCCCCTCCCCCCTCCCCGCCGGCCCGTGTAGGATGCAACCAATTGATGTGTCTCTCTCACATCAATGTTTCTCTCTCTCTCCCTCCCCCGTCTCCCCCTCCTTCCTTTCCACTCTCTGTAAGAATCAATGGAAAAAATATCCCTGGCTGAGGATTAACAAAAAAAAAAAAAATCTTCTGCACAGCAAAAGAAGCCATCAACAAAATGAACAGGGAACCCACTGTATGGGAGAACATATTACCAGTGATACATCTGATAAGGGGTTAATTTCCAAATATATAAAGAACTTATACAACTCAACACCAGGAAAACAAGCAATCCAATTAAAAAATGGGCAAAGGATCTGATTAGATACTTCTCCAAATAGGACATACAGATGGCCAATAAACATATGAAAAAAAAGTTCACTAATTATCTGAGAGACACAAATTAAAACCACAGGGAGATATCACCTCACACCTGTCCAAATGACTACCATCAATGAGACAACAAACAACAAGTGTTGCTGAGGATGTGGAGAAAAGAGAACCCTAATACACTGCTGGTGGGAATGCAGACTGATGCAGCTACTGTGGAAAACAGTATGGAGTTACCTCAAAAAATTAAAAATGGAACTGCCTTTTGACCCAGCAATTCCACTCTGGGAATTTATCCTAAGATTCCCAAAACACCAATTCGAAAAAATGTATGTAACCCTAGCAGCATTATTTACAATAGCCAAGATCTGGAAATAGCCCCAGTGCTGGTCAGTAGATGAGTGAATAAAAAAGATGTGATACATTTACTACTTGGCTGTTAAAAAAAAAAAAAAAAAAAGAAAATTGTACCATTT
>NW_005370994.1:2091300-2104884 GCF_000412655.1 Myotis brandtii
AGTGAAATAAGCCAGTCAGAGAAAGACAAATACCATATGATCTCACTTATATGCGGAATCCAATGAACAAAATAAACTCACAAACAAAATAGAAACAGAGGCATGGATCCATGGAACACATTGACAGCTGTCAGAGGGACCTGGATGAAAGAAGGTGAGCAGATTAGCCAAAGAATACCTACACATAGCCCACAGACACAGACAGCAGTGTGGTGATGACCAGAGGGAAGCAGATACAGGGGCTGGCTGGAAGTAGGCAATGGGGCGGAGAGGGAGCATGGGGACAGTTTAACAGTGTCAACAATAAAAATAAAGTTGAAAAAAGAAGAAAGCTCCAGAGATATTATTGAGCTGAAGAAACAGTATGCAAGCCACTATCCTCATTCCATAACTAATACCCCCACCCAATTAGCATCAAAACTATTGCGATTTCAGAGGGAGCGTGGCCTAATGAAGGTCAATTGGACTGCACGTTAAATGAAATGCAGAAATGTTATTTAGCATTGACCATCGGCCTTCCTTCTATATTTAGTATTTTGCATCCCTGAAAATGCAAAACTATGTTTAAAATGCTCATTTTTCCAACTGACCAAGGTAAGACTCAATATGAGATGATCCTTTGCTGATGTGACTTGATAGCTGTATGATACTATGTTCTAACTTTTCTTGTAATAATAGAAACACACTGGTCCAAGACCTCATATAACCTAAATTAAATGTATCTAATTTCCGCATAAATTATTGAACTGCTATTTTAGATGAATTAGTTTTACCCTATGTTTTCTCAGCCTTGTGACAAAGGTTCCAAACCACTGACTGGAGAAATATATAATACTGAAAGTGAAAATTAATAATACTGAAAGTTTCAACTTGAGCCAATTTTTGACTAATACCATAAGACTTATATTAATCATAGTATAGTTTATTCATTTAATTCTAGTGAATTCAAGAGCTACATGGTATATCAAAGAACCTAACAAACTGTCATTTTTTTTTTCAGTATTCTTATATAACATTTGATAATGTTATATTGGCATCAAAACATGAAATTTTAGAAACTAGGAGAAAAGCAAAATATTTAGCTTACTCTTTTTTTATTGTAATAAATTCTAAAACAGAGTTGGAGATGCTAGTCTATATGATATTACAAAACATTCTTCTTTAGGATTGAAGTTTTTGTTTCTTATCAATCTAAAATTCATTAGGGAAAACGAAAATGAACACATACACTTACACACACAGTGCAGTGAGCAGAACCCAGTGTCAACATCAACAAATTCTTTTAGAGTTGCAGTGATTATATTTCTTTCCAAGTTGTTCACATTTTATTACTATTCACAAAACTCGAGATAAATAGTTCTTTTCAATTGGGCACTAGCCTTTCTAGGAGAATTGCTCCAGAAGCTATAGTTCTAGTCATGCTCTTTCTTTCCTGAGTTCCAGATATATATATTTCTACCTGCCTCCTGGTCATCTTCATTTAGATGACCCATACAGATAATATACAACCCTAGAACTCATTTCCCTCTCCCCACTCCCACCCTACTTCTGCCCCTAGGTCTCCAAAATTCAGAAAATGTCATTGCCCTCCACACAGTCATCTGGTTGTGAGGGTTGGAAGTGTTCTCTCAATGCCCATGCTTAATTAGGACCAAGACCCAGAAAGCCAAAGAAACATCCCTCAAATGTATACGTTCTATTACATTTCCAATGGCTTTGTTCTTTTCAGGTCATCCTTTGCTCTGGAGAATAATATTTTAAAGGACTCCTAACCGACTTCTGTTTCTGGCCAACAGTAACTGAATTTGTCCTTCCTCCTGAAACTAAACAAATATATGAAGCAATGGTTCACAAAACTTTAGTCATCAAGCAACCAAGGACAGTAATCCCTGAGAGAAAACAAATAAGGTAAGCCCTGTGATTGCCTTAGCTTTCTACCTAGAAAATTTTTTAGCCTTCGTACAGAGGGGGGACACCAAGTAGAGTTGACCATCTCCCTGAGTTGGAGTCAAAACTGTATGAGGAAGCAAAAATGTCTAGAATTCACAGAGACAATTTCCAGAAGGAAAGAGCTGGATATCTGCAGAGTAACCACTGGTGTTCAACTGAGTGTTGATCACTACATGCAGGTGATGAAACTACCTGAGGCCAGGTTTTAAAAAAAACCAAAACCTAAAAATATTAAAGGGAACAATACTCTAATCTCACATGGGCTAAAAAAATGAAAAATAAAAAAATGTCAGTTTGCATTAACCAAATTAGAAAACCTCATAATTTGTGGGGGCATTAGTTAGAGTATTCAAAGGGTTTTACCCCAGTAATGGGGAAAAAGTAGTCCTAGACTAAACATTGGTTTGGTCCTGCTCAACAAAATTTTATGAAATACTCCACCTGACAATAAAATCATGCATATTCTTTACAAGTGCACCTGATTTTTACCAACATCATCCATATTCTGAGCCATAAAGCAAATCTCACTGAGCTTAAAAGAATTCAGGTCATAAAAAATCTGTTCTCTGACTACAATTGAATTAAATTAGAAACCAATAAGAAAAAATGTTTTTGAAAAATCAAATTTTTTAGAAGGTAAATACACTATAACTATCCCATGGATAAAAGAAGAAATCAAAGGTAAATTATTTTAAATAAAAAAATTAAAACACAGCATTAAAAATATATGAAATGCCACTAAAGCAGTATATAAAGGGAAATTTATAGCATTATACATGTACATTAACAAAGAAGAAAGTTCTCATAACAATGACCTCAGTTTTTCCCTAAGAAACTAGAAAAAAAGAATAAATGAACCCAAAGTAAACAGAAAAGAAATAATAAAGATCAAAACGGAAAGCAATGAAGAGAAAAACGATAGGGAGAAAATCATAAAACTAAAGTTGGTTCTTTGAGATCAGTAAAATTGATAACTATCTAGCAATATTAAGCAGGAAATAAAGAGAGAAGAAACAAATTACCAACATCAGAAATGAAAGAGATGACACCACTAAGTAAATATTAAGTGATAAACACAGGAACACCTGAACAATTTCATCCAACAAATTTGGCAGCTTAAATGAACTAAACAGATTCTTTGAAAGATACAAAGAATGGAAGCTCACTCAAGAGGAAATAAATAACCTGTCTATTCCTTCATCTATTAAAAAAATTGAATCCACATTTTAAAACTTTTCCAAAAAGAAAATTCCAGGTCCAGATTGCCTCATAAGTTAATTCTACTAAACATTTAAAGAAGTGATACCAATTCTACAGAAAATTGAAGAGGAAGAAATGCCTCTCAACCTCTAAGAGGCCAGCATTACTCTAGAAAACCGGAAAAAAAGACATTACAGGAAAAAAGTACTGACCAAAATCTTTTGTGGGCAAAAATTTAAAACAAGATTTAGCAAATTGAAACCAAAAATATACAAGAAGGATAATGCATGATAATTCAGTGGGGTTTATCCTAGGAATGCAAGGTTGGTTTAACATTTGAAAATCAATCAATGTAATTCAGCAGAGAAACAGACATAAATAAATAGTATCATTTCAATAAATGGAGAAAGATCATTTGACAAGAGCCAGTATCCAGTAATGATAAAAATTCTTGGTTAAATTGGAACAAAAAGGAACTTCCTCAACCTAATAAGAGCATCTATAAAAACCTACAGCTAATAACATATTTAATGGTAAAGATTAAATATTTGCCCCCTAAGATAAAACACAGAGCAAGAATGTCTTCTCCTTCTCATGTTTATTCATTGTATTGAAGGTTTTAGACAGAAATGTAAGACAAGAAAAAGAAATAAAGAGCATCCAGATTTAAAAGATATACATAAAATTGTCTTTATTAGCAGATCATCTATGTAGAAAATACAATGGAAAAAAAGCTACTAGAACTAAAAAGTAAGTCTGTCAAGATTGTAGGATGCACAATCAAATATACAAAATTCAATTGTACTTCTATATCCTACAAACATCAGAAACTCAAATAATTTTGAAAATTGTATGACAATGTCATGAAGATAAATTTGACAAAAGAGGCATAAGGCATGCACTGAAAACTACAAAGTATTGCTGAGAGAAATTAAAGAATTTTAAAGAAAGAAAGATTGTCAAAATGGTAAACCTAAGTCACATTGTGCAACTATTATAAAGAATAAATTAGAAGTATTGGCCTGGAGAGATGCACATAAAATATTAGGTGACAAAAAGAAAAATAGGAAAAAAAATACATTATGTTTTGTGGGGTTTTTTTTTATCAGAAGAACTTTAAAAACTCCATAATAAGAAAACAACCATTTTAAAATCCTCAGAAAATTGGCACATACACTTGACCAAAGAAGATAATCATTAGTCATTAAGGAAATGCAAACTAAAACCACAATAAGATATCACTTCACAACCCCCAGGATGGCTAAAATTAAAAAGACTCATGAATCTAACTTTTGGTAAGAGTATGGAGCAATAGGAATTCTCATACACTGCTTTTTAGAATGTAAAATTATACAACTACCTTGGAAAACAATTTGATAGTTTTATAAAATGTTCAACATACATATACCAGGCAATTCAACTCCTGAGTACTTATTCAAAAGAAATGATAGCATATGTTCAAACTCTTGCATATGGATGTGTACAGCAGCTTTATTTGTAACTAGAGGCTCAATGCACGAAATTCATTCAAGAGTAGACCTTCCTTCTCCCGGCTGCTGGCACTGGCTTCCCTCTGGCACCCGGGACCCAGGCTTCCCTTGCAGCCCTGGCTTCATCCGGAAGGTAGTCTGGAAGGACGTTCAGTCTAATTAGCATATTATGCTTTTATTATTATAGATAGCCAAAAATTAGAAATAACCGAAATGTCTTTCAATAGATAAATAGCTAAACAAATTATGGCATATTCATTTAATATTACTATTCAGCAAAAACAAAAAACAAAAAAATAACTGTTGACATGCAATAATATGGGTGAATCTTAAAACAATTATACTCAGTAAAATAAGTCAGACAAATAGTATTTACTGTATGATTCTGTTTATATAAAATTCTAGAAAATGTAATCTAATCTATAGTGATAGAAAGCAAATCAGATAAGATATGTGAAATGTATTATATATCAATTATACCTCAATAAAGCAATTTTTTAAAAAAAGGCTTCTGACTGATCTCCATGACTCCAATGTTCTGAATCACAAAAGTATCAAACTTGAGAGTAAATAAGCCATCCTGGATAGTCAGCCCCGTCAAGCCTTCCTTCCGATGACTCCAGCCGAAGTCACATCTGATTGCCACTGTGAGAGACAAGGTGAAAACCACTGAGCTGAGCCTGGCCCGGGCAACCCGCACAACTATGAGCCCCTAATTTTTTTAATTCACTAATTTTGGGGTTGATTTGTCACACTGCAATAGATAATAATCAAAACAGCAGATTTTAAGGTTTGTTAAATTTTTTTCTCAGCAAAACCTCTTTTATGTGTTGAATCTTATGGTTAAGCTGGATATAACAAACAAATAAAAGCAATACTGCTTTGGTTTAAGTGGGAGTGAGAGTCTAGATTCCTGCCTGCCCAGTCCCCCTAGGTGGTTCCCACAGCTGCATGACATGCTCCCACATAGAATTTCTCCTTTCCCAGGTGGAAAGCTGAGGCAAAAAGGCTGTGACACACACAAGTTACTGACCTGGGACTGAACCCTAGCTATCTTCACTCACAATTAACTCCACTCTGCTGCTGAGAATAGCACGATGTGAGATGCATACGCAAAAATATCAATTGTTAAATCAGACGAAAAGTGTGAAGAAATCAGAAAAGCATAATGTGTATATCTTGACAAATCTAACCGATAATCAAATTTTTTACTCAAAAGGAAAGCAAATAATGGGTATTTGATCTGAAATTTCCATGAGTGTTCATTAGCACATATTTGTTTTCCACAATCTGTATTAGCCATTTGTGGATTCATAATACATAAAGGCAACCCAGGAAGTGAATTTCAGATATGCTAAATTGAAAATGTAAACAACTTATTAGTGTCCGTGAATAGACACACCACATCCTGGATGTCCGGCGAATTGGCTAAAGGCTGGGGGAATACCTAATTCCTCTGAGCGCATCTCTTCCTCCTTTTTTTCTTTTTGTTCTAATCGTACAAAGATGGTATAATAAATTCTGTGATGGTGGTCTTCCTTATAGTATACTGAAATCAAATGCTCCATTTTAAATCTTTGCTTCAGATTTGAAATGATTATGCTGATAAGTAGTAAAGTTCTACAAGGGACCCACTTCCAAATAATACGATGGATTTATTTCAATATAACCTGAGCCCTAATATCAAACACAGCCAAAATATACTGCAGAACTTGGCCATAAACTTTAGCAGCCGGTTCCCCGAACTATAGCTGTAGAAACAATGTTTCCATGGTAAATATTTAAGTGTTGAGAGGACCATTTCATTAACACGGGTATGACTTAGGACGTGGCAGAAGAACCACTCCATGTGCACTGAGGCTGCCATTCTCTACTAGTAAATACGAGAACAGTCAGTTCTGACCAGCTGCAATGTTTCCTCTCAAGCCAAGACTTACCAAATTCAGTCCCTGACTTGGTTTCTGCTACTCTATTTCCATGGCTGTTATTGAGTTCCAAAGTTGCATAGCAAGAAACATTTTATTAGTTTTTTTTTTATTAGAGTACTAGTAGGCTAAATGAATGCAAAAGAAATATTACCAACTTTTAAACCTTACATTAAGAATCACTATATAGATTTCTTTTAAAACTCCCCAATCCACAAATGCTTCTACCCAAATGAAGATTATTTTGAAAGTATGAATGAAGTAGAATGCAGATCAATGCTGTCAATGAGCTTATTTTATCTTCTAGCAGGTGTGAGGGTATGAAACCTAGTTCTGTGTATTTTTTTTAATGTGCATGTTTGAAAGGGAAAAATTTTAAGAATTAGTAATGCTGTAATTCGAATATATAAAATTTTAGTTTCAAAGTAAAACTCATAAGCAAATAAATCATGTGGTTTGCATGATTCAGGTTTATAGTCTTACAAGCAGGAATTGTTACTCAGTCTTTGACTTGTCAGAGCTTTCATAGCTCTTCTTCAAGTCGGTAGAGAACATTTTTCTCGTGCCTATGTTTAGAAAAGAATCTTAATCAAAATTAAAACAACAGTGCAAAGCTCTTAAATCCAAAAGAAATCTTAAAAAAATATTAAAGTGTGATTAATACTATTAACTTTTTAATGCAAGTGTTGCTGGAACATTCTATTAAAATTTATAAATACAGGAGTAGGCAAAGTAGGTTTACAGTTGTTTCTATGGGAAAAGACACTCAGGTTGATTTTTACAATAGCCTTATCAAGACTGTTTCACCTACTCACAACTGTAAACCTACTTTTGCCTACCCAGTACAGAGCTGTAAGAGAAACGGAGTCTACCTGTCTTCAGGTAGACTAGGAATGCGTAAACCTATTACTTCTCAAAGGCGATGGGAGATGGAATACAGAACAAGCTAACTATGCACATTCCCTCTCCCTATCAGAATATCGACAGGGGAAATGTGAATGCTTGTAAAAACTCCCTTGCTGATTGTCAAGGGCGGGGAAAAAAAAAAAAAGGACACATATGTAATACCCTTTGTAATACTTTAAGCAATAAAAAATAAATAAATAAATAAATAAAACTCCCTTGCTTAGTCAGTCACATTGTTAAATCCACTTCCTGAACACTCTCATCTAACCATCATTACGACAAGCTCTACAAATAAAGATTCAATAAGAATAGTGGTAATGATAATATAATAATGACATCTTACATTAAATGTCACTTTGCTATTTACAAAGCCATTTCATTTAATTGTCTCATTTGAACCTCACAATAGCTCTATGAAGTAGATGGTAGATACTATCAACCCATTTTGCAGCTGAGGAAAATGAGGGTCCAAGAAGTGTAGGGCCAGCCCTGGTCAAGTAGTTCAGTTGGTTAGAGCATCATCCCAATATGCCAAGGTTGTGGGTTCAATCCCAAGTCAGAACACATTCAAGAATCAACCAATGAGTACAAAAAGAAGTCCAATAAATTGATACTTCTCTCTCTTTAAAATCAATAAATACAATTTTTTTAAAAAAAATTTAAGTGGTAAAGGACTTTCTCCCATTTCTGCTGTATATGCAGGGGGCTAGAACTGAAGATTATTTGGTTCTCCGTTCAGTTCTCTTTCCCTTATACAATGCAGTGTCCTATGTCATGAAATAGTGCTTCCTAAATTTAAAAAAAAAATTGTTCTGACTTAAATACAAGTCAACTTCTTTATTTAGTTCTCTGTCATAACATCCAACTTCTGGTTTAAGACTTTTAAAAACATGAAAGAAAACAAAAGGAAGAAATTTCTCTGCCCTAACACATAAAATTTGAGCAAAATATATAGATTTAAGAACACTCAGAGGAATAGATTGAAAAAGGAAACCAAGCAAAGAGAGTGGTGTAAGATGATGCCATATTTCAAACCTTAACAGCTAGAGAAAGAGAAAATTCCAAGAGAGACAAAAGAGAGTTTATCTAAATCAGCTATTAACCCTAAAATCAGGCTCTAAAAGTCATACTTGTTTCAGAAACTAAATACAAGGAAAAGTACTCAGCTTCAAACCCTTGCCCAGAGAGGAATTCCCACTGGATTCAGTGGGCATCGAGTCAGGCAGTCCTCCCCACCACAACAAAGGCCAGCCTGGACAGCACCGGCCGAGCAAGAACAGAATAAAAATGAGTGTAATGGAAACTGAAAACATAACGCAGGAGAAGAAGGAAGGAAGGGAGACAAGGAGGGAGGAATAAAGGACAGAAAAAGCCTAGAAGGAAGTCATTAACATTTGCTTCGTGCCATTGCATAAATTCATGAGAATACGAATTCAATAAAGTATGAGTTCAAAGATAAGATTATAAAAAACAGAAGGAGAGTAAAAGGAAGATTTGACTGGAACTATATCACAGAACTAACTGATAAATTCGAGATGGCCAGGAATAGACACCGCTGAATATGAAATTTTAAAAGACACAATACAAATTCAATTAGAGTAACACTAATAAATATTGAGAAAATAAAAGATTAAAATCCCAAATAATGGTCAGCGGTGTCTCCAGCTAGAGAAACTACAAATGGAGCAGAAGCTATGGTGAAAGATGTAATAGCAAACAAGGACCTCCTCACCCTGACCCCAAGTGAAGGAAAAAGCTGGATATGCAAATCAGTTCCAAGAAAATTTGATACGAAGGCTCAGTATAGCCACTACCTCAGCGACTGAACAGCAAGGACAAAGAAAGAATTCTTGCCTGGCAAATGTGGCTCAGTGGTTGAGCATTGACCTATAAACCAGGAGATCATCGTTTCATTCCCAGTCAGGGCACATGCCCAGCTTGCAGGCTCGATTTCTAGTAGGGGACATGCAGGAGGGAGCCAATCAATGATTCTCATCATTGATGTTTCTCTCTCTCTCCCTCTCCTTGTTCTCTAAAATCAATACGATCCCTAGTAGGGGACATGCAGGAGGGAGCCAATCAATGATTCTCATCATTGATGTTTCTCTCTCTCCCCCTCTCCTTGTTCTCTAAAATCAATAAAAAGTATATTTTAAAAAATAAGTAATAAGTAAACATTTACAAAGAATTATTTACATGTCCAGGAAAGTATCTTCCTACTGTGATGGCTAATTTCATGGGCCACCTTGACTGGGCCACAGGGTGCGCAGACATTTGGCTAACCATTGTTCCGAGTGTAGCTGTGAGGGTGTTTCTGGATGAGATTAGCATTTGAATCTATAGGCTGAGTAAAGCAGATGGCCTTTTCCAATATGGATGGCTCTCATCCAATCAACTGAAGACCTGAGTAGAACAAAAAGGTTGAGTGAGAGGCAACTCCTCCCGCCTAACTGAGCTGTAACATGGATCTTCTCCAGCATTCGAACTGGGACTGGAACACTGGCTCTTCTTGGGCCTCGAGCCCTCCACCATCCCCCCTGGACCTCACACCATCAATTCTCCTACTTCTCAGGCCTTCAGATTCAGGTTGGAACTGCATGTTGGCTCTCCTGGGTCTCCAACTGACCAACTACAGATCTCAGGACTTTTCAGACTCCATCATCTCCTTATAGTGAGTCTCTATATAAGTCTCCTATATATGGAAGATGTGTATATATATATATATATGGCTCTGTTTCTCTGGTGAACTCTGACCTGCAAAGATGGAAAAAACAAGCTGGCCTGGTCTCCTATGTCTTCACAATCATATACAAAGGTGTAAGACTAGAGAAATAACCACAAAATCCCAGTGAAAAGATACTGTGACTCAGGAGCACTGATTCAGTCATGAGGTCTTTCTAGTATAAAGACAACAACAGGTATTTTCAAACATGAAAGGACCAGGGAATATGGTGCCAACGTGCCCTTTTGAAACACTATCTGACAAACAAATAAGAGATGAATCAAAGTAAAGATCAAAGAAACTATAGTACAAAGACTGGCGGAGAACAACACTTCCATTTAAACAAAGAAGTTACACAAAAATAGTGACACTGTAATTGCAGAATGTAAACATATGTCAGAATAATTTGAAAATAGTAATATAGTTAATATTTGAGAGATGGGCAAAGGGGAGATGGAAAAATGACAATGCTAATGTTCTCATTTTACACCATCTAAATCTGGGTTAAAAATTTCTTTAAATGTTCGTCACAACCTCTTTTATAGCCTTAGAGAGATATTTAGCCAATATCCTGAGTGGAGAAGAAACATTTACTTGAAGTTCACTAATTCTTCCAGTTGTGTTTTCTTTCAGTTTTCTTCTACTAAATACGAAGTTTTTAATTTTGAGGATCGCACGTTCACCATGATGCTATTTACCTAAAGGATGTTGCTTTGAGTGTGTGCATAGAAGGCTGATGTCCATCAGCATTAGTCGTGGCAACTTCTGGGTGATTCACTCTTACTTTTCATTTTTACTTTCCTAAATAGCTTGAATAACTTTTAAAAAGTAAAGCCACTTTTCTTTGAAAAAATACTAGAAGCTAATAGGCGAAGATTTTAACAATAATGGGAATATACCCAATTATTCTTTACTTGTTTGTTGTTGGTTTTTATTTATTTCAGAGAGGAGGAGAGAGATAGAAACAGCGATGATGAGAGAGAATCATGCCCTGACCAGGAATTGAACCATGACCTCCTAGTTCACAGGTTGACACTCAACCACTGAGTCATACCAACTAGGCTCTTTACTTGTTTTTTTGTTTTGTTTTGTTTTGTTTTTGTTTTTGTTTTTTGGCTAAACTCTCAATTTCTAAAACCATAAAGTCACTCCCTTCCTACTGTCTTGCTATTAGAAATTTGACACAGTGCTGAAAATTATTTTTATGTACCTTTCCTTGCACTCTCTCTGAATAGAGAATCTTTAGAAGGAAGAAAGTTAGACCTCATACTCCCTTCTACTTAAAACATACATGGCTACAGTACCTGCATTTTATCTCCATAGAAAATAAGCACAAATTACCCCGATATTGCCTTAAGTAAGGTAGAATTCCTATATGAGTGCGAAGTGACGATAGGCAGTGCTAGGTTTGTGTACAGACGCCCTCGTTTTCTAGCTGTGTGACCTTGGCAAGTTATTTTTTTTCTGATTCCCCAGGGATCACTGCTGAATGCGATGCATGATGGTAACGATTAAACGGACAGCATGTAAGTAAACTGGCCCGTATTAGGTCCTCGGTAAAGGATAGCTATTACTACTTCCAAAATAATTAATGACTTCATTTCATTGAAAGGAGGGGTTGGAGGAAGCGCCGAATTGGAGAACAGTCTAGAAACCTCTCAAAAGGCAGCTTTTCCTGCTTCCAAGGCATCTATTGAGGGATCTGTGTCTGTGGCGGGAGCATGAGGGCCCCCTGCAAGGGCGATGAGCATGGCCAGGGCCACAAGGAAGCAGCCCTTTCCTCTTGGCACACTCGGCTCCGGCTGTCCTGGGCCCAAATAGAAAGGAGGCTCCTGCGCACTCTTTCATCTCATGGTACCAGCTTTGGAGGAAGTGTCGAGATTAATTTTTATGAGTCCTTTGAATGTATCATGTACCGAGCTGTAAAGGGCAATCGGGTTGCCTGACTTCTCAGAAACCAGGTTGGTGAGATAGCGCTGGGCCTTTCCTGGTGCATGAATGAGGGAAGTGAAAGCCCCTCCCGGCCCTGCCCTGAACCCTGCACTCCAGGGTGTAACTGCTGGTCTCCTGGATGGGGGAGCGTGCTACGGGCCAGCGCCATGTGTGCACTGCTCTGCCTGCCTCCCCCTTCTCAGGAGGGTGTTTGTAGGGCACACAGCTGTCCAAAGAGGAGTAGTTCCTTAATAAAACAGGTAGTGCACCTTGGGCTTGGCTCTTTCGAGAGAAGAATAAACACACGAGGTGTGGAGATTAAAGATAAGAAAATAGCATGTTCTGGCTACAGGTCCAAGTCCAATCTCTTGTGCTCATAGAGCCCATCCTCTGAGTCATCCGGACCGCCTTCACCAGGTGTAAGGGCATTCTCCCAGCTCAGGGCCTAATCCTGACTTAGCCTAAACAGCAAACTCCCCCTGCCACGAGCTGTCAGTCACACACACACACACACACACACACACACACACACACACACACACACCGAGGGCTCCCGGGCTGCCAGAGGGATGTCTGTCTGCCAGCTTAGGCCTGATCACCTGGGGAGTGGGCCTCAGCCGGCAGGTGGACATCACACAAGGGGTCCTGGACTACAAGAGGGTGCAGGCCAGGCTGAGGGACGCCCCTGAATGCACGAATTTTCATGCACTGGACATCTAGTGAATATATAATGGCCAGAAACTTTTAACAATCTGTGGAAGGAACACACACACACTCATCAGGCTCATAACTACTGGGATTATTTTTCCCCATCAATTTGGACCTTTGTCGTCTGTTATTATGAGACAAGGTACGAACAAAGTATAAAAGCACTTATTATTAGCTTCCCTGAAAAAAATTTGAACTCAGTTTTGTGTCAGAATCTGATAGGAACCGGACCTTGGGCCTAAGTACTAAAGGCTGGAAATACTCCCACAGTATTTCTTCCGTTTCCTCCTCCACCCACATCTCCCAGAGCGGTGGTGGGCCCTTCAGTCTCCGTTTTATTTCTCCTTCAGCTGCACCATGCCTGGCACTAACAGGGGCTCAATAAATGCCCAGTGAATCAAGGAATTAATATGGAGATAATTACAACTTTCCACATGGATTGTTACTCCCAACCTTTTCTTCCCAAGCTGCTTAGTGTTGCATTGCCAGCTTCCTCCCCTCCCAATATTTCACTCCATCTTTCAGAAATCCTCATTACCTTCTCCTGGCCTCTAGAGGAAAGGCCTGACAATCAAGGCCATGCATGCCTTTTCCAATATAGTCTTCCTATCATTCATTTCACATTTTCTTGCCACTCCCTTCTAGCCTGCATAGTTTCTGTTGAGAAATCAGCTGACAGTCGTATGGGTACTCCCTTGTAGGTAACTAACTGTTTTTCTCTTGCTGCTTTTAAGATTCTCTATTTGTCTTT
>NW_005370994.1:2108434-2167304 GCF_000412655.1 Myotis brandtii
GTATTTTCCACACTGCGCCTCCTCTGAGCCTCGGTATGCTGTTCTCTTTCCTTCTAGTTGAAGAGTCTCTTCTCAGCCAGCCTTCCTGTGGTTCTGGGTGATGTCCGTTCCTTCTTTTAGTTGTATTTTTGAAGTGGTTGTTCGAGGCAGCAAACTCCGGTGTTTACCTATGCCGCCATCTTGCTGTCTTCTTCCATGTTGGGTTTTGAGACCTAGCAGCAAGGGGCCCTTGATAAATTATAAGTAGTCACTGATATTTGGGAAATTAATTTATTCTCTCTTGTTATTCTCTTCAAATACAGGACTATGTACAGCAACAGCCCCCAGGATTGAAGAAGGGCTCTGACTGGGCAATCTTTCTGTAAAGTCTACTTATAGGAATAGCTTCTGCATTAGAGTTCACCACAGAAACAGAACCAACAGTGTAGGGGGAGAGAGAGAGAGAGACAGAGAGAGAGACAGAGAGAGAGAGAGAGAGAAGTTTAAGGAATTGGCTCATGCAATTGTGGAGGCTTGGTAAATCCAAAATCTATAGAGCCAGCTGAAGGCCCAGGAAAGAATACAAAGGCAATCTGCTGGTAGAATTTCTTCTAGCTCGGGGGGAATCATTGTTCTATTCAAGCCTTTGACTGATTGGGCAAGGCCCACACACAATATAGAAGGTAATCTGCTTTACTCAAAGTCTATCAATTTAAATGTCGATCTCATCCAAAAAAACACTTTCACAGAATGTTTTGCCAGCTATCTGGGCATCATGATCCAGCCAAGTTGACATATAAAATTAACCAGCACAGCTTCTAAACACCCAATACAGCCTCCTCAGACTACCACCATTACCAACCACAAAGGGGGAGTTTCTCCTGACCCTTGGAATTTTCTTCCTTTTATTCTAGAGCCATCACCAAAATTAGCCCCACAGATATTAGAAATAAAGACACAGAGAGCCAGAGGGTGTGGGGGAAGAGTGGGGTGGACATTCCCCTTAGCACGGTTGAAATATACCCTTGCTTTTGAGAATAATACTAAGGGAAATAAAAGAAAATAATTATAAAACATTCCAACAGTACAAGTTGCTATGTTCCTACAGAACAGTTCCACAACTGCATGTTCTTTTGTAGGTGTGTAGGCTTGACTCCACCTGCCACCTGCCTGGGAATCAAACAATTCCTTTTTTCTTCCCACATCTTTTTTTCACTCCTCCTCCCTCCTGGAATAGGGGTTGAGACATCTGCACACAGACCTCCCTAGGAAGGTTAGGAAGTTCAAGTTTTAATTGCAACCAAAACCCTCATCCTTACCTCCCTGTGAATTGTCACATAAGGAAACATCCCAGGCACAGAGATGCCTGTCTTCCTCCAGGTCAAGTTATCTTCTTGTAGTTCTTTTCTAGCCAGTTTTACCTTTACAGTAGGAGCTCAAGAACCAACCTCGGCTGTGTTTACCCCAGGCCTGAATAGAGCCCGGTTTACATTTCTCTGGGTGTGTGATGGGGAAGACGTGGCCTCCTTGAAGGTAATGACCTATGGAGTTTCCATTAATATACAATCCTTCTCCTGCTGTAACTGAGCATCAGCTCAGCTACAGTGGGTTTGGGGGTTCTGCTGACGGTCCCCAGTGCGTGACACGGAGTACACACCTACAGAATTATCTGCCTCGCACATCTTTTCTAAGAATCTATTTCCTCCCCACCCCTACTCTCACAGCTCTTCCTCACCTACATTTTTGCCACAGAAGCCACTATATACATAGGTAAGGGCCCAGGTCCCTGGCTGTTGTTAGTTCGGCCACAGGTCAGCATGGGGCTTAAGTTGAGCCACAGTCCTTCTTTGTGGCAGTGGCTTTGCAATTGAGGTGTAAGTTGAAGCATCTCTCTCTCTAGGGGCTTCACCCTTAGTTATACAACCCAGCTGCTTCTGGAAAGTATATATTCCACCAAGTGGAGAAAGCCAGTCAGAAATGAGAGAGAATGATGCCAGCCTCCAGAGCGGCATGTGAGATTGAGAAGAATCCTGACATCGTCCTGGTCCCTGGGCTTGAAGCATGCATGACCCAGCTGCACCTCTGCTCTTCCTGTAGCTGGTTATTCAACACTTCCTAGAAGTCTATGAAAAAAACAACAACAACCCACCAGCATCCTTCCAATGAATGCCCTTTCTTACATAAGGTAGTTTATGTCGGGCTGCTATCATCTGCCACCAAAAGATCCTCAAAATAACTTAATGCAGCACCCTTCCGTGCCACTGTGTACTGACAACCGCGTCACCTGGTTGCTGGGAGAATTAAGTGAGATGGTTATCGGAGATTGCTTTGTCATCTGTAGAACATAACACATGTCGTCTGTAAAACAAGAATGCACTTCTTCTGCAATCCTTCTATTCAATTAACCGGGAATAAAAAATTCTACTTAAAGACCAAAAGTTTTGTCTCGCTTCAGAATTTTCTTACTTTTTCAAACTTTTTGTAATATATTATCACTTTCTGTGACCTCAAGCATTGCCAATATGAAGTCATATTTAGATTAATAGAACTTTGAGTACAAAAGCAATGCATGCCACATAAGCCCAATAATAGCCTTTATAAGATGGCCTTTTGGACATCTCAGTCTGTAATACCTGAATGCTTAGGGGTCTGTGAGGCCATTTTAAATATTTTTAAACTTCTAAAGACAACTGTACATGTGCCATATATTGATGTACACAAGTTAATTATAAATCTTATTTCTTTGTTTCGGGCTAGAATTATATCAATGCAGTCTGGCAACTGACTAGCTCATGTTGTGCAAAAGTTCTGATTGGCTGTTAAAGATACCATAGGCATTACTGTGATGAAACTAGGGGTCATACTGTTATCAGGTTGTAATATCCAAACTGAATACCCAGAGCAGAATGCACCCAGGGACAAGTACAGCTTGACAGCCAAAATTAAGGACTCTGCAGGAGGGAATATTGCTTATACATTCCTATGCTTATATAACTCCATTTGGCATAACTGTGAGTGAAATAAGCTTGATTTTATTTACTAGAAAATGTGTTCAAAACATGAGATAAAAGGGGAAAACAAACAAGGGGAGTCCTTGGTAAAAACTATTGTAACTTCTGATATGTAATATAACCTGATACAGTGTTTCCATAGATGTGTCTCCCAGAATACTAATTCTGAGGTATTATAATAGAGTTATATTTTTAGAAGTTATATTTTTAAAAAGGATCCACTACATTTGGGCAACACTGCCTCAAACAGACTTGTTTGTTTAGCTGCATGATTTCTCAGAGCCTTTAATATCTCTGCATTTGTGACTCTCCAAGGTGTCTCCTTATCTGACCAGGTATCTCCTTATCTTCGTTCTTGAGGCATTTTACATGACTAGTATGCTATTAAGCATCCTTTGGGAAAAGCTGGTCTAATAAACTCTCATCAAATCATTCCTGTTTTTTATTACCTGGTTATACAGAGATTTATAAACAGAGCTGGCCCCATCAGTTGGCGGAATACATGAAATTAGAGTTGCTTCACACACCCACCAAAAGATCTGTTCCAACTCCCATCAAACCACCTTCATTTTTCTTACTAAAGTGCCATTTCTTTGGTTCTTGAATAATTGTTGCTATTCCCAATACAGATGCTCCTGAGAGCAGAAACAACGTAGGCCAAATTTCCTCAAGCGCTTCCAGGAAACCACCTCCAATAGCAGAGCAGGAGGAACCAAGAACTGAAGTGAACTAAGCCTGAAGCAGCCCAAAGCTCAACATTCATATCAAGTTTCCTGTTGGACTTAACAAGAATACAAGTTTTACATCCTACACCAGTGATGGCGAACCTTTTGAGCTCGGCGTGTCAGCATTTTGAAAAACCCTAACTTAACTCTGGTGCCGTGTCACATATAGACATTTTTTGATATTTGTAACCATAGTAAAACAAAGATGTATATTTTTGATATTTATTTTATATATTTAAATGCCATTTAACAAAGAAAAATCAACCAAAAAAATGAGTTCGTGTGTCACCTCTGACACACGTGTCATAGGTTCACCATCACTGTCCTACACCATAATGTACCCAAGTTTGCTTTAATATAAAACTTTCAAATTGCTTGGCAGCTGGTAGAATGGGAACTGTAAGAAGATGCTCCACATCAGAGCTTGCGTCTGTAGATGGCCCAGAGAAGAAGCAACCCCTGGGGAAGGGGCATTGGTAAGACCCCAGGGAGGAAGGCAGAGAGAGGAAGACTGAGAGTGTGGTAGGTGAGTACCAGAGCGATGGGCAGGCTCATCCAAGTGCTGTGGTCCCCACATCCTTCAGGAAGCGGGAGAAGGGGGCAGGGCTGGGAAAATGGTGCTGTGGGAACCGATAATGAGGAGGCAGTCCTGGTTCTTCCCAGGGGGGGGGGGGGGGCCACTAGTTCCCTTTCCCTCTGATCAGGAAGGCTGCCCTGTGCCCACAGTAACCTCCCCCCACTTCCCTTTCCTCTTCTGATCCTCACCTCATTGTTGACACCCCTCCACTTGTTTTCTTTATTCCTCATTCACGCTCACCCTAACTCAAATGTAAGGTTTATTAGTGTCTCTGTGTTGAGGGGTGGGGGGTGGGAGGGACCAGGATCACGGCTGTGCCCTCTCTTCTAAGAGGAGGCAACAATTTCAGTTCCTTTAATTTCATGCCACAAGATCTAAATGGGTGTGAACACAGTGGGGCTGGGGAAAAAGAAACTCTGCCACTCTTTTTCCACTCTGTCCTAACTGGTAAGGGTGCCAATGTCAAAAGTGGCTTTCAACATCATTGACTTTCAGCGATTTTCAAGCTTTTGAAATTAAAAAACTCTTTTTCAAATCAACTTATTAGGAGCAAGAAAAAGTAGTAGTATTTTATTTTATTTTTATTTTTTATTTATTTTTTTTAATATATTTTATTGATTTTTTACAGAGAGGAAGGGAGAGAGAGAGTTAGAAACATCGATCAGCTGCCTCTTGTACGCCCCCTACTGGGGATGTGCCCGCAACCAAGGTACATGCCCTTGACCGGAATCGAACCTGGGACCTTTCAGTCCGCAGGCCGACGCTCTATCCACTGAGCCAAACCGGTTTCGGCAGTAGTAGTATTTTAGATGTAACCATTATGTCCAACATTCAGCACCCATGAAAGGTAGCAGAAACAACTTTGTTCTTTCTCCCCATGGCCCCTGCCTGCCCATTCTTTGGGGCTGGTGTGCCTTTTCCTGTGGATGTGACTTCGTGCCAGCCTTTTCTGGTCTTTCTCAGATTTACCCAAAGGAATGGGAAGTCCTCTGCTCACTGTATTCTTCCAAACAATTCAGTTATTAGTCTGAGCACCTTTCAAAGTCGATGCGTCTCCCCTTCCCCGTGGGACTGCTTTAGGCTGGGCCCCAGCATGGGAAGGTGCATGAGCTGGCTGATCTTTAGCTTTACCCACCTTCTTCTCCTACCTGGTTTGCCCCAGCTAATTAAAGGAATAACGGGTCAGGAGGACTGGAGGTTAAATCAATCACCAATGGTCAATGACTCAATCCATCATCTACGCAATGAAGCCTCCATAAAAACCGGAAAGACTTTGGAGAGGCTCCAGAGTGCTGAGTGCATCCACGTGCTCGGAGAGGGGTACACCCCAGCTCCAGAGGACAGAAGCTCCTGTGCTGGAGACCTTTCTGGACCTTGCCCTCTGTCCCTCTTCATCTGGCTGTTCAGCAGTATCATTTATAATATCCTTAATAGTGAACTAACAAACATTTAAAGGCAGTGGGGAGGTGGGGAGCTCAGGAGGAAAAGGGAAGGTAAAGAAGCAAGAAGGGTGTTACTCAACAGGTGCTGTCCTGGGTGGCGCAGGGGCTCAGTGGACTTAGCAAGTGTTCCAAGTTGACTGTCTCTCAAGGGGTGTTGTCATAGGGCAGTGATGGCGAACCTATGACATGCATGTCAGAGGTGACACGCAAACTCATTTTTTTTGGTTGATTTTTCTTTGTTAAATGGCATTTAAATAAATATCAAAAATATAAGTCTTTGTTTTACTGTGGTTGCGGCGCAGGGGCTCAGTGGACTTAGCAAGTGTTCCAAGTTGACTGTCTCTCAAGGGGTGTTGTCATAGGGCAGTGATGGCGAACCTATGACATGCATGTCAGAGGTGACACGCAAACTCATTTTTTTTGGTTGATTTTTCTTTGTTAAATGGCATTTAAATAAATATCAAAAATATAAGTCTTTGTTTTACTATGGTTGCAAATATCAAACAATTTCTATATGTGACACGGCACCAGAGTTAAGTTAGGGTTTTTCAAAATGCTGACATGCTGAGCTCAAAAGGTTTGTCATCACTGTCATAGGGAGACTCTCCACTCTGCAGTCTGTCATTTGCTGTTCCTGTGACAAAGGTATGTGATTGTCTTCAGATTGGTTTCTAATGAGTCTTCCATCAGTCCCACCTCCAGCTTTGTTCAACTGAGATCTCACTGAGATCCTAGGTGGCTCTCTCAGGTGGAATCTAAGGCAACCCCACACTAGCGTGTGCTCTGTCTTAGGCTGCACCTGGCCCACAAGAAGCACACAGCTTTGACCTTTCATTCACAGGGAGTGCAGTAACTTCCCAAGCCACCGTCCTCCGCTCCAGGTGCAGCGCTTCAGCCAGCGTTGTGGCCTAGGTCCCTCCTGGTGCAGTTGATACAGATTCCGGGAGTCTCCTCAGACTGCAGGGGTGCAAATCAAGTCCCTGAAACCTTGCTCATGACCATGGGGTGAGGGAAGAGTACTCCCTTCACCCTCCATGGACAAAGGATACTAACAGCATACTGACAACCGTCTCTAAAGAAATCTTCCAATTTCCATCCATTCTTGGCCTCTTCAACTTTAATCCGTTTGTATTCCATAATGGGTGAAAGGTAAAGGTTGCAAAACTAGTTTTCAACATCTGTTTTCTTGGTTCTGTAGAGTGATGTGGTTTCTCCTACAATACATTTCTAACATTCAAACTAAGAGGCTGTTTAGATGAACTCAGAAATTTGAAAACAGGAGTTAAGAAGGGTCAGAGGTCAGCCTCTACCTCCATGAAGCAAGTCAGGCATTTGCAGGACCTTTGAAAGGCCTGCAGGCAGCCACCGACCAAGGACGAACACTGGTGAGATCCCGCTGTTCCTATTAGAAAGGAGGAACCTGAGGCCTAGATGAACGAAGAGATTCATGCTGGGTGACACAATTACAGGCAGCAAATGACAACCACATCACAGTCCCTTCGTGCTACTCCTGTAAGCTATCCCCACACCATCTTGGCTCGCTCCTATGCCTCTCGAAGGAAACTTGAAGAGGCTAAGCAGCCTTGGTGGCTCTATTGTCAGAAGTCTGGCCTCAAATCCTGTTCCTCATGTACACTTGAGGGATCCTGGGCAAACCTCTTGTCCTCTCTAAGCTTCGGGTTTCCATCTGTGAAATGTCATTGATAATGGGATGAGAAATACAATGGGTAACTTATAGCAAAGTTCTTTCCAAAATGCTGGGCCTTGGGCAAACATTAGTTGCCATTATTATTATGAGATTGGAGTAGGGGGTGATCACAGTTTGTTCAGGATAACCTTAGTCTTAGAATTCTTACAAGATTTATTACAAGATCACTAATGTGTGGTGGTGTCTGGTCATAAGAAATGCATGAACTAAACAAGTTTGGAACGCTTTTTACATAACCCTTATGTAACTAAGTTTATCCATTATCTAGCCTGAGATATATATATATATATATCCCACGTTCAAAGGCTGTTAAATCATGTTGTTTACCCATATCTTCAGAAAAAAATCATTTCTACTGTCGTGGTAAACAACCTGCTTCCCTATTTATAATGGTCTGGCCCTCTAGCAACTTCAGGGCAAAATTATAGCTAATTTGCCTACAAACGTCAGGTGGTCATAATAATGTAGCCACTCAGTGTATATATTTTTTTAAGAGAATAATACACATGTTATGATTATGTTACGGTTGTTAAAGAACAGCAAAGGACACATACATTTCATCTATATTCAAGAGCTGTGAAATCATCTTGATAAACGGAGATTATAAAGCACCTGGGACAATGGCACAGGTGTCACCACAGGCCTGGGCAAAACTGTGTCTGGAGCACAAGGACTTCGCCTCCCAAAACTGTGGAAGAGGAAATGGAATCATTCCATAGCAGAGCAGGAAGCACCCTCCCACTCCGATACTGCGTGGTGCCTGATAGTATTTCTAACATCCAGAGGAAAAGTACACACCAGCCGCCTCCCCCCCACTGGAGTCTCTGGACCTAATCAAAGTCAAAGGCACTGAGAATGTCAGGGCAGGACAGGGAGCGTCTCACAGAGACTGGAGGGAAGGCTGCTGGCCTCCCAGGGCTCCCCAGCAGGAAACCCTGCCCTTTATCCTGGCAGGATCTCTTTGGATTGCAAAATAGACGCAGTGCTCTTGTGTAACCTAAGAGCCTTTGAGAAAGAGAGAAAGGGGGTGGGGAGAGGAGCACTCAATGGGGGAAAATACTTTCATCTTCATTGTTACCATTTCTGAGAAAAGCCAGGGAGATTAAAGGGCTTGCCTAGACTGGGAAACTCTAGTAGTTACCACCCAATCCAGCCTTCCTATAGGGGATTAGACGGCCACGCTTACATTTGTTTTTATTTATGTTTGTTAAAAGCAAGAAAAGCAAGTTTGGGATTAACCCTGTGTAGGTAACAGCACTGATGTAAATGAGCAGTGCGTGGGAGACTAATGCCTGGTGCGCCATGAGGCCACGTAACACCCATAAACCAAAGGGTGTGATAGTCTGAAATCGCTCCAGCAGGCAGCCTGGATCCATGCATTCCTGCTATATCGTTTTGCACATTGTGTCAACATAATCATACACGTACATGCTAAATCACTTGTGTTCTCTACTACAATTTGAAAGACCATGTTCAATGGAGGCCCACCGACTTTACCTTTTATTTGCTAAGTCATTTTTCCTTCAGTACTAGTTTAGAGAGGCTCTGAGTACCATCACTCTACTAGTCTAGGGTCTACAAGTCGAGTCATCTGCTCTGAACTGGGCTCAGCCCTGAAGAGATCCTGTGCAATGTATTCAGGACATTTGGGAGACTGTTGAGCATCTGAGCAAGATATGATTACTGGGATTCACTGGGGGGATGGGAAGAGCAATGGACATTCTGGGACGTGGCCTTAAGAGATAAAATCTGTGTTCAGTCAGCATCCATTTGCCAAGTTGGGGCCAACTCTGGTTACCAAGCTTACTGAGCCACTGTCTCCCTTCTGTAACTATGTGCCCTCCACTGGAGAGACCGGGCCTTAACTATCTATGTTCCCACAGAGAACAAACAGCCTCATTCCTGGAACACAGCACTGGCTCAATAGACATTGAACTATATGATCATCAAACCCTAAACGTATTTTTTATCTAACCATTCCCTCTTCATTTACTTCTTATTTCCCACAGGGACTGGTGCTATACAGGCAGGAACTAGTGAATGAATGAATGAATGAATGAGTGAATGAATATGTTCACGAATGTATATTGTCTGATTATATATAAAAGCATTTGTATAGCTTGTGAATGTGATAGTGTTTTTCTCCTAATGGTGTTTGCTTGAATATGGTGCCATTATTCATATTATGATAAATGCATCTTTATACTGTAAGACTGTGTGCTATTTATAAAATGCTTTCACTTGCATTATCTTACGTAATCCTCACAGCAGCGCTGCAAAGTAGGCATTATTATCCCCCACTTTAGATAAGAGAGGTGATTTGTCCAAGGTACACTAGCAAGCACAGATCTGAACCTGAACCAAAGTTTCGCCACATATACTCAGCAGTCTTTCCCTGAGTTGGAGGGTGAGTAGAAGGCAAAGGTTATGTCCATTTGTAAACGGACGCTTGTTTCTGAAGATGTAACTCCTGACAAGCTCTAGCACCAGGCACCTGGCTTGCCGCTGGCCACAGCTGCTTTTGAAGGCACAGCTGGTCTTACCCCGGGTCACTCAACAGGACCTACGTTTAGTTATAGCTACTTAATACTAAAATAACTGGCAAAAAGGGGGGGAAATTCAGAGAATTAACCAGTTGTTATTTTTGTCTACTACACAATGACAAACAACCTTTGGAGTAGATTTTTGTCTTTGGGTTGAGTTGCTATATTCATGGAAATATCACAATTATTTCCTCTCCAGCTAAATGTCAGCCCCCGTAACAAGAAGCCAGGAGGCTTGAACAGCAGGAGTCAATATAAAAAAAAACAAAACAACTAAGCCTCAAACTGTGGCCTGCTTCCTAGGGCCCCTGGTGCTCTTTTCTGTGCTAATGACCTATGTTGTTGGCATTGCTGCTACAGACACTGAATGTCCTGGAGCTGTCAGGACCTGGGCAATCATTTAGTGTGGCAGTTTTCAAACTTTTTTTCATTTATTTTTTTGTATTTCAGAGAGGAGGGAGCGGGAGTGAGAGATAGAAACATCAATGATGCCCTAGCTGGTTTCGCTCAGTGGACAGAGCGTCAGTCTGTGGACTGAAGGGTCCCGGGTTTGATTCCGATCAAGGGTACATGCCCGGGTTGCAGGCTCGATCCCTAGTAGAGGCGTGCAGGAGGTAGCCAATCAATGATTCTCTCTCATCATTGATGTATCTATCTCTCCCTCTCCCTTCCTCTCTGAAATCAATAAAAATAATTAAAAAAAAAATGAATGATGAGGGAGAATCATTGACTGGCTGCCTCCTGCACACCCCTACTGGGGATTGAGCCCTCAACCCGAGCATGTGCCCTGACTGGGAATCGAACCGTGACCTCTTGGTTCATAGGTCGATGCTCAACCACTGAGCCACACCGGCTGGGTGTGTTTTCAAACTTTGAAGAAATGGTACTGAACACTTTACTTACATGAAATGTAGCATTGAAGCCCAAAGAGCAAAGCAACCCAAGCAGACTGGTGCTGGTTGAAGAGTAGATTGTGGTAAGCCTGTGAATGATGACCCTTCCTGACAGGGCTCTAAACGCAGGGCAGCCCGTGGTTTTACATGTGGGGAAGTGCGGCCCAGAGAGCAAAATGACAAAGGTAAAGAATTGGAAATCCACCAACTTGGTTCTGCTACTCTTTGAATTTCTCTGCTCCTCATCTCAGTTTAACTTCCATTTCTGCCTGAATTCCAGTCTCCTCCTCTAGCCCATCCTAAGTCCATCCAGTTGTGCCTGCTTACTGCCCACAGAGCCACCCCAGGTTCCAACGTTGCCACCACTGCTTGGAGAACATCATGTTTCCCAAGGCGCCTGGTCAAAGAGTTAGCAGGAGCCCTTATTAAAATGCAGATCCTTAGATCCCCTTCTTCGGCAGATTCTGATTCAATTGGCTTGGGATGAAACCCAGTGACTCTTTTTGCCATTGAGTTTGGGAAACACTTCCTGGATGGAATGGGCCAAGGATGTCCTCCTGCAGGGAAGGCAAAGACTATACCTAAGTGGGCCATTTATCCCCTGTAAGCCACTGAAGATCTGTGTCTCATCAGGAATGTTTTCTCTCCTCCACAATAAAAAAATGTCAATTCTCAGGCATAAAGGGATATTTTCAACCATTGCTTTTTAGAGAGAGTTGAAGGGAGGGAGTAGGAAGGAGGAGAGGGAGGAGAGAAGGAGGAGGAGGAAAACGAAAAGGAGGAGGAGGAGGAGGAGGAGGAGGAGGAGGAGGAGGGGGAGGGGGGGTGTGAAAGAGACACAAAGATTGGCTGCCTCCTGCACACAACCTACAGGGTCAGGAATAGAACCTGCAACCCAGGTATGTGCCCTTGACCAAGAATTGACCCTTCAGTGCATGGGCCAATGTTCTTACCATTGAGCACACCAGTCAGGGCAAAAAATTTAATCTTAAACCACCATTCCCATCCTCACCTGAAGACTAAATTGCCATTTGACAACCCTACACTAACTCCACCCAAGAATAGATGTTATTAACCTTATTTTCAGATTTTCTTTGATAATTAATACTAGCAAACTCATATAGCACTTACTATGTACCAGCACCATTCTGTGCAATTTTCAGATATTAACTCTATACATTCTTCAACTCTATCAAGTAGGTACAATTGTTTTTCCCATTTTACAGACAAGAAAACCAAAACAAATATGTTTTACATGCTTATTAGTAGACGAAATATATTGGAGCAGGTGAATCTAGAGACTTTTTGGTGCCGGTACGCTGAGTGAAGTGTGAGCATTCAGATTTTCCCTTCCACCCAAAATCAAACTCCCCTGAAACTAACCTGCTTCCTCAGAGGGCAAAAATAAATTACTTGACTGTGTTAAGCCTGTACCTAAAAGTCAGATGATTCTCAGCTGGATCAACTGTTGTTCTGTTCAAGAAAATGGTATCTTCATTGTGTATAGAGCACATGTCAGTGTTAAAATTTTTCATCATTTGTCCGTCTATTTGTTATCACTTCACAGTTGTTGTTTTTCCCTTAGAACATCTGGTTTGTTACCATATATAAATGTCTGTAAGAACTGGAATACTAATATCGATTTTTGTTTTAGGAAAAAAAAAAGATTACTTATAATTCAAAATCGGTACTTACTGAGAATCAACATTTAATAAAGAACCCACAAACAGTACATTGGATTTTTGACCACTGCAGTCCTGAGCCAGCTCTTCCCATGGAATTTATTTATAACTCCCTGTTTTCCTTGAATAATTCCAAAGATTTTTGTAGCTTTCTAGTATGAAGACAATCCTATTGTGTTATGTCATCACACTATTTTATAGTACCCCATCTACCACTGAACTGTTAAAATAGTTTTTTGCTTGCCAATTCAAATTGCATTTCTTCTTTAAATAATACTAATTTGGGTCTATGCTGTCTGTGGCAAAAATTCATAATTTTCTCCATTCTTACCATCTTCCATTTGGAACAGCAAAGTGCCTTTAAAAAAAAAAAAACCAACGGACTAAATTTCTTAACAATATCCCCCTGCTAATAGAAGTGGCCATGTGCTCTAACCCATGAGATATAAGTGAACATCACTGGGTGAGAATTTTAGGGAACTTCTTTAAAAGGAGCACACACCCAGCCAACAAATATTTTCCCTTGCCTTTTCTTTTCTTTCTTCCTGGAAAGTAGATGTGATGCTGGATGTGGTGATGAGCTTGGGCTCATGAGGCAACAAGCATCCACTAAGGATGGCTGAATGGAAGCACAGAAGGAACCGGGGTTATATCGGTAGCAGGGAGCCACCATACCAGGCCTGTGGTGCCTCGCTCCAACATCACGTAGTGTAAAGAAAATAAAAGCCTTCATTTGTTTAACCTTCTGTTTTTCTGGTTTCTGTTACTCACAGCCAAGTACAATTTCTAACTTCTAAATGATCAGATAAACAGTGCCAGAGGATATAGAGGTTTTCAATATCTTGAAGCTTAAAAATTGGGATAGGTCTACAAAGTATGATTAAACATTCTGTTATATAGCCATTAGGTATTTTCAAACAATATCTAAAATTCAATCATCTGTTGGTGAATAAGATCAATCATTTGAAAATATGATCCAGTTATTAAGAAAGAAAGAAAAATATCAATGCTACCATCTACCCTCCATTTATTTCAGTAAAATAGATCTGGGCATAGAAAAGAAAACATGATTTTTGAATTATGACACTGACAAGAAATACATAAAGTTTCGGGTTTCTTAACATGAAGAATTCTTGTGCTCTGAAATATGCATATATGTAGTTGTTCACACAGGCAAATGGACTTTTAGCTTTAACAATGGAAGCAATAGGAACCTCTAAGTTGTAGAATTTTAAGAAGTATGAAAATGAATGAGCGTTTTTCTATATGTATGTGATAATATTTACTATTTAAAATATGCTAATAATGGGCCAAGTTCTGTAGTAGATCCTATACCTAAAGAAGAGAGGTATTTAGTGGATTCATTCATATTTTGTTGACTCTTCTGTTTGTCCCATATCTCTGAGAAAGTCTCCATTACCGATGCAAATACAAAATCTAAGATTTGGAGAGGCATTTTATGTGATTAAAGTTCTCTCAGTGATAGCTCCTGACAACCATATTACTTTTTTACTGCTATAGATCAAATTACTGATCACTTAGTGACTTAATACCCATTCATCACCCTATACTTTTAGTAGGTCAGCAATCCAGTAGGCGTACTGGGTTATCTGCTGAAGGTATTACAAGGCTAAAATCAAAATGTCAGTCAAGCCATATTCTCATCTGTAGCTTGGGACCCCCTTCCACACTCACTCAGATGGATGGTAAAATTCAGTTCTTTTCAGTATAGAACCAAGGTCCCCATTTCCTTGCTGGCTGTTGGCCAGGGTCTTCAGGTTCTAGCCCTGTGCCCTCTTTCTCTCATAACTTAGCAACTGCTTGTCTTCCGGGGTACTGATGCGTTGCCTTCTTTTAAAGAGCACATCTGATTAAGCCAGGCCCACCCAGGATAATCTCCTATTTGATTAATTCAAGGTCAACTAGTAACTTCGTCATGGGAGTGGTCTCCCACAATATGCACGCCCCTCCCCGCCACACACACATATACACCCCAGGGGAGGGAATTTCAGGGGGCATGTATACCAGGGGACAGAATCATGGTGCCATCTCAGAATCCTTCCTACCACAACAATCTAAAGTATTTTGTTACCGAAGAAGTAGTTATAATGGTTACTTTTAATTCACAGCTCTAAGGAGGGAGGCAATGCCCATATTCTTACCTAATTACCCGAAAATGTAATTGTCAGCACTGCATTGTCACCAGTCTTGGAACTAGGTATTCAACACTTTAGGATGACTATTTCTTCAAACCAGAATAAGAAGAAAGAACTATTCCTATCCATTCTTTTGTATATATGCCCTAGCAATGCCCTAGCAATACCCTTCCAGGCTTCTGCCTGGGGGTTTGGCACCCAGGAGGTTTCCCCTAGGCCAGTTCTGCCGCAGGGTTCTGGAGCTGGCAGCCGTGGAGGCCATTTCCTCAGTAGTTCTTCAAGGTGTCTCTAGACTTTACTTTTGGAAATGGAGCAGCTTTCTCTGGCCTTTCCAATTATCCCCTGAGCTACCTAATATCCTTTATTAAATCTATTTCAGCTAAGACTACTAAGAGTAATTTGTGTTATTTGCAAACAAGAACCTTGACCAAGATAGGGATTAATGGAAGAGGAAGAATGGACAACAACCCTTTCAGAAAATGAGAATGCGTGGCTTGCTTACCTGATGGGACCAGGTTAAAAGGCAGCAGTGGAGGGAGAGTTACTTAAACGATCACGTGGTTGTGTGGAATGAGAACCCTACCTTTGGCAGGACTTTCAGGGACAAGGGATGGCAGTTGCACAAGAGTAGCAAGGTGTGTGGAAGAAAAGACTGAAGATCAGTCTGGATGCTTCTAGTTGTTACACGTTAATTTTATATGTCAGCTTGGCTAGACATGGTACCCAGATATATAGTCAATGTATGCATATATGCATAAACACACCATCACAAACACACATCCTATTGGTTCTGTTTTTCTAGAGAACTCTAACTAATAAGTACAGGCTTAACATCTGTAATAATTTCAACAATAAAGATAAATTAAAATTAAATAAATAAATGTTAAATAACTAAAAAAAAGAAAAGACAGGCTTAAAGTTTGACCATGACCTGGATCAAGTAATAGTCAGAACTCTGTGTGCCCTAAAAAGAATGTCTTAACAGTATGGTGGTTACCAGAAGGGAATGGGGTAGAGGGGTTAAGAGGACAAAGGGATCAAATATATGGTGACAGAGGAAACTAGACTTAGGTTTGTGAGCACACAACATACAGATGATGTATTATAAAATTATACACCGGAAACATATAATGTTATTAATCATTGTTACCCAATAAATTTAATTTTTTAAAAGAATCTCTTATGGTGTTATCACTGAAAAAAATAACATGGCGTTAGCCTATAGATTGTTGAGTTATATCAGCTGATTTCATAGTCTCCTTGCTTCTCTTACATGAGAATGAAGGTGTTGCTTAGGGAATACCAGTACCGGCGTTCTGTCTCCTAATTAGAATGGGGCATATGGGAGGAGTCGGATGATTCACTGTACTCCAAAGTCCCTAATTTCACTGAGCCTTCCTGTGCCAGCTGAAGCAGCCCTCCCTGATCTGTCTGATGAGGCTGTTCCTGCCTTTCTTGATTCCACGTAATGGCCTAGAGTAGACACAGGCAATTACTTTGTAAAGGAAATCTACTTCTCCTCCCCCTCCCCTGAGAATCCTCACTACCTAGAGGCTTATAATTAGAAATTTCCAGAGGCCTATTACAAAGGCAAACCAAGAAGGGGAAAGCTTACCTACCTGCAGGTATAAATGCATGCAGGCACACAAGTAAGCAAGAGCTTGCTAATTTATATCAGCAAAAGCCTAGGGAGTCTACGCGGGAATGGATTTTGAGGATGCTGGTGGTATAGACTTCCTAACGATGATGGAACAATATCTCCCACAGCACATGCTCCTCTTGGATGTTCCTCCCATCAAGAGTTGATGCCTCTTGTTCCTTCCCCTTGAATCCAAGTGGGCTGTGACGGGCAGAAGTAAAATTACGTGACTTTGAGGCTTGGCCATAAAAGGCAATAGTTTCCTCCTGGCTGTCTTTGGGCTGCTCACCCTTAGAATCCAGACACCGTGCTGTGGAGTCCAAACAACCACATGAAGAGGCCACGTGTAGGGCTCTGAGCCATGCCCTCAGCTGAGATCCCAGGCAACAGCCAGCATCAATTGCCAGGCAGGTGAGTAAGCAGGCCAGTCAGCTTCTCACCCCAGTTTCAAATCTTCCCAGCTGAGGCCTCAGTTGTTACGGAACAAAGACAAGCTGTCCCCATTGTTCCCTTCCTGAATTCCTGATTCTCAGAATCCATGAGCCTAACAAAAAAAAAATTTATGGCACTGAGTTTGGGATAGCTTGTCACACAGCATTGGTAACTGAGCCGGTACTCAGGCCAGTGACCATAAATTTAGATTAGTCAGAGTTATTGATGGGAGTGTGCTTCTAACAGACTCTGGAGTCCATATGGTAGGTCCAGTAGTTAGTTTTTAAAGTTTTGTTCAATTAGTTCCCTGAAACCTGCATTCAGTGGTGGTCTTCCCTAAATGAAGATGTAAAAAAGTTGTCTGATATTGTTAACAGGAAAAAAGATTTGGGATAAATAAGAAAATGTTGGTGATTATTTATAATTTGCAAACCACTCATACACACACACACACACACACACACACACACACACACGAACCTAGAAGAAGCTCCTTTCACCACAACATTAAAAAACAAAACAAAACAAAAAAACCATTGGAAAGTAGTGGGCCAGTATCTTAGAAAGTGCTCTTGTCTGTGGGCACGGAGGCTGCCATGGAAACGGGCTCTCTGATGAGCAGACCTTTGGCTGACAGTGGCTCTGAACTCCAAGAGACCAGGTGCATGGCTATGGTAACAGGTAATGAGGCCAACACAATTATCAGATGATTCATAACAAAGTGATCTCTGACAGTGCTAACTGATCCTGTGGTCCCCAGGACAAAAATATCGGGGCAACCCACCAAAATCCATTTTGATAGAAAAACAAAACAAAAATAAACAGGAACAAAACAAGAAAAGCTGCTATTTCTAAAGAACAGAGGCATTGAACGATGGAGTAAAAAACCCAACAACCAATACCCAGACAGGAGTCAGTTCACAGACCCTAAAGCCCAGAAAACCCTTGAGAAAAGGCCCTAAGATGACATCACATGTAAGTAATGGCCTTCTCCAATGGGCTCTGTGGCCATTTGCAAGGATGACTGTGCACTAGTGGTAGGACAACACTTTGGGGATTACTGGACACTAGCTCTGAGCAACAGGTAATCCATGGAAACCCGGGCTTTTACTATGGCCCACTGGTCAGCATGGGAGCTAAAGGGGGCCATGTGATAAGTGAGTTTTGAGAACCTACTCAGGTTTAGCGTGCTTCCACAAAACCATCTTGTTTATATTGTCCCAGTTCTCAAAATAGAATCTAAATACTCAGCAAATGGCAAAATCTCCATGCTGGTCCTTGACCACTAGAATCAAAGTTTAAATTATGGTAGAAATAGCCAAATGTTAAGTCCCTCCTAGGGCTAGCTGCCCTCCCAAAATGTTAAATCAAAAGCAATACCACACATCTGATACACATAGAGATTAGCACCACCATTAAAGACTTAAAAGATGCATAGCTGATAACTATTATATTTTCATCTAATTTACCTGTATGGCCTCTGCAAAAGAGACATGGGTCTTGCAGAATGAAAAGGAATTATTTTATATTTAATTGAATTGTCACATCATAAGGATGCTGTCATGTAGTAAAAAAATCAAGCTAGCCCCCTGGATTGTAGCTGGAATGTATCTATTGACTTAATCAATACATTCTCTGTCCCAATAAATTATTAGACCTAGAAAAGATTGTACTAACTAGTCTTAGAGCTTAGAGTCTCCTTGTCTGAGGAGAAGGTGAGGTTTTTTCATTGGTATGAGAGAATGCAACCTTATTTGGTGGGAACATAGTTTTTGTTGCTATTTTTGTTTTCAGCTTGGAAAATGAATGTATGTCCAGATAAAGAGTGACATCTATGTTTTGTGACTCCTCAAAATATTTTATTTTAAATATATATTTTATTGATTTTTTACAGAGGGGAAGGGAGAGGGAGAGAGATAGAGAGCTAGAGACATCGATGAGAGAGAAACATTGATCAGCTGCCTCCTGCACACCCCCTGCTGGGGATGTGCCCGCAACCAAGGTACATGCCCTTGACCAGAATCAAACCTGGGGCCCTTCAGTTCGCAGTCTGACGCTCTATCCACTGAGCCAAACCGGTAAGGGCCTCAAAATATTTTAAATACTTTTCTGGCTTTTGATTGTTTCCTGTTTTGTAGGTATTTTCCCCAATTGGAATCCCCAAAACTTCATCTTTACAGACTATTTTACAAGTAGTGCAAGCACTTACCTGGTTTTTGCCATGTGGGAATATAGGGTCTGCGTGGGAAATTCATTTTTTGATGATGCGAATGTCACCAGAGGCAAAGGTAGTGATGGAGGCTTCCTCTATAACCCATGAAATATGATTTTGGAGTCAGTGGCAGCTTCCTCCACAGCACAGATCTGTGGAGTGGCTCTGGAGTTCATGGTGGTGACAAATGACAGCTCCCTCATTAGTCCAGTTCTGTGATATGTCACAAGGTATTGCTCCTGGAAGCTTAACTTTTTTCTCCAGCTCTCCCAGCGATCCCATGTAGGGGACCATGTAGTTTATCATCTATATATATAAAAGCCTAAGCGACCATTACGACTGAATGACCAGAACGACCAGTCAACCAGTCACTATGACTCACACTGACAACCAGGGGGCAGACGCTCAATGCAGGAGCTGCCCCCTGGTGGTCCGTGCACTCCCACAGTCAACCTCCTGCAGCCCCTCCCCCTGGCTGGCTGCCCCCCCCCCAACCATCGGCCTTGATCACTGGCAAAGCCGAGGGACCCCATCCATGCACGAATTCGTGCACTGGGCCTCTAGTTTGAAATTAGACACATTTGGGAGTGAATGGGGATGCTATTATTAATGTCAGGGATAAACTAGAACTGCACGGAACAGATGGGACACATAGTAGCTCTAATACTGTGATTTATTTAATACATTTTGCAGCTTAAATTAATCAGAATAGATTTACTTGTTTTTTTACTAAAATCCCTAACCAAAATACCATCATATTTGTATGATTATAAAATTAGTTAACATAAGCGGACCCTGTGTATTATATTGTGCCCATAACACAGGAGAGGTTATTTTATTCTACATATTTATAAAGCAAATTCAGATTCACTCAAATTCATAGACTCTATTATATCAATATTAGTTGACTTAATGTAGCCACATGCTTGTTGCCTAAAGAACCATGACTCAGACGGATGTTGTCCTTAATGAAGCCTAGGGGATGGAAACAAAGTATCTTGTCACAGTGTTTTATAAATAGTGACTCACATCGGTGAGTTGAAGCTGTAAATGAAATATTACTAGGACAGAATATGCACTTTAAGAAATCTTTAACTTAGTGTGCATGTTAAAATTATCATCCTCTTATTTCAATAGTTTTATTTTATGCTAAAGATATATAGCTATATGAAGACTGTTCTATGTTATAGGTATATTATGCTATATTACTGCCAACGTCAGAAATCCAAGAAGAAAGACACACCAGTCTCCTTCACCGTCCCAGCATCTTCATTCAAACACTATCACTGAACACTGACTGGCATTCTACTTGCCCATTTACCAATTCGTATTGGCACTGGGCTAGTAGCTCAGAAAACAAGGCTGAGCAAAACAGACATGATCCTAGGGACATAGGTCCAGTAGCTCAAAAGGCAACGCAGTAATAAAATTATAACAGAGAAATATGCAGTTACAAACTGTAAAGAGTGCTATGAAGGAAAAGTATCCGATGCTCTGGGACCTGGGCAATGTAGGGAGTCAGGGAAGAGCTTTAGGAGGAAGTGATATTTGAACAAACACCTAAAAATGACAAAACAATAACTAAGTGTGGGAGTTCGTGTGGGCGGACAGGCTGCTCTAGACATAGAGGAAAGCACATAAAGGGCCATGAAGCAAAACTGGGCATGAATTTCAGTTCAGAGCACTGGAAGGAGACCTGTGCAGCTGGGGCTGAGAGCAGAGGGTGTGGGACCACAGTGGACTCCAAAGGCAGCTGCCTCCACCACAAGGCCCTGCAGATAGGAACAGGAAGGGGGCCTTGCCCAAGGCCCCTCCCCCATTCTGGGAAATTGGATAGGTCAGTAACAACTTTAAACAGAACACGAGGAACAGAAATTCTGAGAGGATAGCCAGTGCAGGAATTCTCCCTGAAATTGGAGAATGCAGGAAGAGATGGAGAGGGAAGCCCACGTCCTTGTGGGAAATCCAAAAATTAGGAGTCCAGACACCAAATCATCAACACCAAAGACAAAGATGACCTTCATATAAAGACGACAGACTGAACTCATACATCTACCTATCCTTTCTCTCCCAAAGTCCTTAACCTACTTAAAAAAAAATGTAAGTTTCACTTATAAAGGATAATTGTGCTGAAAAACAAACAAACAAAAAATTGTACCATCACCTGACCAGAAATTGGAGGAAGAAAACACAGTAGATGGGGAATTGAACGGAAATAAGAGCCGACAAACAAAAATCTCACCCAGCCTAAAACACAATCAGGAGAAAAGTACTTGAGTAGATCTGTGTTTTACCAAGAAAAATTGTTCATAATCAAAATTACCACTGAAATGGGCTTCATTTTCACTGCACTCTGTTGTAATTTAAAGAGTGCAAGGATTGCATGAGGAACCGTTTCAGGAGGCCAGGGTCTGCTAGGGGGTTAGAACACCTGGAAAAACAGCCCTGGGCAACTGATCGCCAACTGGTCCATTCTTACAGGAAGCACTGAGGAATGTGCGCAGTGGTCACGAGTTATTTGCATCTGGTGGACATTAAAAACAACCAAAGTCTCCAGAACAGTGGAAAGTGATCATGATCAAGAGGGAGTAAAAACCCCTGAGCACTGGCAAAGAGAACTCTTCAAAACCTCGAGTTCTCTCTGTCAACAGGCAGCGCTACAAGCAGCACAAAAGGCACAACACCCTTGTGGGAAGTGACAGCCAGGCGAGCTTCCCCATCAACAGGGATATTGCTGTGAGCATTTTACCCTGCAGAGCTGTCTAGGTGTACTAGTAGCTACTTAGACTGTTTCTATTTCCATATGAGGAAGTTGTGTTATATATCTGAAACTTTATTGTCTTCCAGTCAACAAGATCATCTTCATAAAAACTTCACAATTACCTGGTTTTTTTTTAAAAAAAATAATCAATACAAATTATCCTTGAAAAGCTCTTGAGAAGACAGACAATCAAAATATTGCTCCAGTGTTCAGCACAAGTTATTTTTCCTTAACAGTAGAGTAAAATAATATTTCTTTGGTTAAGCACCTGAGAAAATGTTTGGCTTACATTTAGAGAGTATGCTATGAAGGACAAAGCTGTATCTTTCATCATGATTGGCATACTAAATGTGGTGGGTGCTTGAACGACAAGAGGTACATGGACGCCAAATATGAACAGCAGATTTACATCTCCCTTCTTGGATTTGCTCATTCTGGGACAAAATTTATGGAATAGAATAATAGGTAAAATCAGCTGCCATATTCTAAAAACTGGTTTTTTTCCCTTATGTTTTCCTTACAACATAATTGAATTCTGAAAAATTCAGTATGAATATAATATAACTCCACTGTAAAAATTAAGTATGAATATAATATAACTCCAGATATATGTTAAGATGAGATTCAATAAAAAAGCGAAGTCAAGTAGCTTTGGCACAATTGTCACAGTGACTCATTAAATTGTGGCCTTGGAATAAGCAGCATGAGTCAGAGATTTTCCTCTTCCCCTAAGAATCCTAAAGGGTAGCTACTGTTGTTTGTGCCCCTTTCCCCAAAAGCAAACAGTGTGCCTGGAATATTAATTAGTGTGCTGAGTGTTGGAGTGGGAGATAGAAGAGCAATGAAATAACTCTGAACCTCCATGTTGATAGGAGAGAAAAAGAGAGGAAATGGAATAGGTAAATCAGCCACTTCTTTCAGTATAAATTTTATGATATTGTTCTCTAAGGTGGGTTTTCTGACACAAGTAGATCTGAGACCAAACAAGCAGTAAAACATGGTAGATAATTTAAGATCCCAAAGAATGAGAGGGAATCCTGCCCTCTCGTCCAAAATCAAGCTATTCACAGACCCTATCTAGTCACATGTCCCCCCAACCCCCCAAGATCATTGAGAATCATGAAACAATTGGGGGAATAGTTATTAAAAATCAATTTAATGAAAATTGCTATTCAAACAAATAAAAAAATCTTATAAGTTAAAATATGTCTCTAGGAATGTTCCAGATATCTATTGCTATGTAATGAACTACCTCTCTTATGGCTAAACCCTACCATGTTACTACATTGAAATACCTTATATTTCACCATTTTTTGGGGGTCAGGGAATTGGGCAGGCCTACCCTGGGTGGTTTTTCTATTCCTGTGTCATCAACTGAGGTCACTTGATTATACATAGATGACAGATAAACTGGTCTAGTGTTTCCAAGACTGATATATTCACATGCTTGGTGCCTTGGTGGGGATGGCTGTAAGAAGAGACTTAGTTGGAGCTATCGTCTACAAACCAAAGCATCTACAAGTTGCCTTCAGCATTTGGGAAGGCTGAGGTGACTGAAAATTGCAGAACAGAGAGCAAAACGGAGGAGAAAAGCATGCATAGAAAGAGTCCCAGAAAGATGCTTAAATTGCTACTCAAACAAATAAAAAAAGGGAACATTGTCTAAGTCCTAATGTCAGAGGATGGGAATCCACCACATTGGACAAAACTGAACTTCTCAGAGAAGTACAATTTTCAGGGGTCAGTGGGATAAACAACTACTAAAGCAAATACAAAGCAGAAAGATCTTTGACCGGTTGCAAAAGAAAAACTTTGTTAAATACCCAAAACATTGGGTAGAAGTTCCAAGAAGGCCATGCCTTAATGAGTAGGGCTAAATTAGCTTTACAGCAGTGGTTCTCACATGGGGATGATTTTGCCTGCCAGGGGACATTTAGTAATATAGAAAAATAGTTTTATTGTCACAACTGCTGGGAGAGGGCTGCTATTTGCAACAAATGGGTAGGGGCCAGGGGTTTTGCTAATAATCCTATACTGCATAGTACAGCCCTACAAAAGTAAAGAATCATCTGGTTCCAAATGCCAATAGGCCTGAGATTGAGAAACCCTGATTAGAGTAAGACTACTTTAGATCTGACCTATTTTAGATCTGACCTAATACAACCAATAAATTAATTTAGCATCACAAAATACAAGGTCAATATGCAAAATTTACTTGAATTTATATGTACTGGCAACAAATAATTGAAAATGCCATTTCAGATAACATCAAAACATATAAAATAATTAACAAAATGTATGCAAAGCTGTGTACTGAAAACTATATAAAACTCTGCCAAGAGAGATTAGAGAAATCCCAAATAAATGGAAAGATATACTATGTTGATGGCTCGTGAGACTAAAGATCGTTCTGCTGTAAATTCTCCTCAAAATTGTTTATGGATTTAAAGCAATCTCATTCAAGATCTCAGAACTTTTTTTGCATAAATTGATAAATTGATTCTAACCTTATGTAAAAATTGCCAAAGACCAAAATTGCCAAAACAGTTTTTGAAAATAACAACATTGACATGTAATAGAATACTAATCTATAATAATAAAAGTGTAATACACTAAATAGACCAGACATCCTTCTGGACGCCCTTTCTTCCGGCCGCAGTGGGTGGGGGCCCAGGCAGAGGCTCCCTGGCCACAGTGGTGGCAGGCGGGGGCCAAGGCCCTTGCATGAATTTTGTGCACAGGGCCTCTAGTCAGAAATAAGAAGGAACAAACTACTGCTATATGCAACTGATACTGTTGCAGTAACATGGTTATTATTTAACAGGAAAGGGGTGGAAGGGGAGACCAAATGATATAGGCATGCCATTTACCCAGCTTTGCCAAAAAGCTACATTTAACATTCTCCAAGTCTATTCCTGCTAATTGATGGGGGAAGAGACTAGGCCAGTGGTTCTCAACCTTCCTAATAACGCGACCCTTTAATACAGTTCCTTAGGTTGTGGTGACCCCCAATTTCATTGTTACAATTGAACATAATTAAAGCATAGTGATTAATCACAAAACAATATGTAATTATATATGTGTTTTCCGATGGTCTTAGGCAACCCCTGTGAAAGGGTCGTTCGACCCCCAAAGGGGTCGCGACCCACAGGTTGAGAACCGCTGGACTAGACAAAGGCAAAGGCAATTCAGAGGCATGCCCAGTAAGGTCTGAGTGACTATGGGAGGCTAATTGCCCATCAGTTACACCTGAAAGCAGGCCAGGTTGGGCGTGGCCACAGCAAGCACTCGAAATCTAAATATATAAACTTCTAGACAAGGAAGCCTCTAGCTCTCTCTTGGTTCCAGGGCGCTTGGCTCCTGGGACTCCTGTCGCAGGGGCACAACCTCCTGCAACTCCACACATGGACTGATGGACTTCAATTAGCTTGAATGCTAAACTTCACCGACTACCACATGGAATGGAAACTGGACACTGGCCCTCTTTCTGGCTCTGCTGACCTCCCAGCTGCCCCTCTGTCAGGACTGGTTTGGGGGAAATGGGACAGGGCAAGCCGAGGAAGGTAACTCTATGCCAACAAAATCTTCTCCCGCCTCTCATCCTCCTGTGAGGGCTTCTAAAAATGTTTATGTCAGTGACACCCCAAGAACCCCACAAAACAGTGGAGGGGCCCCACTCGTGTACCCCTCTGGCCGCACAACAACATGGCTAAATCACAAAGACATTGCAGTTAACAAGAAAGCCAGACATAAATGACCACATAGTATATGGTTCTACTTAGATAAAGTTCTAGAACATGTGAAACTAATCTATAATGATAGATGTTAGATCAATAGTCCCCTGGTGTGAGGAGAATGAGGGCAGTATTGACTATATTGAGGCCAAGGAAACTTGGAGATGATAAAAATGTCCTAATTAGAGCAGCACATTTTCTATATACATGAGTGTATACATTTGTTACATGAGTGTATACATTTGTTACAACCCTAACCCTAACCCTAACCCTAACCCTAAATATCTCTGAAATTAAAAGTTCAATATGGAAGACTCAATGATCAAATCAGTAGCTAAAAGGTAAAAAATACATGTCTCTCAGCCCAAAAGGACAATGCTATATATCAGGTATTATTGAATAGTTGATGTTTTGGATAATTAAAAAGTCTTAGCAGCTATCAACAGCTCTATAAAAAAGAAATGGAGAGGAAGAATAGGGAATTTTCTAGAAGACAAATACAATTTCCCAGAGCTAAAGAAAGTCTAGGGCAGGGGTGGGCAAACTTTTTGACTCGAGGGCCACAATGGGTTCTTAAACTGGACCGGAGGGCCGGAACAAAAGCATGGATGGAGTATTTGTGTGAACTAATATAAATTCAAAGTAAACATCATTACATAAAAGGGTACGCGGGACGTAGTTTGCCCACGGCTGGTCTAGGGGCTCCACACTACAAGTACCACTGGCTGCAGAGGAAAGAGGACAAGTGGAAAAAACAACGTTTAAAATACTGATGAAATTTCAGGATCTCAGAAAAGCAAGAAAATTCTAAAATCTTTTGGACACAAAACAACCTACAAAGATACAAGGATTGATGAGAATCAGATTTTGCATTAGCAACGCGGATTGTTAGGAGATAATGAAGCATCTTTGGTATTCTAAGAAAAAAAAAAGCCATTTGTAGTCTAAAATTTTGAACTAAATCAAACCAGCATTCATTTATGAGAGTAGAAAAAAGATATTTTCAGACATACAAGAACTCAGAAAATTCATCCTCCTGAGACTTTTCCAGAAATACTCCAGTCTTTCCACTTATTTCCATCTCTAGTACTTGGTTTATGCTGTCTAGTCTCTCTGTTTCTGGTCTTGCTCCCATCCCAAGCTTCAGTTCACTTTGCAGCTAGCTGGGATAATCTTTTTGAAAGGCCAATCTTGCTTACTTCCTTAGTAAAACAAAAGCAAAAACAAAAAAAAAAACTTCAGTGAACGTCTTCTCTACTCATCTGTAGCCATTCTCCTTCCCTCCAGCCACTTCTGATCTGCTGAGAATTCTTCCCTCCCACTTCCCTCTGGGCTAATGTCTCTGAGTCTAGACTAGAATCACCGTGTTCCTTCCCGATTGCCTCACCCTGAATGCTCTCCTCCCCCTGGCTCATTCTCATCTTTCTTCAGGTCTTTCTTAGTCTTGATATTATTTCCTTATAGTAGTAATTGTATTATACAGCTATAAATATAACTATATATTTGTATAATTGTTTATTTAATGAATTTCATTCCTAATAGATAATAAGACCTATAAATGTACTTTCCTTTTACCTACAGCTCTGTGGGTGTGAATGCTGTCTGTCCCCAATATTTGTTCTCTACTTCTCTAGTAACTAGACTAGATTTTCCAGTCTTCTTGGCTGTGTGGCTACATTCTGGCTAATGGGGTGTGAGCAGAAACAACATGTGCAATGGATTGTGACCTTAAAGGAAACAGGTTTGGTCTTCACTTCTCCATTTCATCTTCCTGCTGGCTAGTAAGCCATCATAAAAATGACTAAGGTCAAAACCATAGGGACAGAGGATCACTAAGGCAGGAACAAGTATCCCTGACTCTGAGGGGCCACCTCATACCAGTCCTGGAATGATATTCTTAGACTGTTACATGAATGAATTAAAAAAAAAATACTTCAGATTAAATTGCCAGACCTCAGACCCTCCTGAAAAATACTACCCCTCTCACCAAAGAAAGAACTCTAGAATTGCCTGTCGTTCCACTTCTGATTTCTTATATGCTTTCTTCCTTTCACTCATGGGTGCCGTAAATATTTATTATATTCAGTGATCTATTCATATAACCTTTCAATTTTTTATTATCCGGTTATCCAGATGACCTCTATAAGACCCAGTGCTTCCACATTATCAATCTTAAATTATAATGAGGATAAAAGATATAACTGCAAAATATCTTCTTACAAGTTATTATTAGAATCCTAAACATGTCCTCACCTTAAGGGGAGATAAGAAATCCATGCCAAAACAACCAAAATTTAAGTCAGTATGAAAAGGTCTTACTGTATCTTGAGTTTTGTACAGTGGTATTGTCAAGGACAGCGTCATGCACAGGTGAGGCAATCAGCTAGGTAAGCATACGCATCTATGGATGATGGCAATAGCATCCTAATTGATCTCCCGCTTCCCCTATGAATCCCTCAAATCTGTCTGCCAAATGATCTTTCCAACAGGAAAATCTGGTCATGTCACTTCCCCTGCTCAGGGTAGTCGCTGGATCGTCACTGCTCTTGGGATAAACACTGAAATCCGCAGTGTGGCTTGCCAGTCCCTGAGGTTCCTCTGCCTGCTTCTCTAACCCTCATGCTTCCCTCTCCCATGCTCTCTGCACGACAACCACATTTGTTTTTTCTTCAGTTCCCTCCAAAGCACCATTTCCTTCCCCCTATGAGCCTTCACACAGGTTGTTCATTTTGCTTGATATAGTCTCCTCCTCTATGCCTCCTGCAACCTACTTAACTACAACTCATATGTCACATTTTTAGGGAACCAAGCCTTGCCTGAATCTTTAGACTTATTCACATTTCCCATTCTATGCATTTATACTATTACACTTTTTCACAGAACTTAGACAGTTATAATTAACTAGAGGCCTGGTGCACAAAATCCATGCATGGATGGGGTCCCTCAGCCCGGCCTGCACCTTCTCGCAATCCAGGACCACTGGCTCCTAACTGCTCGCCTGCCTGCCTGCCTGCCTGATTGCCCCTCACCACTCTGCCTGCCTGCCCGATAGCCCCTAACCACCTCTGCCTCAGCCCCTGCTGCCGTGGCTTCATCGGGAAGGATGTCTGGAATGACATCTGGAAGGTAGTTTGGATGTCTGATCTATTAGCATACTACACTTTTATTATAGATTTTCTATGTATTTGGTTCATGAGAGCAAGGGCCTTGTCTGTTTTACACACCATTGTACCTCATGGCTTATGGGGGGACTTAATAAATATTGGTCAAATAAAATGAACACATTAATGAATGTGATATGATTTGTAAGGTCAGAAAAGAAGCCACCCCCACTTACCTTCTCCATCCACCTGCTATTAGGGTCCAAAATTCTCCCTGTTGTTTAATTTAATGAAACAATGTGGTCTGGAAAACTTATTAAGGTTTCTGGAATTTGATTGTTGAGCCTGAAATATATGCTTATTGGGCTCTATTCCCACCAGTAAATACCGACCAGCAACAATGTGAAAGAGCAATGCAACTTGTGGGGATTCTGGGCAAAGCCCTACTTATGTACATAACATTCTGGGGTGCAGACTCAGTGTGGGAAGGGGAGGGAGAGGTTTGCAGGAGGAGTGGTAGCATGGTGTGGTGGTTATGAGCTCAGACTTTCCAGCCAACTCTCTGGTTTTGAATCTCTATCCCGTCACTTATGAGCTATTACTCATAGGCAGTTTTCTGTCCTCTCTGTGCCTCAGTTTTCTCAACTGTAAAATGGAGCAAAATAGTATGTGCCTCATTGGCCTACGTGGATTCAATGAGCTAGTGTTAGCAAATTGCTTAGGAGAGTGCCTGACAGAGGACAAAGGCGAGATAAGTAGGTAAACATGTAGGTAAAACATGTGACACCGGAGATGCTGTTCCCAGAGCGGCAAAAACCTACTACTAGTCACAGTGTGTATAAATGCAACCTCAGGGGACAGAGGTCAGATCTGCCCCCTTCTCACCATCCTCAGCACATTGCTTTGTGCCCCTTAAGAGTTTCTTGTTATATACAGATGACTTCCAGGAACCGTAAACAGGGAGCTATCTGACCACATCCAGTCTTAGCAAGTTCCAAGTGCAAAGCCTGGGATGATTCATTTTAGTAAACAGAGGCTGGAGAAACGTCGTTCATTCGATCTAGCGAATATTTACTGCAAACGCAGAGGCTGGCTAGCTAGTCCCCATTACTCGTGATCTCGCCCTCCTCAGTGCACTGTGGCCTGCATGACCCAGGCCTCTGGCATCCAGGAGGGGAATGTGAAAATCTCTCCCTGGTGGGTGGTGAGCAGAGTGATGGGTGGTACTTTCAGACCAGGACAGTTAAAAGCAGGTGTTTAGAATTAAGAACTTCTGAGGTAACATCAAGCTTTTAGATGCTATCATATTTTTTTCTCAAGCCAATAGTAGTAATAATTTGTTGACAGTTTTACAAAAAGAGACTACATGCAAATAATACCACCCAATAAACTCTTCCTACAAGTGCTCAAAAGAAAAAAAAAAAGGCAAAAAGCAGGTGTTCTGCTCTGCTTTATCCCTTCTCTCTTCCACCACCCTCCCTGAAATTCAATCCAAGGTCTCTCTTTGTTCTTGAATTTAAGTTGGAGCCTAGGAGTTATATCAATGAAGCTTGATGAATGGTTTTATAATTAAAAAGAGCTTTTATATTGAAGCTATAGATTCATTTTAGACTGTTATGTGAGCAAGAAATGGTGTTAAATCAGTGACACTTGGGGGCCATTTGTGATGGCAGCTAGGCTATTATGACTAACACCCAAGGTCTGAGCCAGACACTCTGATTAATTTATGTAACTCAGTTTCAACTGAGGTTTCCCTGTCCATTGTCATCCAGATAGGCTGTTCAGGTCTCACAAGAGTACTGTCACATCTGAAGTTGTATTCTTTTTTTTTAAAATATATTTTATTGATTTTTTACAGAGAGGAAGGGATAGGGATAGAGAGTTAGAAACATCGATGAGAGAGAAACATTGATCATCCGCCTCCTGCACACTCCCTACCGGGGACGTGCCCGCAACCAAGGTACATGCCCTTGACCGGAATCGAACCTGGAACCCTTGAGTCCGCAGGCTGACGCTCTATCCACTGAGCCAAACCGGTTAGGGCTGAAGTTGTATTCTTTTAAATATATTTTTTATTGATTTAAGAGGGAGAAAGAGAGAAACATCAATGACGAGAGAAAATCATTGATTGGCTGCCTCCTGCATGCCCCACTCTGGGGATCGAGCCCACAATCCAAGCATGTGCCCTGATGGGGAATTGAACCGTAACCTCCTAGTTCATAGGTCGATGCTCCACCACTGAGCCACACCAGCCAGGCTGAAGTTGTATGCTTATGCTCACCCCTGACACTGATCTCTTGGTTCTGCAGAACTAGAAGAGCTTATTCATGCCATTTCCCAAGTGCTTTCTCTATTTCCAGCAGCAGCAACTACACATGAAATGCAACCTCTACTCAATTTCCACCTCCCTCCCCCTGCAAATTCCACTCTCTCAATGCTCTTGTTATTCGGTTGGCTTTACTGAATGTGGGAGTGCAGTGACACAGTGGTGGTGTTTACTTTGCACCATCCTTGAACTTCAAAGAGAACAGCAGACATTTTTTCCTTAGAAGTCCTTCACCTCTCCTCCACCCAATAAAACTACAAGAAATAATCCTCAACCTCACTAGGATCCTTTTTTCTTCTTAACCCTCTGCCTTAGACTGCCCCTAATGTGAGAACACCAGGTTTTTTTCCCTTACAGTAGGTAAGTCAGCAGTTTTAATTTCATGAAATTCACTCCTATACCCAAATTCACTTCCAGACCCATCTTTGTGATGCTAAACCCTTAACCTTAATGGTCAAGGTCATCTTCTGAGCAAGAGGGTTCGTTGTGTTTCAGGATCCTTTTCACAAAGAGACAAAGAATATATGGTGGCTCCCACAGGAGGTGTAGAGACCCATGGAAAAGATAAGGCAACTACACAAATAATTATAAATCAGAATAGATTATTAGACTTCAATAACCAGGTTGCTTCCTTTACACCCCGCATGACAGAGAGAAAGGAGCAAAGCGGGCGTGCATGGTTCCTTTACAGGCCATTCACTAATGAAGTCCTCTAAGCTTTGGGAGAATTAAAAATCTTCCCCCCTCACAATAGAGGAATGATCTTTGGTCTACAGCTTTTTAACTTCATGAGAGTCTTCTCCCTCCCCATGGAGAGAAAATGGAATCCAACCTATCCACTCCAACCCTTCAAATACTAAATTGAGGCTATAAAAACAATTCCAATTCAAGGTTCTTTTTGTTATGTAAGTTTAAATTGGAGCCCTGGAGTTATTCTAATGATACTTTCTTTGCTGAACAGTATTATTAATGGTTTTATATTTAATGCCAGCTTTGTTATTGAAGCTATAGATAAATGCCTCTCAGTGATAGTAACCTTTGGTGTCAGTTCTGGGCTATTACATTTTAAGTAAAGTACAGTGCAGAAAACAAGGTAGCACCTTAAAAGTCTAGAATAGTTTGATTTCATCATGTTACTAATTCTGGGCCAAATGGTTTATTGCATCAGTGACATAAATTGGAGTTAGAGTGCAGAGGAGAATATTGAGCAATTATAACCATCCATTGCAGGGCTGATATTTGATAGAAAGTGTTAATTTATTTTCATTGTTAAGTATTCACTGGAAATGTAGATATGATGGTAGTAGTATGATCTCTGAATAAAAAGGCTCATATTTTTATTAGACTCTCATAGCTAAATGTATCTTAATTGAAAAATTGAAGTAATAAAGATTTCTTCACTTCAGATTATCCATTTTTAGGTCTCAAAAATCCTTGTTTTCTCTTTTTTTCCTTTAAACATTATTAGATATAATCTTCATTTTATTGTAGTCATAAAGAAAAGTCAAATTCCATTTCTATTTATTTTAAAAATATAATATAGACTCTAAGTTTCCTCTCTGAATCACTAACTTTATTCCTTTTATGTGAAAGATGTAAAGATTAATAAGAAACTGAGGTAAGTTAAAAATATTTGTCCTGCACTTATTTATGAAACATAAAAATACTACATGAATTCTAAGCCTTCTATATTAGCTCCATTGAATAGATATTTAAAACCAGCTGAAAACAGATATTAGATAAACCCCGTGTTCTAAATTATAATTGGTTGACTTACTGTACCTTTGAATCAGTATGTTTTACTCTCCCAGAAATAGCTGCATTTCCATGTACCTTTTATGTTAGCATGTTCCCCACAGAGATAGAGAGTTGGACCTGCCAACTGTGTGTATAGTTTTCTAGCGTCTATAAGACTGTCTGAAATAAAACCATAGATTTTCAGAACTGCAAGTGACTCTGGACTCCTCAATTATAATCTAAACACCCCACTTGCCATTTGTCAGATGGCATCTGTTTGAACAAGAAAAACCTTAATCAGGCTTTGAAAAAGAGTAAAACATAACTTTTAAAAGCCACCATTTTAATAAATTAAACAACAGGTAAGCTAATGAGAAGTAGAAGTGAGATTATTTTATTACCTTGGTTTTAATTTGCTTTTTAAAAATGATTCAGGAGTTCTATTTTGAACTTAATCCTCCTTTGTTTTTCCCTGTGCTATTATACACAAGCTGCCTGGCTGCAGGGAAACAGCGTAGGGCCTGGGGGGCTAAGGATGGGAACAGAAAGGATGAATGACCTGAGAGGTGACCTGGTCCAGTGCGTCCCAGCCTGCAATGCATCAGAGGCACTTGGGGAATTTTTGAAAATGCAGATTCCCAAGTTTAGATTCAATAGTTACAAGTCAAAACCCAGGAACATATTCAGGGTGTCCCCCAAAATGTATACACACACTTTGAATAATTATAAAGGAAGTGTTTATTAAAATACATTTCATGTTCATTTAAGCTATCAGCTGTTAAAGTGTGTATATATTATTTTGGGACACCCTATATATAAAATTTGTCAGGTAATTCAGATGATCAGCTGACCTGTTGCACCTCACTTTTAGCCCAGTCCCCTCATTTTGCAGACTATCTGAAAAATGGCTTTGACAAAATTAATTAGTAATCAGAATTGAGTTGAACTACAAGTATCCATATGCCATGCATGATAAGTAATTATTCTAATTAATCACTAGAATTGAGATTGGAATCCATATCCCATGGATTCCCATATCCATGTTTCTCCCATGTGACCATGCTTGAGGATGAGAAGAATGAAGGGACCATGGGCTGAGCCTGAGAAATTTTACCTTGGAGTCCTAGCATCCCTTCTGAAGGATCTGAGTCAGCAATCCCACTAGCGTTGTGACAGTGGGAAGTTGGAAACAACTTAATTGACCAACAAGATGCATAAGTTATAATACATAGTTATAGCACAAGAAGAAAATATGTGGCCTTTAACAAAGATGATGTGGATGTATACTTTAGACATGGAAATATATTCTCAATATACATATATACATACATACATACATAGAAAAAATATGAAGAATATACATCCCTACATTGACAGTGGTTTTCTCAGTGAAGGGTTTTTTCTCAACCAGAGGCAATGAGATCATAGGACTCTTTTCAAAAGTTTGCTAACCACTTTTCACATATTTTGTCAACAATCACATATTGATTATAATCACCATATACATACAACACACTCACATACAAACCCAGAGGTGTTATGGCTTTGGAGGCAACATGTTATAGTTCAGCAATTCTACAAAACCAATGTTGAGCCCAAACAAGAATAAAGGTGATGAGGTTGCAGGTGTTTTTCCTTGATATACTTTTGTGTGTGTGTGTGTGTGTGTGTGTGTGTGTGTGTGTGTCCTAGAAAACAGCAATCAAATACATAATGTGTATATTTAAATTAATGGTGTACTTGTTGAATGTGTATGGTTATGTGAAGACTCTTCCCATAGTTCCTAGCATATAAATGTTTGCATCCAATAAATGTTAGTTTTTTTTTTCTCTTAGGGAGGTGACTGGTGGTTTAGAAGGGGCTATAATAATACAAATGTGAAATAGTTTTTTATAGGAGGAAAGAAATGGGATTCTATAATTGACTTAATATTACATCTATAGTTCTACCAAAGGTCTTGCCTTGTACAGTGTTTATTAATAATTTAGCTATAGTGGAATACAAAGAAAGTGGTGTGTGTTTACTGAGAAAATACTGAAACCTCCATTGAAGATAAGGTAATACGGTCTAGCAATAAAAATGTGTGCATGTGTAATATATTACTATCTCTTCTGTGTAGACTGGAACTCTAGTAAGTCAAAGGTGGTTATTTCTTTTATGAGACAGAGTTGTGATGGAAAGAGCATTTGCTGATTTCATGATTCTAATCTCATCTCTGCTACTGGGTTGTTCTGTGATCTTGGGTAACAGATAAATGTTAAGTTCAGGGTACAGAACAAATATGACACCCTCTTCAGAAAGTGTCCCATTTATATTGGTGTATATCAAAACCAGGGGTCCTCAAACTACGGCCCGCGGGCCACATGCAAATACAAATATTGTATTTGTTCCCGTTTTGTTTTTTTACTTCAAAATAAGATATGTGCAGTGTGCATAGGAATTTGTTCATAGTTTTTTTTTTTAAACTATAGTCCGGCCCTCCAACGGTCTGGGGGACAGTGAACTGGCCCCCTGTTTAAAAAGTTTCGGGACCCCTGATCTAAACAATAGCAAGCATATGTTTATACATGCAATGTATCCATAAACTAAATAAACAAAGTTCTCATAATATATTCTTAACCTAAGAATTTCAGAATCCATAAACTAGACTTATCACTCTTTTATAGGCCATTCAAAAATAGATTATTCTCTTTTGTTAAGTCAGATGCTCTGGAATATTAAATATTAAACATTAAAACTAGAGGGATGACAACAGAAGGTACTTTTCATAACCCCTGCTTCTTACTGCCTTGGGACTTTTCTGCTCGTTTTCTAATGGTGAGCACACCATGCTGAGGCAAAGTGCTGGGCCGTGGTGGGAGTTGGTGATGTTGGATCCATGTTTTGAGAGTATAGCTCTGTATACCCTTAAAGCACCTGGGTGTTTTCCAGGCCCATGGTCCCAATAGGGATAATAACTAATTATTCGCTGGGTGCTTACTGTATGTCAAGCCCTGTGCTAAAAATTGTACATGTATTAACTCATTTACTCTTAGTTTTCTTGATGAGAAAATAAAGCACTGAAAGGTTAATTAACTTGCTTAAGGTTACTCAGCTAGCGACAGGCAGAGTCAGGATTCAAATTTAGGGCATCTGACCCTAAAACCATACCCTTAATAATTCCCTGCATGGCCTCCTTTATGGGATTATTGCCAAGCCCCATGAGAGCAGAGACTGGGTCTCTTGTATTCTCATTTTATTCACAAAGCCTGGTTCTGGGTATGCATTCAATAAATATACCTAAATATGAATAAATAATATGGGTATTTTGCAAATCAGTTGCAAAGGTGTATTTTTTTAATCCTCATCTGAGGACATGCTGAGAGAGAGAAAGAGAGAGACATCGATGTGAAAGAGATGCTTCTATTGGTTGCCTCCCACACTTGCCTAGACCAGGCTAGAATCAACCTGCAACCCAGGTACATACCCTTGACCAGAATCAAACCAATGACCCTTCAGTGTGTAGACCTATGCTCTAACTACTGAGCAACACTGGCCAGGGCATCACATTAATATTTTTTAATGTGGCATGACTTTGAGCAACTGGTAGATTGAAATATAAAGAATTCACTGTAATATTCTGCCTATTAACAGTGTTGTGACATTGGAACAGTAAAGAAGGAAATACATCGCCCTGTTTATCTCTGCAGTGAACAATATTTACATAGTCATGATAACATACATGCTATTTCTTACTTTTCATCTTTTAGTATCAGCCTACAAAGCATTAAAGATTTAATTAAGGTTATAAAACATTCAAAAAGTTACCAACAAAAAATCATTACAAACTCTAACTAACAATCCTATATAATAAAAGGCTAATATGCAAATTGTCCCCTTGACCAGTTCTACCGGGAATTCGATGAGGGGGTGGGGCCAGCCCGCTAACTGCCCACGGCCCCTCCTCCTGGCCCTCTCTGCCCTGATTGTCCCCCCCCACCCCGACTGGGGGCAGGACCAGCCGGCCAACCTCCCTTGTCCCCTCTCCCCGGCCGGCTGGACCCGATCGGCTCCGATTGGGGTGGGTCGGCCAGACCCCACCCATGCACAAATTCTTGCACTGGGCCTCTAGTGTTACAATAAAAGTAACAGTGGCCTAACCTAGTTGGTGGAAGGAGCTGGGGAGCAAGATGGCAGCAAGGGTCAACGTGCAAAGGGCCTTATTTCCCAGAGAAGAGAAACACCATCAGGGGCAGTATTCTTTCAAATTCTTGTAATGTAAATGCACTCATATATATATATTTGTACTTGATAATAAATTTCCATTTTTAACTTTAATTTTTTAATAAAAAGACAGCAAAGTTTGAGAATAAATTTTGAAAGCCCTTGAAGACCTCTCTGAACATCTAGTCATATCTATCAGTGAATTTTAAACCAAATTATCTGGAAAATTATTTCTCTTTCCCACTTTAGGTGTGTAGAGTCAAACATTTTATAAACATTTCCTAACATATCCCTATAAGAATCTAACATATCCCTCCTTAACTTTCCATTCAGATCAATGTGTATTACATAATACCCCGAAATCCCTATTATACGGTATTAATACAAAATCAAATGAGAAAAATAGAACAGAAACATCACTCTAAGATGATTTTAAAAGCATTTGGTTATTCTCTTAAAAGCATTAATTATAATATCTTATTATCCTTACTAAAATGCCAGCTGTCTTGAGTCATAGATAAATGTGGTGACGTAAAAACAAAAACAAAAACAAAAGCCTCCTGGTCTGATAGTCAACACCTATTTACTATTTTAAAAACCTTGGTGTCCTCTAAGTTGCTGTGCTAGGTTGCTTACAATAAAAAATTAAAATGGCTCAGAGGCGTGGCTCAGTGATTGAGCGTCAACCTATATTCCAGGGGGTCCCAGTTCGATTCCCGGTCAGGGCTCATGCCCGGTAACGGGTGTGGAGGAGGCAGCCAATCAATGACTCTCATCACTGATGTTTCTATCTCTCTCCCTCTCCATTCCTCTCTGAAATCAATAAAAATATATTTGGGGAAAAAAATTTAATGAAGGGCAAGTAGAGGCATAAAAGTGTGTTAATAAAAGCTTATTTCCACTCTGACTTATTTGTCCCCTCTATATCTTCCCTGGGGAGTAGGATGGTACCTGCCATATCCTTCCACAAAGCCTGAAAGAGCTTCTGCCTCCCAGAGTCTGGGGGCTGCTAGAAACCCTGCTGACTTCATATCCCTGAGTCCCAGGGGAGTGGAATGACAAAGGTTGTCCATCACCTTTGGACGGAGGAAAGCAAGGACAGTTGGAAAAAGCAAGGACATCCACAGAGGAAAAAGCAAGGACAGTTGCCTTCTCCCTTCCTTCCAAAGCTCTCACCAATACATCTGATTGGTATAGCCCAAATTTTATCTGAAACCCTACTGGCAATGAAATATGAGAAATGTTGTTCCCAAGTTTCTAGCCCCTGCAAAACAGGAGAGATATCTATACTTATAATAGGGTAATATGCAAATTGGTTGGGACACCGTCACGTAATGACTGATCAGCAGGCTGTGTGCACAGCAGGCACAGGTAGGTGGGGACTACCATCACCAGGAGGGCCTCCGCACGGTCCAGCCCAGGGTGGCCCCGGGAGGAGGCTGCTACAGGCACCTGCACCTTCTCCCCCGGGCAAGTCTGGCGATACAACATGTTTGGGTGGCGGCACTGTCAGCTCTCCCAGAAGATGCTTCTTCTAAGCCACCGAGAAGCAACCTTTCCCAGGGATCCGGAGCCAGAGGCTGAGCATGCCGCCCTCGCCTTCGCACCGCCCTTCCCCGCCGTGCTGCGAGCCCCTGAGTCCTCTGCAGCCCCCAAATCCTCCCGAGCACCTGAGGCCTCCAGAGCTCCCCGGAAAACCTCCTTCGAAGTCAGAGCCAGGCAATCCAGCATCTCCTGTGGAGAAATGGCCAGAGCAGTGACCCCTCGCCGCACCTTACATCACAGAGAAAGGCGGTGCTCCTCCATTCCGCACACCCACCCCCTCCACCTGTCTGGGCTCCTCTAGCGGCTCATTGCAGAGAGTCTGCCTCTGGACAAAATGCCTCCCCAAGATCCTCGCTTCCTCCCTGGACCTCTAATCATAAAGGTCACACAATCCATCATCAGGAGGGCCTCCACGTGGCTCGGCCAGGGACAGCCCCCAGCGGAGGCCGCCACAGGCACCTGCACCTGCGTGTGTCCCCGCCCAGTGCTGACATGACGCTGCCTGCGTGCATCCCTGATGTGCTGCTGCCTGCGTGTGTCCCCGACCTGGGACCTGACACTGCCTGCGTGCGTCCCTGCCCAGCGCTGATGTGACGCTGTGGGGAGGCGGGGCTTGACAGGTGTGCGGCCGGCCGGGTCTGGGCCAGCATTTGCAATGACTATTAATAAATCACAAGGACAAACTCTAGACAGAGTAGGAATATTCCTACCTGAACCCGTTTTTGGACATGGTCAGTTATATGTTGCTTTCTCTCAAGTTCAAAGAGCATGTGGCGTTAAAGTTAAAGTTGTAAATACTTCATCACGAGGGAAATTAGTCAAGCACTCTGAAAGTGTTTTCACTCTTAATGTGGTATACAGGGAGATACTAGAATAAGTTTAATCACTTTACCAGTCATTGTTTGCATCAATGTTGTTTTCATATCATGTTTTTGTTGTTCTTATGTCTTTGTTGTTGTTATATTATGTTGTTATTGTTTGTTTATTTATTAATAAATTTATATATTATTTTCATATACATTTTACTAATTTTCTTTCATATCTGACATCTCTATTATAGAGAAAGGGCAAATAGCAATATTAAAATAGTTCCTCTATTAATTCCCTTTTAATGTGCACAAATTTTGTGCACTGGGCCACTAGGAAGAGTATAAAAGGGGCCAGATACCTATAGACAATATGGGGTCCATTTGTGTATTACCAAGTTAATATGAGTAGCCCTGTTTCACTAGAATGGAAGCATCAAACAGGTATAGAGAAGACTGATTATGGGTTGGAGAGAGTGGGAGAAGGGGAAGCGAAGGGAGAGAAAGCTAGACCTAAAGATGAAGTGGGTTAAATGGACATTTACTAGAACTCTATCATGGTCCTTATCAAGGAAAATTGCCTCATTAAAGCAGCCTTTTGGGACAGTGGCATCACTGATGTGATAGGAAGGACTGTATGTGTATGTGTGTGTTTGGTGTAGGAGGAGACAGGAAGGAGGAAGGTAGAGACTTGAAGTACAGAAACCTCTTCAGAGACAGTTTAGGAATCCCCAAGTGAGGTTATGGAAGTTGTGGATTAGGATAGAAGTGGGGAGAATGGAGACCAAGGACACATGACAGAGAAGGTCCTGGGTCCAGAAAGGGAACCTTTTCCCTAAGAATGTTCTGGCGTCACACAGCGTATCGCCTGATGAGCCTGAGCCTCCGACCCCCATCTCCTGGAGGAGCAGCTGGCAGACGAAGGAGCCTGCCCAGGGCCACCTCACAGCCTCACCCCCCAGCCCATCAGCAAATCACCCTTTTCTATGGAAGGACCCAGGTTTGTGCCTGCACTTCTGTCTCCTTTCTCAATTTCTTTGGAGTAGTTACATTAAATATGGAGATATGAGGTACAATTAGTTGAGGGACCCCATCATGTTCCCTCTCTTTCCCACTGCTTAAAGAACTCCAAACTCTCTTGTCTCAAATCCAACATTCTTACAAATGATTGCATTTTCTACTCCAGCCCCACTGGACCTCTGCTATGTCAGGCGGATCTTACCAGCCAGCCAGCCATTCCTTCACTCATCACACGCTCTTGCGCCAACAAATATTTTTGAGTAGCTACTCTGTGCCAGCGTCTGCTGAGGTTTTTAAAGTTAAAACGATGACATTAACAACAAAAAGCCCTGCATCGTGGAACATACATCCTAGTAGAGAGAAGCAAACAAGAAGTAAAATACAGAGTATGTGAGGAGGTAAGTGCAGGGAAGAAAAATAGTAAAATGCCCACCTTCACAGAATTCTCTGCTTTTACTTTCCTGCCTTCCCAAACCCAGCTACTTTTCAAGATTCAGAGCAAATTGTCTTCCCACTCTGTGCTCTCCCTGACTCCTTCAGCCCACAGCAACTTCATCTTGTTCAATGCCTCTTATTGTCTCCTGTCTCTGTGTACTGTTGACGCATACAACACTCCCCTCTTCTGAGGAGCATTGTATAGAATAGATGCGTTTCATGTAAACATAGGGGCTTGAGAATTTTTCTTGTAAATGTTTAGTGAGAGCACATGGCTTCTACAGCAAGATGATCATGTTGTATAGAAGTTTAATTGCTGTATATGAAATAATGAAGTAAAACTTGGGGAAAAAAGACATAATGACCTATATTGAAAATTGGGAGTTAGGCAATAAAAGGGAAGGGTGGAGTCAAAGCTGGATCGGGACAGATTTACAAGAGATGAAGAGGTTTTGTAATGAAGCCAGGGGGACAGGAGGAGAAAGGGGGTAGAAGTAACTTACCTGGAGTAAAACACTTTGAGGGAACAGTATGAGAGGGATAGTTAAGGGAAAGAATATGATGCCCAGCTGGTGTGGCTCAGTGGTTGAGCATCGACCTATGAACCAGGAGGTCACGGTTCGATTCCCGGTCAGGGCACATGCCAGGGTTGTGGGCTCAATCCCCATTGTGGGGTGTGCAGGAGGCAGCCGATCAATGATTCTCTCTCATCATTTATGTTTCTATCTCTCTCTCCCTCTCTCTTCCTCCCTGAAATCAATAAAAATATAAAATCAATTAATCAATAAAACAATTTCTTAAAAAATACACATACATGAAAGAACAGGCTCATTTTCTCATTAGGGAGTAGATGAGGGCAAGTGTTTAAGGGTACTGAACCCTAGAATCTGAGTCTGAGGATGAGTTCTAGAAAGGGAATAAAACAAAGGAAGTTGCCCCTTTAATGCCTGTGCTCTCCAAATCAGAGGGTATTTGCCCTGGGTAAGGCAACATTAACTTGCCTTAACAGGATATATGTTGTAACTTCACATTCCCTTAACAAAATACAAAATTGGCACAAGCAAGGTATAATAGTGACAACGGGGGCTTCAGCTCCCAGGGCATCTGTGGGAGGCTCAAAGCAAAGCATCTGATAAATTAGTAACTTGTTTTTCTGAGAATTTCTCATAGGATAAAGGAAATAACCAGATGAACTGCTACTTTGGAGAGAGAGAGAGAGAGAGAGAGAGAGAGAGAGAGAGAGACTAGTTGTGAACTGAATATGGAGTCCGAGGAGAAAGTGCCCAAGTCACCTTAGATTGTGTGATATCCAAAGATGTCAAATGTGCTTCTAAACTCCAGTAAATGAGATTTTAGAAAGTTGAAGAAAAAGCTAAGTCAGATGCAAAGGCCTAAAGCTCTAAAGGACAGATTATTTTGAAAGCCTTTCAAAAATGAGATTTTCAACTCAACAAATATTTATTGATCCCCAGCAACCTGGTACAATTTGTACCGGGGGTGGTAATTCTTACCCTTAGAGAATTCATGGTCTATGCAGGGAGAAAAACGAGATAAGCGCTCAAATGAGTAGCTACCATTTGCTGAACATCTGTGAAAAACAATGTGATTAACAATTTACATATAATATTTTAAATATTTACAAATGCTCTGCAAGGTAGCCTCAGTTAACAAAGAGACTAAATGCTTCGACTGGTTAAATAAATTGCTCAGCCTGGCCGGTATGGCTCAGCGGTTGAGCACCAACCTATGAACCATGAGGTCATGGTTCAATTCCCTGTGAGGGCACAAACCCGGCTTTCGGGCTGGATTCCCATTAGGGGGCGTGTAGGAGGTAGCCAATCAATTGATGTTTCTCTCTCTCTCTCCCTCTCCCTTCCTCTCTGAAATCAATAAAAATGTTTTTCTAAAAAATAAATAAGTAAATAAATAAATTGCTCAAAGCCTCATAGCTCCGAGGAAAGAAGCTCCGGCCCTACCTCTCCTACATTTATTGGATGAGCCTGATCCCAGGGGCCTCCCCTCGTGAGGCAAAAGGAAGCTTTGCTGTCTTCTGCTTTTCCCCCCTGGGTGTTCAAGAAAACCAAGAATTCATCTGCATGAATTTGGCCCCTAAAACTAGTAGCTTTTAACAACTGACTACAAAGGAATACAATTAGTTCCATCTTTGAAATTGGAATATCTGCTAAGCTTCTAGGTGAATTCATTCCTTGAATGAAAGACCATCATTAATCCTTCTATATTTAAAATCCTTCTCCTGAACTGTCAGGAACTTCGGTCAATCAGCACTTAAAATACAACTGCTTAATGACAGAATGTGTAAAAATGGTTTATCTGAGCATTCAAAGAGGAGTTCTATCTTTTTTGAAAAACAGACCAACTCTTTACTGCTGAAAATAACTTAGTTGTGCATGTGTTTAGAAGCCTAAACTGTTCAGAAGTGGATACCAGCATAACAGAGTTTTGCTTTAAACATTTAATGAGTTATATATAGATTTAAATGATTGACTAAAGAAAACTGAAGACTTGACCAATTATATACCAATCAATTTTGTCATGCATACATACATTTCAATTGGAAAAAAACAAGATAAACACTCATTTTTTTCTCTATTGCAGTTAATCCTTGACTGAATTCTTGGAAAATTAAATTTACACTGACGTTATTTACCTATGTAAATTCAATGGACATGTTTTAGTTAAAAATAAGAAAACCAACGAGACCGCTACATGTGAGCAGTCTAAGATAATGTCTTCCCAGGGCCACTGACTCTGGTTAAGATACCAGCAACAAGAGGCAGTGACAGCCAAAGAACTTCACTGGATTGAAAGAGCCACATAGCCAACCACACCCTCTTTCCTGTATATTCCTGGAAGGGGGAAATATCCAATAAACCCTCATGAAGTTTACATTACAGCAGCTTTTAGCATACACAACGTCAGTGTTCCTGGAAGTCGAGGGGAAAGGTGTCTATGCTTTTTCTTAGTGGGAAAAAAAAAAATAAGAGTATGTTTAGAAGTAAACATGATGAAGTCTGATTCACATCTCTCTATATACAGAGAAAAATCACAGAACATATTTAATCATTTATTTTCTTTGTACAGAGAAATGCCTATATAGGATATTTCAAAATCCTCTCATTATCTATAGGGCTGCCGTGTTGCTAGAAGGGCCAGCACAAGTGGCATGAGTGGGTGTTAGTATCTAACCCGCTCCCTCTGGCCACGCCTTGGGCCTGCACTGTGTGAGGTCTCAGTGGAGAAAGGTGTACCAACTTCTAATTGGTCCACTCAGAGGGGTACAAAGGACCTGGGTGTGTGGCTGAGGCCCTCAATGGCCCTGCTCTTATGAGTGAGAAGGACAAAGGAGGTAGCCTAAAAAAAGACATTCTTATGGAGATGACTAAATGAATAAATGCAACTTGAACTGGGCACTTCTGCATTCTGGACAGCACAGATCTGAGGCGGCAGAGCACAGGGCCACATCATTGGTGCTTTGATAGAGGGAGCGGGATGGACCTACTCCTGCACATAGACATGCACTTCTCAGCCAGAAGGGTTCATATAATCCTGGTGCTCTCAGAGATACCTTATTTGTCTGCTGAAAATCTGGCCTCAAATAGACCCCTGGCCAAGACTTTTCTATGGCTCTGATGGGAAAAAATATTCAATACTTTGCTCTCTTCCCTCCTTCTGATAGTCCGCCCCCCCGCCCCGGCCCCCATGGACCGTAATTACTCCTTGACCTAGAATCCAGAGTGTTAGAAAGTGAAAGGTCCTTTGAGATCAAACCCAGCAGCTTCTTGCTTTCTGCATGATAAACTGAAACACTTCGTGCCTTCTGCCCTACTTAATTCTTCTGATATCTGCTCACATTTTGTATCATTCACAACTCCTGGAAAATATTAGCTAAAAATTTTTGCTCATTGCAAATCTTGCTATGCCTAGTTCCAAACCAAAACTAGAATATGAGAAGAGACAGAAAGAAAACAAGAAACCTACATGCTTTCAAAACTTAAAGCCAATTAGACACTGAAATGAGTTATGGCGATTCATTATAATGTTGATATTCATTATAATATTTGTGCCTCATACAAAGCTTTTATTTTATTAGTTTAAAACTTCTTTGAGAGTAGGGGCTATGTCTTTTAAAGTGTCTTTTGAAAAAGTATATGTATACTATTATATATTTATTGATTTCAGAGAGGAAGGGAAAGGGAGAGAGAAATAGAAATATCAATGATGAGAGAGAATCATTGATCGGCTGCCTCCTGCATGTCCCACACTGGGGATCGAGCCTGCAACCTGGGCATGTGCCCTGACTGGAAATTGAACTGTGACCTCCTGGTTCATAGGTTGATGCTCGACCACTGAGCCACGCCGGCTGGGCTAGAGTATCTTTGAATACCTATGGAATGCAGCAGAGTATCATGAATTCCCAGGAGTTTAATAAATATTATTTGTTAATGATGAGCTGGTCTATCCCCTGGCCTATTCACAGTATCCCACATAATCATCCCAGACAGAGGAGAATCCATCCTGCTTTCACAGACCTCCAGGGAGGGAGAGTCAGAACCTTCTTCCATAACTCATTTCAGTGTTTAATAGGCTTAGTGTCTGCTGGAAGATTCTTCCCAAGAAGGAAGCATTTAGGAATGTTGCATAGTAAATGCTGGACTCCCCCTAAGGCCGTGGTCGGCAAACCTCAGCTCCCAACTTTGGCCCCTTGAGTGTGGCTCTTTCACAAAATACCACGTGCAGGCACGCACGTACAGTGCGATTGAAACTTCGTGGTCCATGCACAGAAGTCAGTATTTTGTGGAAGAGCCAGTATTTTGTGGAAGAGCCACACTCAAGAGGCCAAAGAGCCGCATGTGGCTCGCAAGCCGCGGTTTGCCGAGCCGCAGTCCTGCCACCACTGGCTAGGAGGAAGTGGAAGGACAGAGTTGGGGGGAGACTGAGGACTGAAGTGAGAAGGGCAGGCCTACTGAGCTATCCGCGTTAGAAGGGATGAAACATCTGTGCCTCCAGGAAAATGGGTTGGCAAGATCCAGCTGAGCAGTGAGTTTCAGTCTAGTGGTTGGGATACAGGTCAATGCTTCCATCCACCCTGTGCCCTTGCCCCAGCCTGATGAAGGGCCACTGGAGTGCTGTGGTCAGAAGACCTGGGCAGAAGGAAGGTGGCCTGCCTCCTTACTGGAAGCTTGAGAGGAAATTCAATGGGATGTAGTTGGTGCCGCTGGACAGATCTAGGGAAATATTCAGATGGGGAACAACCAAAACAAGTTATCACAAATTCTGTTGTTTCCTGATTGTTTGGAGGAGAGAACATGCACCAAGCTAGAAGCTTGCTCTGAGGTAGCTGAGACCAGGCAAAGTTGGGGTACACAAGGCCAGCAGAGAGAATTGGTACCGCAATAACAATCAAGTAATTAGTCACTTAGAAGAATCTAGGTGGGTTTGGGTGAAAAACACCCTCGCCCGCCATTCCTTAGCCAGTCTTTCTCGGGGTTTCCACAAACAGAAGGCAGTTGATTGGAGACCAGTAGGAAGCAGTGAAAGTAGAAACCTAAGTGGCATTAAGAGCTTGAAGTGTGGGTGGAAGGGAGTGAGTCATAAATAGTGGTTTATATGCCTTCTAAGGACTGTCAACCCTTGGAATAGAACAAAGATTCCACACATTTGTTCCATCCCCTATTTCTTATTAACCCCCACAAGTCGTTTTCTTTAGCTCGGCAGGAACCTCATGTTATTTTGCTCAAATTGTAAATGATTTACTTTATGAATACTGAATCACAGGACAATGGTTAAAGAAAATAGCCTCCACATGTAAGAGAAGAATTCCTAATCTGCCCCCCACACTCTTCTCTTCCTCCCTCACTCCGTGTGTGTGTGTGTGTGTGTGTGTGTGTGTGTGTGTGTGTGTGTGTTGTGTGCTGGGATGGCTGTTCCAGACATGAGCCCTGAGATTGTCCTGAAAGCACAAGTTTTGAGGAGCTCTCAGGTCAAAAACTGGTATTCAAATACAAAGCTGACTAGAGCCCTAAATACCATTCCTGCTTTTCTTGGCATTTTCCAACTACTCCAGCATGTACTTGTGAAAAATAATGACGTATCATAAATTAATATTTTTGGTTATAGTGGGCCTTTTGTACATTTTTGCTTAGATGTTATTATATACCTATTTTACATTAAATCTAGCTGGGGCAGTTCATTGAAAGTGTCTACCAAATGCCAGTTTGATCTACCTATGATAACACTGTGATTTCTATAATACTCTACGAGCTCAAATATTTCCTCTGTGACCTCCTAGTTCATAGGTCGATGCTCAACTACTGAGCCATGCTATGCTGGCCAGGAAGGAAAAGTGTTTTATAAATTCACTCCCCTCGTCCTCCTTAAAACTAAGGAGAGCTTTAGTGATTAGCAGCTCCAGTTAAAGGTGGGAAGACTGTTTTGTGTAGGGGCTGTTTTGTTATTAGAGGACAATGAGCTGTCCCTCTAATAACAAATTATATGAAAATGCTTGGTTTTACAGCTGAGCTTCCTTATTGCATAGCTGGGTTCTTTAAAGCAGACGTTACAACTGAGAGTCAAGTTTACAAACAGGTACAATTTCTTCCTGCTGAGGGCAGGCTATGCTCTTCCCAAAGACACTGAGACATTCCATTTTGGGGTACTGAGAGGGAAAGGCTGCTGCTCCATTTTCCCTGAAGTGTAGTATACATACTGAGTTTCATTGCTCTGCAATATTGTTTTAGGCATCAGTTCCCAAATGGAATGTGGCATGAAACATAATTCTTGCAGAGTTGCTCATGTGTGCAGCTGTGCATGGCATAAAGATCCCCAGAGCAGACCTTCGGTTGCCAGACAGGGTTAGTCCTGAGGCAGCTCTGTGGATTCAGATTCACGAAGTGTCACCGGAGTCGGAACTTTATGCCCCTTTCCCTGTCACAGTGCCCCTCCAACTCTTTGCAGGGCCCTAATTTGAGTTAAACGCCAAATGGAGAGGAGGGCAGGGTCAGACTCAGGTAAATGGTACGGTTTAAAGATTATTTCTTTAGAGCAGAAGTTGGCAAACTGTAACCACAGACCATATCCAGCCACAGCCTGGGGCTTCCAACACATTTTTAAAGGACTGGAGGAAGCAAGAACAAGGAGGAAGCTACCATGGCCTACAAAGCCTGATGGTTACTATCTAACCCTCACAATAAAAGTTCGCTCCCCCCAGCTTCAGCTGCACCCCTTCTCCCCTTCTCTGCTCTCACTCCTTAGATTCCTCATTGACTCCTGGGTAGAAAGGAGTCTGGGCCCAGCCCTCAGCTCCAGGTTTATTTACTCAACAATTAGAGCTAATCCTCCCACCCAAGGCAAACTCTTTGAACTGGCTGCCTTTTCCCAGCTGGAGGGAGGCCTGCTGTTCTGCTTCTTTCTCTCCTTCTTCCCCTCTTCTCTGTCCCCTCCCCCTCCCCTCCCCAGGCTTCCACTTTGCTCTTTGAAATGAAGCTGCCCCTGCTCAGGCTGTGGGTATCCCAGTTCTCAATGGCCTGGGGCAAGGGCTCCTGCAGCCAGGAGCTTTTGGAAACCCAGGCCTTGGGTATCCTCTGCAAGAGCAGTGAACAGGTCTGCTCCTTGGGACTCCCTTGGGTTATGACATCTGTGCTCCTAAGAGAGGCTTCCCAGGACTTTGGGCTCAGCATGTGACCCATAATGCTCTGGGCTGCCAGCTTTTCAGCGGCAGGCACCCCCCGCCCCCCCAAAAACCCCCCCCAAACACACACACACACACACACACACACACACACACACTCAGATCTGTTTGCTGTATGGAGTGGTGGCTAAGGGCATGAACTCATCCACGCCATGAAAACCCAGAAACCCAGTTTGACATTAACTAGTTAAGGAACCTCCAGCAAGTCACTGAATCAGCCTGAGATTTGTTTCCTCATCTGTGGACAAGGGACAGTAATAGTTCCTCCCTCATCCGGCTGTGGGGAAGATTAAATGAGTTAATCTGCATAAAATTGTTTTGAACGAGGCCTAACACAAGGTAAATACTCAATAAAGTGCTAGCTGTTACCACTATTTGATGTTCTGAGGTTAAGCTGTGCGGAGGGCTGGTCTTGGCCCAGGTCTCCACTTCCTCAGGCTATTGCTCAAGGTAATGTGACACTCAGCTCTCAAACTCAGGCCATCCCCAGAGGATAGGCAAGACTGTGAAACAGGTCAAGTGTGTGTGTGTGTGTGTGTGTGTGTGATGTGTTTAAGAGACTTCCTACTCCCATATTCTCTATGCTTTTTACCATAGAGAATAATCATGACTAAAAGTACTTTGCTTTTGTATGCAAGTTGTAATCTGCTCTCAGAAACATCATTTAGTTTGCTGCATCCAACAGCCCTGTAAAATAGTTGGCACAAGGTAGGTGCCCATAAATGAGGACCCAGTGAGGGAGATGAGGTGTGAGCCAGCCAGTAGGCAGAATGATGGGGCATGGCTGACCAGTCAGTGGCAATGCACAACAGATTAGTATTTTGAATCCACGCTGAAACAGCTAATGTAATCCCTATTTTATCAACGAGGACTCCGAGTTTCCTAGCTGGTTGATACTTTGTCTAAGATCACACGGCAATGAAGGTAGAATTACATCGAGAACACAGATCCTCTGGTCTTTAAACTAGCCCTGTGGCTGGTATACCTATCATTAAATATGCATGAAATCAAGTTGGTTTTATTTGGTTCCAATAATAACCTGGGTACTGACATGCACAATCCTCCCAGCTTTTTGCTAATGAAGAAGTATTAGAAGGCTGATAAGGGGAGGCTTCTCTGCCTTTATCTCAGAGGAGTGACTTACAAGATTGTGGGAAGGAAGTGAAGGAGCACAAGGCGCTCAGTGACTTCCCCTCTCTTTTTGGAGGGGGCTTGCCTGAGGACACAAACGCCCTTTGTCCTTGGGTGAGCATTTTCCCTGCAGGGAAGGGCTGTGACTGTTCAGTTCTGCCTGTGGCTGGGGTGAGATAAGTTTGGGGGAAGGGTAATTTTAGAAAGCCCATTGGTTGTGTATCAAACACAATATACCAAACAGTGTTCCACAGAATACTTGCAAAATTTTCAAAGTTAAGTCTTTTAAAAGGGGATTCCATGGGTGTATGAGACTTTCATACTGCAAGGTATCTCAGTCTTTTAATATGCTAATAAACACTGAAAATCTCCAGAAGGAAGATGAGATTTCCCAAACTTCTTGAATGTTGGAACCTTTTTTTATCCCCAAAGCACAGGTTATGTGCCCATGATAAATGGAACATGGTATGAGAAATACTGAATAAGGACATGATAGTAATTGTAAAAAAAGAAAGGAAGAAAGAAAGAAAGAACAGAAGGAAGGAAGGAAAAAGGATGCTACCTATCAAAAGACATAAAGACTTTTGGGACATTTTTCTGATAAAGTGAAGTGGGCTCACTTTCTAGTGGCGATATAGTCATGCATCGCTTTTATAATCTTATATAAGACAGTGGTCCCATCCTATATAATAAAAGCCTAATATGCTAAGTGTCCAGCCATCAGGTTGGCCATTCAACCAATCAAAGTATAATATGCTAATGAATGCTAAGGCTGCTCAACCGCTCACCAGGGCATGCACTGACCACTAGGGGGCAGATGCTCCTACTGGTAGGTCAGCTTGCTGCTGGGGTCCGGCCAATAAAGGCTGAGACACACCCAGCCCTCCTGGAGCCCTCCTGCGTTCCCTCCCTGGCTGGCCAACCTCCTGTGTCCCTCCCTGGCCCCAATTGTGCACTGGTGGGGGCCCTTGGCCTGGCCTGCACCCTCTCTGCAATCCAGGCTGAGGACCCCCTTGCCCCCTATGAATTTCATGCACTAGGCCTCTAGTAAGATTATAATGGAGCTGAAAATTTCTATTGCCTAGTGATGTCATAGCCATCATAAAGGTTGGAGTGCATTACTCATGAGTCTGTGGTGATGCTGGTGTAAGCAAACCTACGGTGCTGCCAGTCATATAACAGTATAACCATACACTATGTACAGTATAAAATACTTGATAATGATCATACATGACTATGTTACTGGTCAAAAATACTTACTATTGTGCTACAATTCCCTACAGTATTCAATACAGTAACATGCTGTATAGGTTTGTAGCCTAGAAGCAATAGGCTATCATACAGCCCAGGTGTGAAATAGGTTATACCATGTAGGTTTGTGTAAGTGCACATGATGTTCACACAACGATGAAATTGCCTAATGACTTATCTCTCAGAACATATCCCTGTCAAGTGGTGCTGGATTGTAATAAGGTGTGTGTGTGTGTGTGTGTGTGTGTGTGTGTGTGTGTGTGGCGTGCCCCCAATCAAAATGGCAGAGCCAGTCACAGATGTGAGGGCATGCTCAGTTAATTTCTATAAAAATTATAGCCCCATCAGAAGAAAAAATGAAAACAATTCATAGTAAAATGAAGTAGAATATAAATTGGTTCAAATACAGCTATGTGTCAGTAATCTACCAGGAGGGAGTGCAAATTCAAATCATTTGAAGAAGTAGGTGCAGCCAGAATCCGTGAACATGAACGGTGAACACTATCCATTTGAAGGCAAGAGCTTGGAGTTCCCTAGCCCAGCTGGCATGGCTCAGTGGTTGAGTGTCGACCTGTGAACCGGGAGGTCACGGTTCAATTCCTGGTCAGGGCACATACCTGGGTTGCGGGCTCCATCCCCAGTGTGGAGCGTGCAGGAGGCAGCCGATCAATGATGCTCATTCATCATGGATGTTTCCATTTCTCTCTCCCTCTACCTTCCTTTCCAAAATCAATAAAAATACATTAAAAAAAGAAAAGAACTTGGGGGTTCCCATTGGCTGGCTTTAAGGATGGGTCCGCATGTCTGATCAGCTGCGAGAAATACGACCCTGATGTCTGCATCTCCAGCCAGAGCCTCTCAGGACAACAACCCATTCAACCCACTGGAAAGGTATCCCAACTCACCTGAGTCAGTAGAACTGTTTATTTAGCATGCATTTCTTTTAGCCTCAGGAAAGCATAAAGTTACATGAAGAGCTCTAGTAAGCTCAGAATAATATTTTAATTTTATGTTTAGAAATAACATGCATACCTTGCATTTGGTATTTTAAACATTTGCAATGTTTAGTTTCCTGAAGATAATTTTACATTTTAGAATGTCTAACGGGTTATCCTTGTAATGCCAATTTAAAATATCTAAATGAGAGCTATAATTGATTTAGATATGTGATTTCAGTTGAAAGGATATGAGAATTTTATTAAATATGTAAACCTTTTTTGTAATGTTCAAGAGAACTTAAGATTCATTATATTTTATAATTAGTTTATTATATTTATGAACACTGCTTACCTACTTGTGATTCTTTTGTTTGTTGAGCAACTGAAGTATTATTTATTGTTAAAAAAAGACTGAATACATTAAATGTATAAATGCAGTTTAATAATTCAAGGGAATTTAATTAATCAAATTGTAAACATTCTCTTAAAAGGGAGAGTTAGAGCCCTGGCTGGTGTGGCTCAATTGGTTGGGCAACATCCATGTATTGATGTGTGTGGGTTAGATCCCAGGTAGAAGGCGTGCAAGAAGCAGCCTATTGATACCAATCAATATTTCTCTCTCTCTCTCTCTAAAAATCAACGAAAAATCTTTTTTTTAAAGAGTTATATTTGAAAGTTAAAATTCAAAGCTTGAAAGAAAACTAGATTATCAAATTTGTAATAAGTTAAACTGAATTACTGTATATTGTCATCTTTGCCCACAAAACCTGTCTTTAAGAACTCTCCATGCCCAAATTGCCCTGTGATGGCAGGGGTTAGGGGGTGGGGAGGTGGTGGTGAGAGACAGGGAGAGTGGGACAAAGGTCTTGCTTGTGTAATCAGTAGATACACTAATAGTATCAAAGAGTACAGCATGATTGATTGTAACCGTGTCTATATTCAAGAAACATTTTTAGGATTCTGATCTAGGAAATGGGGTCATTTAAATGTAATCAAGATGGGGTTCCTCCCCTCCAGCCGTTTTTCCTTTTGACCACTTTTGCATTTCTCTGCTCTCCTCATTCAGTGGAGGACTTTCCAGCAAACACTTTCACTTTCTGGCCTTGACCTGCTTACTTTCACTTAGTGGAAAAAACAGACATTGCACTCAGACAACCTCGAGTTCAAATCCTCATTTTGCCATTTGCGGCATGACCTTTAGAAAAGCTATTTGGTCTCATTGCTTTAGTTTCCTGATGTATCAAACAGAGATAACAATATTATTTACCTCTTCAGGTTGTTGAGAAAACCAGACAACAAAAAATAAAAGTGCCTGGCAACATGCACAGTAAAGGATGGCAATTAATCCTGCCTATGGTTTCCATCAGTGTGCATGCAGAGACAGCACGGTAGCTTACGTTCACCTATGATAAAATATGTTCTATTAGTTTTCTGACCAAAAGAGTGGATGAGCATTGGTAAGAAAACATTTGGGCCAGCAGATAACTGGAGGTAATTTTCTCCACTCCTAGCCTTTGTTATCTCAGTAAGTGGCAACACCATTCTTTCTCTTGTTTGGTCTAAGATCTTGGAATCATGGTTGAGAATGTACAGAGAGCAGCTTCTTCTAGCCAGCTCCTTCCACCATCACTCTCCTTGGGATTCCTGCACTGTCCCCCTGACCAGTAGTCCCCCTTGCACTGCTGTACCATCACATTGGGTCCTCTGCAAGGTAGGGGAGTCCTTTTCAAACAGAAGTTGGATCATGTCACCTTTCTGCTTTCAAAACCTTCCACTGGCTTCCCATCTTACTAGCAGAAAAAGGCCTTTCACATCTGGCCCCTGAGTCAACTGGCATTACTTTTATTCCTAGAATATGGCACACTGGCTTTTACTTCTCTTCCTTTGTGCTTGATATTCCCTCTGCCTGGACTGCTCTTTTATTTTTTAATATATTTTTTTTATTGATTTCAGAGAGGAAGGGAGAGGGAGAGGAGTTAGAAACACCAATGATGAGAGAGAATCATTGATTGCCTGCCTCCTGCACGTCCCCTACTTGGGACTGAGCCAGCAACCCAGGCATGTGCTCTGACCAGGAATCAAACCCTGACCTCAATAGGTTGACACTCAATCATTGAGCCACATTGGCCAGGCCTGACTGCTCCTTTTTTGATATCAACACACTCACTCACTCATATCATTTAACTTTTTGCCCATATTAACTGAGCAGTCTTCTCTAAAATAAGGTACACTTCCAACCCCCACCCCACCTTATTTTACACAAGCTTGGTACATGTGGTTTACTTGACTTGCTAGCAGCTGAATATATAGTCAGGTGCTCAAGTTTTGGCCAATGGAGTATGAGTGGAAGTGATAAGTGTGAGTGCCAAGACAAGTCCTGAAAGAGAAGGCGTACGCTCTCAATTTCTCATCCTTTCTAGCCTGGTGACTGGAATCTGAATGCAATGGCAGGAGCTAGAAAAGCCAGCTTAGACTACCAGATGGAAGTTGTGTGTTGAGACAGTAGGGAAATCTGCGCCCTTAATACCTCATCAACTCTGGAATGCTTACGTCTGAATGGTCTTCTACGAGAATAAACTTTTGCCTTGTTTAAGCCATTTTCATATTATTTTTGTTATAGAAGTCAAACTATAGACTAATACAGAGATATATTTTTTTGAAAGTCTGACTGCCCTTCCAACCCCCACCTGAGAAGGGACTGAAATGTAAAGTCCATGAGAATGAAAGCTCTGCTTGGTTCACTGTAAACAGCTTCTTGAACAGGGTACCCTAAGCATTCAGTTAATGTTTGTTGAATGACTGAAGGGCAAAACCACCAATATAATGGAAGGCCTTGAGTGATGCCCTGAGGAAGGACATGGCTGGTCAGTATAAGTAAGTGATCTGTACAGACAGCACTTAGCAATCTGTGTGTGGTTGGTTTTCTGCTCTGACAGTATCACATAGGCAGGATACAACCTGCTATTCCCATTACCTGAGAGGCATAAATACTTGCAATATGGTTGTATGTTTCTTTTTGTAATTTAAATGAAGACTCCCAAGTAAAGTTCATGGTTGTAATGAAACTGGGCCACAGAGTCATGGAAAATTGTGACAAGGTTCCAACTGATGAGGAAAGGTCACAAGTAGCATGCTAAGCACAGATGGAGAAAAGGAGCTTGTGTGCTAAGAGCTTGAGATGTGTGGCCAAGATGTGCATCAGTGCAGATGGCAAAAGCTGATAGCTGAAAGAACCACAGACAAAGATTGCACAAGCTGAGTTAGAATGAAACAGACATATCACAGGGTATCAGTAAGACACTTGAGGGCAAATGCTGTAGACGTAAAGCCACTGAGTTCCTGGGTGAGTAAGAATATAAAGAGATTTATAGTGCCAGGATAACATTTTTGGTATCAAATATCTTTTTCATGCTATTAAGTGTGTTTTGAACATCTTAATTACATAGATCAGCTAATGCAAACAACTTAAACCATCATGGTGGCTTTAAAAATATATACAGGAATGAGATCCTGTAGGCCTGGGATTAAGTCACCTAAGCTTTAAAATGTTCTATTTCCTGAGTGATGAAAGTTGCAGAGGTGTGGGCTATCTTGCCATACCACACCCCTGGGTGTAATATTACTGAAATAAAACAAGTCAAGATTTGTTCAGTCATTTTACAATATATATGTAACTTCTGGTAACAGTTAGTGGTATGAGGTTTCTTTTTGTTGAATAATTAGCTAGAAAGTTTTCTTCTTAATGTGACTCTCTGCTTGAGAATTTCTTAGTAACAGAGTCATTTCTCCTTTCTAGAAACATAACACACACTCATAGCATAAGAACAGCTTTTAGGTTAGGACAAAGCACTGAAAGTTAGTAACAATAGTTACTTCTTTGTCCTCTACCTCATTCTTGTGCCTAATCATTGCTTGAATTTTGGTGAGGCCTCTCATCTTGTATAATGGATATATCAGACTGACTGAAGGGTAGGGTAACTATATGTACTGCCTTTCTATTGTGGCTCATTTATCTGAGGATTTCATGTGGCAGCCACTCCAGCATTTCAGAATGGGTACCAGAATACAGCAATCAAAGTGATCAAAATATGGTTTCATTTAAAACTCCTTCACAAGGGGAATCAAGGCTTTTCCACATTTAGTGCTTTTTTGGTCCAGAGATACTTAAAGTTTCTTTTCAGTGAGCATGGCGGGTGAGGTGCCCTTTACTGGAACTAGTTGATGGCACAGGCCCCGCCCCACCTTTGGTGATTTTCATCATGATATTCAAATAAAGTAATTTATGCACAGAAATATCTTGTAAACTACAGGTATGTATAAAACATAGATTATTATTATCATTATGAAAGACGGCGGCTTGGTATAGGGCAGTGGTTGGCAAACCATGGCTCGCGAGCCACATACAGCTCTTTGGCCCCTTGAATGTGGCTCTTCCACAAAATACCACGTGCGGGTGCGCATGTACAGTGCAAAGTTGGCTTAAAAATTTAAGTAAAGTTTATTAAGTTAATTTTAGGGAACGTTGTGGAGTGAAAAAAGATGTAGTGTCAAGGATTGAGAAAGGTATGTTGAGATGGTTTGGACGGTGGTGGCGGTGGCGGCTGAGGCAGTAGCTGAGGCGGCGACAGAGGAAGCAGAAGATGGCAGATTTTTTGAAAGGACTGCCAGTCTACAACAAAAGCAATTTTAGTCGATTTCATGCTGACTCTGTGTGTAAAGTCTCGAATCGACGCCCCTCAGTCTACCTGCCCACACGCGAGTACCCATCTGAACAGATCATCGTGACAGAAAAAACAAACACCCTTTTGCGCTACCTACATCAGCAATGGGACAAAAAGAACGCTGCCAAGAAGAGAGACCAGGAGCAAGTGGACCTCGAGGGCGAGAGCTCAGCGCCTCCCCGCAAGGTCGCACGGACCGACAGCCCAGACATGCACGAGGACACTTAAGACTGATGCTCCCCCATAGGTGCCTCCTGTCTTGTCTGCTCCTCACCCGCCTGCCGTGTGTAAGCATCCTGCTATAAGAACTTCAGGCTAGAAGCCTTAGAACCTATGAACCTGAAGAAGGGTGGGTTCCCCCTTGTGGAGGGAGAGAAAGGGGTCATTTTGAGGGAGAACAGTGGGAGGCCCTGGTTTGAAGATGACCCTATTAAGAATCATGTAGTCGGGAAGTCCTCTTTCACTGGAAGTGCTTTGGTTTGATAGTAGCTGCTGCCTGGAGAAGACCCGTGCATTGTGAAACTTCAAAAACAATCTAGGTCAGTGGTTCTCAACCTTCTGGCCCTTTAAATACAGTTCCTCATGTTGTGACCCAACCATAAAATTATTTTCATTGCTACTTCATAACTGTAATGTTGCTACTGTTATGAATTGTAATGTAAATATCTGATATGCAGGATGGTCTTAGGCGACCCCTGTGAAAGGGTCGTTCGACCGCCAAAGGGGTCGCGACCCACAGGTTGAGAACCGCTGATCTAGGCTAATAGATTTGTTTCATTGGGTGGATCAGATAATGAGCCTTATTGTACTGAGACAGTTTACTTATTGAAAAGAGGATTATGTTTAGTAACCTATGTATGTCATTTATCAACTCTTTAAAAAATTTAAAAACATAGAAAGCTCCCTGGCCAGTGTGGCTCAGTCTGGTTGGAGCATCGTCCCATGCCCCTAGGATCTCATGTTCAATTCCTGGTCAGGGCACATACCCAGGTTGTGGGTTTGATCCCTGGTTGGGGTGCATACAGGAGGCAACCGATCGATGTTTCTCTCTCACACTGATGTTTCTCTCTCTCTCTCCCTTTCTCTCTAAAATCAATTAAAAAAAAATGTCCTCAGGTAAGGATTAAAAAAAAAATCATAAAAAGCTACTGTATTCTCATCACTTTTGAAGTAGTCTTCCCAGAGGTGCTAGTTCTGCAGTAAATAAGCCTCGGCTTTAGAATCTTACTGAAAGGCAAAACTTGCTTTCCTTGTGCTGTTTTCCTGTACACTGAAGCCAGTGTTTTGGAAACCTGCAGTTATCTAAATTCCCATCGGGTGACATTGTTTAATCTAACATGCCCTCTTTCATACATGAAAATAGCTCCAAGGACATCCACTGCCGTGCTTTGAACTCTCTTAAAGGTAGTTGGGAGGGAGTTTCCAACCCCACTCCTTTTCCTCTGGTTTTCCTGCCCCTCCCCCCCTTTCCCTGAGCTGGTCCAGAGAGCCTCTGGCTGCTCCCCCCTCAAGGGCTAATCAGGGGAAAGAGCCTTTGACCTTGGCTATAAAGCACCTGTCTAATCACTGAGCTTTTTAGGCCACCCGGAGTCCAGATGCATAAGTTACTGCAAATAAACATTTTTGGGGTGTGTGTGTGTGAAAATTTAGGTCTCTGATACTGAGAGGAAAAATCGATTGCTTTAAAATAACAACTACACCTATTTCAAATATTGTAATGAAAGTATGCAAAAAAAAAAAACCCCAAAACAAAACAAAACACAAACCCTCACATAAAAAGGCTGCAAAAATGTTATTTTACTTTGAAGGCAGTAATAACTGAAAATAACAGGTTTCTTTCAGGCCACATCCTAAAAAGGTAGCTGCTTTTTTACGTCTTAGGCCTATACAAAGGTCTTCAAAGACCCCCGACCCCTGCCTTCTGAAGATTTTAGGTTAACACGTTTGTCTTAAAAACTACGAGGTGCCTAATTTTTAAAAACAACCGGCCACACCCCCTTCCTCAACCATATTGTCCCATCATCCAAATTACACTTTATGAACAGCCTTGATGTGCTCCACGCGTGCAAAAAGTACACAGCGTGGGTAAACTACTTTGCCTTGGGAGTCTATATTTAGTCATCACTTCGTTACATTATTTTATTTTTGTGAAATGAGAACTGATCGACCAAACCTTTCCAACAGACCCACCAGACGATAAATACCACCATATGTTTGACTCACAGTACATTTGGGCACAAACACTTCAATTACAGCTTTGTGTTTAGTATCAGAACCCTTCTCTCGTGCGCGTGTTTTCGCTACAGATCCCTTGCTCTGCATCTCATTCTGGAAACCGCCTATGACAGACAGAGCACCTTCCCAGGTACGCTCCGAGCAGCAGATGTGTTTATGCACACAAAGGTGTGCGCGCACTTTTCCACGCACACATGTCCCCGCGCGGCCCGCGCCGCG
>NW_005370994.1:2168305-2168649 GCF_000412655.1 Myotis brandtii
CTGTGGGCAGCCGGGGGGGAGGGTGGGGAGGGGACGGCTTTTCGGGTGTCCCCTCCCCCCCTTTTTCCTCGCAGGCTGCTTTGAAAATGCTCACGTGCCTGCCCAACCCCGACCCTTTCCTGGTCTCGGGGGATCCTTACCCTGATTATGTTGTTGTCCCCGAAAATGTGCACCTCGGCCTGCTCCCCCTCGTCCAGCCTCGGTGCACGGACACCCCCTTTGAGTGTGTATGTGTGGGGGGCGGCTTTCAGGAAAGAATGTGCAGCAAATTGGATCAAGGAGCCATCATGAGGCCGACTCCTCGGGAGCCTATTTTTAGCGGAGGAGCGGGCTCTGTCGGGGGC
>NW_005370994.1:2168942-2186955 GCF_000412655.1 Myotis brandtii
TCCCTGGAGGACGTGCTGATTGGGAACTTGGTGCTTTTTTCGCGTCCGAAGGGGGCCTTGGGAGTCACTTTGAAGTTGGGTTCAGAAGTGTAGCATTGGCAAAGTTGTTGCCGGCTTCCTGGTAAGTTTGGGGTGGCGCAGAGGCGCGTTCTTTGGTGACAGTGTGCAGGCCACGTTGTGAGGGTGGTTTCTGGGCTACTTCCTCTTTGCAACCGATGTCCGTTTCTGAGCAGAAACTGACTTTTATTTCAGCGGAATATTCATCTTCAGCGGCAGCTCGAGGGAAGCGGTGCATGTGCCAGCAGGTCCAGTATTTTTGGAAGTTCCTAATTTGCCGAAAACAGGCATCACTTTGCAGTGGCCACCGAGATGAGATTGTAGGCTGTGAACATGGTGTGTTTCTTGTAAAATGTGGGTCGTAGTGGCTCTTTAAAAAGGCTCCTGCTCGGTTGTCTAGTGACCGTCCCTAAAGTAACTGGGTGATCGTCAGTGACCAGGGTTGGAACCTAGTTGAAAACTAGGTTTGCTCAGTGTCTGGAGTTTCCTTCCCACCATGGGCTGGGCAGGCACCAAGGTGAACAGTTTTGGTACCTCCGTGATTTACAGTTGACTTGGGGAAGTTTACTATTGGTTTTCCTGTTTTCCAGACAAGAACTTTATGTGGATCTAAACAAGCGTGTGAATAAACGATGGCGGGTGAATTGTGGGCTATTTTTAGTCTACATGGCCTGCCCGCCCCTCCCCCCATGTCCTGAAATCATGATCTTCCTTCCCTCTTTTTTCCTAAAGACTCTTTTATCCCATTGGGAAATAGAAGACACCTGGTGGTGTTTTCAGCCACTCACCTAAGACAAATTGTAGTAAATCTCCTCGCTACACATTGAAGATGCAGCGAGTGACTTTTTGGCTATCCCAGTGTGTGGTTCATTTTCATTTTTGTTGAATCAGACCTCTGCTACATTGGTGTATTTTAGTAATCCTGACTTCCTGGGCCTGTATGTTCTCACCGTTTTATTAAGTTGATAGTCTAGGGAAATGGAGCAGCTCTGTCTCCATGAAGACGGTGTGTATGTTGGGTTGTATCATGGGAGTTCATGGCAAGCAAGCTTCGGAAATGATCAGTGAGGGTGCTAGCAATAGTGAGCATTTATCTACCTGTGGAGGAGGGGCGGCAGATAGAAAATGTGGCTGAGAGTGGTGAGGTGGGGGATGCGTTGTTTATACTTCTCCCTCTTAAATTGAGGTTTTCTTGCTTGTTTTGAATATAATATTTTCCAGTTCTTTTTATCATGCATTGTCTGATGCATGTAATCACAACCATTAAATCCATAAATAACTACTGTTTTTGCTATTTGAGTAGTTAGAACCAGACCCATAGGGGAAAGCACTAAACTGTACTGGGGTGAAAACAATGTTTACATGGAAAAAGTTTTTCTTACTATGAAGGAACTTAATTAAGGGACTCGTTACTGGCTTAAAAATTGTTGCTTAGCTCACCATTAGTTAATGGAGGGACGTTTGGTTATTCAAGTGATGGAGACACATTGTAAATGAAGTGGCCCTTGGTGGAGGTTGTATTTTTGCATTGGGCGCTTCAAGGAAGTGTTCAGCATTTTAATAAACTTCTTACGTGTGCCCAGGAATCTTTCTGTTGCTTGTGTTCTCAACATCTAATTAAGGTTTATCATGATTACCATGATGCTTGCTTACCAGGAGAACAAGAAATAACTGCTTCCTGTGTGCTGGGAGCCTTCAAGCTAATGTGCAGGAAGGGTAGACCCTTCATAGAAACGTAGGGGCTACTAATGAAAAAAGATGTGAACTAATGGACTTTTTGAACAGCAACCTGTTGAATAAATACATGTTTGTATGTTGCAATGAAATATAAGCACAATCTTGTCCAATGAGTAGCTGACAAAGGAATCCCCCCACAATTTACTACAGCATTATTTCTGACTGGACACATTTTGATGAAGTTCATAGAAATAATTTGTTGGGTTTGTTCAGTTTCTGTATTTATATAAAAAGAATTGAGTGCAGTGAGGATGGTGGTAAGTCAGGGGAGAGAGATGGCTAAATATTGACATGTCTGGGACTTTGTATTTTTCTAATACAAGTGAATTTGACTCTTTTCACAAATAACATTTACAGTATGAAATGCAAAAAAAAAAAGCAGCTAACATGGAGACATTTATGCATTCCCATAAAACAGAAGAGGTAGGCCCTCAGGGCTATGTAAGAAAGAAGTAATAAGAGTATGGTCCAGCTTGGAGACCACCATGGTGGTATCTCCTGCTCTATCACCAACAAAAACTTGAATTTAAAAAAATTAAAAAATAAAATAAAAAAAGCTGTGTGAGAGCTGTTGTTGGAGAAGTTCCCTATTCACCACCTCTGGGATTGGGCTAGTAAGAATACAATGAATTGCCCTGTTAAGAAGAGCCAGAGGAAAGGGACTCAGCTGGGGCTGTGCTCTAGGAAAGGTGAGAGAGATGCTTTCTGTGCCATTTATACCTCAGGCTAATCTTGAGATGGGTAGTACTGGGCTTCTTTTTGTGGGCTATGAAATAGAAGTGCAGAGAAGTTAATTCACTTGTCCAAGGCCTCAAAATGATCAAATGATGCACTACAGTCCACCCTGTCCATCATGTTCTTTCTAGATGGCTGTGGCTGCGCCAAGTCTTCCCAGCTGTCGTGTCTTTTCTCTAGATATCCTTGCAAAAACTAGTGTTTCTAATCAGGTTTATATTTCTTCAGTTGTGTGTCTCTACTAACAGGGTCAAGTGATTGCAGGGATAAATGAAATTCATGGGATTCAAGCATCATTGTGCTTAAATCTCCAGAACTGTTTAGTAAGATACAGTCTTGTCAACTGCTGTATATTCTATCTCAAGGTTGACTGTGGTGAAGGGCCTCTCCAAGTCCTACTGCCTGCAGACCTGCAGAAATAAGAAAATGTGGTTCCATGCCTATAATTAAGAAGGAAAAGCAAATAAAAGTACCCTCAGAGTACATATTCCTTGAATAAGAAACATCCGTATTTTGTGTAATATAGTGATTCCATCAGAGGTCCTGGAGGCCAGCTGCCTGGGTTCAAACCCGGGCACTCTCCCGTACATGTGCCCGCGGGGGAGTAACTCCTGCTGTACTCCGTTTCCTCCTCATGGGGACAGTCGACTTGGTAGAGTTCAGAGGATTGAGAGAAGTGTATGTGTAAGGTGCTGAGAACAGTACTTGACATACAGCAAGCATCATGGAAATGTAAGGTGTTTGGGATGATGATGATGGGTTTGGATTTGAAGTTTGCTTCTTTGTATTACATTTTATTTGCTTGTTACTTGTTTTCAGTGGAAGCATACTGTCATAGAAAGCATTTGGCAGCTTTATTTCCTGAGTTCCTTGTCAAAGTATTTGAAATAAATTTGGCTTAATTTATTTACTATAAGTTGTGATTAAGGCCTACCTTGAAGAATTAGATTGGATTTTAATAATATCAAATTATGTGGTTGGTGTAGGGACAGTGGTGCATCTTTTGCATGCCTTTGCTGCTGTTCTGTCACTTGGGCTTGGACTTTTTAAATCCACTTGTACCATTTTAAATATTTTCCCAACTTTAAAATTTTTGTTTGTTTTTCAATGCCGTATTCGGTAGTACCGAGGACCTGCTTTTTTTGATTGGAGTGATTACTTCAAGTGGGTTATTGTTTCTCCAGCCTTGACCTTTCATCTGTGTTCTTGTTCCATATTTCAGCTGCTGTCAAGACAGTTCTCCTTGGAAGTTCTGTTCCTCTGAAATATCTGTGAGCCTTGCCTTATTTTCACTTCCCATTTTTTACTATTCTTAATTCAGCGATAATGCTAACTACTGTTGGAGTTCTGAGTCAGGACTACCCAGATGCTTTGACAGGTACTTGTGACAATCTGAGTGGGTGATACCCTGGTTTTTAAGGGGAGAAACCAAGGCTCAGGGTATATGTAAGTGGCATTAGGCCCAGCATGTCTGTGGTGTAGCTGGTGTTTTTACTAGCAGTCCACTGTCTTCTCAGTGAGTGAATGAAAAAAATGAATGAGTGAATGGTTTTCAGTCTGGGTTATTGCATTAATTTTCTAGTAGGTTGCTTTGAGCAGCCTTTCTTCTTCATCCTATCTTCTGTAACTACTGACAGTGTAATTTATTTAAAATACTGACTTCATCATGTCACTTCCCCTGCTGGAGAACCCATAATGCCTTCCCTTTGCCAACTGGATTGCGTTCATATGCTTCAGTCTGGCTTTTAAGGCTCCATTCTACCTATTCAGCTTAATTTCCCACTCCTTTCCAACTGGGATTCTTGCCTGCCTATCAAATACTGCAGTTTTCCATACTCATTACTCTGCTGCTTTTGTGCATGCTGTTCCTTCCATTTGTCCTCTGGATGGCCTGATTTCAGTCCCACTTCTTCGATGAAGATTTTTCTGGCCATTCTGACTCAGGATATTTCTTCTCTGAGATTCCATTGATTTAGTGACTATCACAAACTTCATAATTATTCATTGTTTTATGAGTATGTATCATATTAGCCAACTATACATCATATTTCTTGGACTTTCCCCTTTTATAGTATTTCTTTTATAGTATTTTTAAAAAATGTTTTTATTGATTATTTTAGAGAGAGAGGAAGGGAGAGGGAGAGAGGAACATTGATCAGCTGCCTCCTGCACGCCCCCTACTGGGGATCGAGCTGGCAACCCCAGGTATGTGCCCTCACCAGGAATGAACCTGCAACCTCTTGGTGCATGGGACAATGTTCAACCAACTGAGCCACATTGGCCAGGGTGTTAGCAGAATTCTTGACTTTCTCTCATACCATCTTCATGTTAAATGGATTGTTTCTACAAGGGCCAATGCTAAAATACAATGGCAGTCCTGTAGATATGGCAGAAACTTCTTTTTGAATTAGGCCTTCAAGGTTTAGGTGTACGATAGTCAACATTTAATTGTTAATTTTGAATTAAAAGAAAACAGTGAAAACTTAGAGTGAAATGAAAATGAATAATTTTGTCTTAATTCAAGAATGGTAGCCACATTGGTGAAAAACCTACTCTAGTTGGGAATCATGTCACACTAAGTTGGTTTATCTGGTTATCTTTATGCCTGTTTTAACTTAAGATTTTGGACTTTATGTATTTATTTTTAATCTCTCAGGCTTTTTTGCTTATTATTTTCTTGGTGGTGTGCCTAAATAAGATTTTATTTTTAGCTTTCAGTATGTGTGACAGCATTCTGACCACATTGGAGTCCCATTGAGCCATTGCTATGAATGTTTTAACATTTAGTATAGGATGTATCTATTATATTGTGTAAGTGAGTTTAATTTACCAGAAGAATGTCATTGTGACCATCTCCCTTCAGTAGGATTTTATGGTAAGGTTGTGCCGTATTACTGGTAGTTACAAACAAAACTGGGTAATTTATTTGAAACACAGCTAATTTGTTTATATCCTTCTGAAATTTTTAATGTTTAGAGTTCTAAAATCTAAGTTTTTTAAAGCATGGTTTTTATTTGCATCAAACAAAATGAGTTGGATATTACCCTGCTTTCTGAGGGATTAGATTCCTAACTCAGAATTGATATAATCAAACTATAAGGGTCATCCTGAAAGATCAACAATTAAATTCCAGTAAACATAGAAAGAGTATTCAGATTAAGGAAAAGATTTGTGTGAAATGAATAGTTTGCAGAATGAATGAGGAAGAATAGGTATTGAATGTTTAAGCTGGAGGTTTGCCACCTGTTTTCCTCTGTAGCTGTGAAAGTTTCTTTCAGGAGGTAGAATAAAAAAAAAAACAGAAGAGAAACATGAGGAGCACAGGCCAAAAGATGGTCATTCCAATATCTTAGAATAATTCTTATGAAATGGTACTCTGTATTCTCAAACTTTTTTTTAAAGATAAAGATGTTTAACTTTTTTAAATTACATTAAAACAAAAACAGTGAAGAATTTTTACTCTTTAGGAACTAGATTTCAGTCTACTTCTTGATATCTTTATTTTGCCTTAGAACAAAGGTGGTACCAGAACTTTTTTTTTCCTACCTTTTTTTTTTTTTTTTTGCATTGAGTCCTTTTTAACACTGAATGATAAGATGTTATAATGAAATAATCAGTGACTGTTTTTATTCTTACTGCTTATCTACTTGCATGATAGGAAGCATTTTAAATTTTAACTTGGGTTCACTATTAGGCAAATGAATTTTTATCAGTTTTTGTTAAAACTGTGGGTTTTAGTTATGTGGGTAAGTGATTTAGCATCTAGTAATATGTATTAAGAGGATCACATGAAATAGTAACTAATGTTTGCTCATCCAACCAATTTCTGTATTAAAATTCTCAAATTCTGTCACTTAATTTTATGTGATTTTTAAAAGGAAGATCTGCATGGAAATTTGCTTAATTTATGGTTTTAAAGACTAAAAAAATCTACAGCCTTGTGTAGAATAATAGTCAGAAAGTACTTGACATTAGCATGAGCAGACACCTTGCTAGAGAAGTTACAGTGATAGCCTATTTGGTGGTTATCTTCAACTGCTAATAAAACAAAAATTATGGGTTAGAGAGAGGTGTTTTATGCTTTCTCCTTCATTTGAACAGGCTAACTGTGTACTAATTTTGTTCCATCTCTATTTTGATGCTATCAGATGCCATTAACTCAGAGTGTAAGGCAATACTTTGGGTTTTTGAAATAAGGTAGTAGGAATAATGACTGATTTTCCATAACATCTTATTTTCTGTATTTCTACATAATTATCCCCTTATGGTATACAATTTATCGTACGTGTGTAAATTTTTAGGTGTTGTTTGTAGCTGTGGCAATGTTCTTTGGCACCTGTTTATATAAAAATGTAATATGCTATATACTTAAAAATTTTTTTCCTTCACTAAAGTGATGTATTTTATCTAAGTCACCTTTCTCTGGTTTTCTTAGTAAGCAATGTACATTTGTGAGATCATATACAGGTTAGGAGTGCAGTCTGTTACTGTGTCAGGGAAATAGTTTTTCTATTTAGTTTTTCTATTCTTGTGCAAAAACTAACAGACCCTCCCAGAATTATTTTTTTGTCTTTGGACTTTCTTATGTCCTGCCAGCAGAGGTCACCAGTTTTATTACCTGGTGAGAGATGTTTTGTGTGAAGTGAATTGGTCTTTTACAGGTTTGTTTCAATTTGATGTTTATGACTTTCTTGTTAGTGTTTTTTATAGAGTCTTCTCAAAGATACCTTTAAATGAAAAAAACAAGGAGGCAAGAGATCTTGTGTAGTCTGTTGCCATTTTAGCTTAGAAAGGGGGAGAGGAGTGGAAAGGACACACACATGATAGTGGGGTGTGTTATGATGTGTATGCATGCTTGTCTTATGTGTTTAAGATGTCTCCAGAAAGATGCACAAGTGACTTCTAAGAGTGGTTTTGGGGGCGGGGTTGGGGTGGGGAGATCAAGAGGTAAGATGTGGGAGAAGCTTATTTTTATGCATAATCTTTTGAACTGTTTGGATTTTGTGTTTTACCATTTCAAAAAAAGGAATGATTGTGAAAAATCAAAGCTTCCAATTAAGAATTCTTAATCTTTTCTATTCCTTTCACTCTGGACAGTCAAAAGAAGAGAAACTATGTTAATTTCTCTCATGCTTTTTAGTCAATTTTTAAAAGAGCTGGGACTGTGTATATTCCTGCATGCAGTTATTTTTATTTCTAAAATTTGTTGGCAGAATTAGAGCCAGTGAGTATGATGATAAGTTTTGGTTTTGTTTCATGATTGAGTCATCAGACCAGTAAAAGTATTTAGTGATAGTGACTGGTGATTTTTGAATCCTATCCAAGGTTGATCATTAGAAATTAATTCATTGCAAAGTTGAAAAGATTTTGGTTGTGTAGAAGTAATGGTGCCTGATTTCAAAGTGTTGTTTTGGAAATTAGGTGGAAATTGGAGTGCTCATAGTTTAGCAGTTGATTTTAATAATTATGATAATCTTTAATAAAATGGGATTTGTGGAACCATATATTCTGACATTGCATGGATCCTAACATGATTATGTATTACTGACTCCAAGGAGACAGATAACATTAGACTTTGATTTCATTTTTGGTTGCAGTGGGTGTCACTTGTAATTGTACATTGGCTGTTTAGTTTATCCAAAGGGTTGCCTTCTAGTTGTGCTTATTACTTTTAACTTAAGCTGGAACAACCTCAGAGAAAGGTAGCACCTGTTTTTGTGTGCATTTAATTCTGCTGCTCTGACCTGACACTTGTGTTTCCTGAGAGCAGTGCCTCTTTTTAGAGCTAAGAGGATGAGGTAGGGTCTGTGCCTGATCTTTGGCAGTAGCCCTGACTGTAGGGTGTTAATGTGGTAAAGAGGTCACCTCTGAAGCAGGCATACCTGATTTGAATCCTGTCACCCCTATTTATTAATTTGTTATATGGCTTTGGGAAATTATATAACCACTAGCGGCCTGGTGCACGAAATTCATACATGGGGAGGGGGAGGGGTGTCCCTCAGCCCGGCCTGCACCCTCTCCAATCTGGGACCCCTCGGGGGATGTCCAACTGCTGGTTTAGGATATCCCTCTTGCAATCCAGGACTGGCAGTTGGACATACCTCTCGAAATCCAGGACCGCTGGCTCCTAACTGCTCACCTGCCTGCCTGCCTGCCTGATTGCCCCTAACCACTCTGCCTGCTGGCCTGCTCACCCCCAACTGCCCCCACCCTGCTGGCCTGCTCACCCCCAACTACTGCCCCCGCTGGCCTGATCCCCCCCAACTGCCCTCCCCTCCTGGCCTGATCCCCCCTCACAGCCTCTGCCCGCCCCGCCACCATGGCTTTGTCCGGAAGAATGTCTGGAAGGTCTCCCGGTCTAATTAGCATATTACCCTTTTATTAGTATAGATTCCAATTGGTTTCCACTCTGAAAAATGGGAGTAAAGGGTAATTAGTACTTTTCTTCATAGAGCATTTGTGGGGATTGAAATGTGGATGCATGTAAAGCAAATTATTGTAGGGCTGGGCACAAAGGAAGCAATAAATGCTAGCTACTGCTTGGTACTTTGTTAGCTGCAGGAGGAACAGCTGTAGAGACTTCTTGTGGCAACTGCAGAGACTGGGATGGTTAGAATTCCCAAGTTAGAGAGAGGGCTGAGACCACCACATTTGGTGACAGCTTTTATTGCTCACTCTGAAATGATACTGTGTACTGTGGAGCTTTGTTATTCTGATACATATGCTGTCTTACAGTAATATTTTATGTTGAATTTGGTCATATCTTGATATGTTTCAGGAAAAAAGGTTGCTACCTTTCTTAAAAAATAGTCTTCTTGCTTTCTGGAACGGAATCTTGGCTCCTTTATCCAGTCTTTGGGAGATCAGACACTGCTCTGCTCTCAGTGGGTACTGCTTATGGACAGATCAGTCATTTTAAACAGGCATGTTACACACTATGCAAACTTTGACTTGGACTCTCACTAAGAAATACTATGACCTAACACAGGATGTGTCTATGTGCAAAAATACTGAAAGTTTTCAGAATGATATTTGCTTTAATACGGGGTACACATTTTCAGTACTCTTATTTTTTGTTTAAAAACATGCAGGGTGAGTCGAATATACAACATTAGAAAAGGGATTCATCCTTTTCTACAAATTCATTGACCCTTGGACTCATTGTGTTCGTACTGTAAGAATTGTGAGGGTCCGCTTGATAACCCAGCATCCTGTTGTACAGCTTTTGGAGTCTGCAGAGACAATGAATATGCTCAAAACTTAAGTTAAAAGAAACAGAGACTTTGACCAGTTAAATTTGACTTGTCCACGTGTTCCCTGATACTCATATAGTCTTTCTAGTTTATTTCCTTTTGGGTCCCTCCCACCCCATTAGAACCCTGGCCTTTACCTGATACTGATAATGTCATTTTTGCCGGACTTTTAATCCTGATTTGGTGCTCTCCCTTTGATCTTGGCCTTCCCGAAGGGCTCAGAGCATGCACACTCCATGCCTTTTGTCTCTATAAACCAGCCATTACTGTACCCGGTACACGTGGTTCTGTGGCCCAGGTTGACTCTTAATTCTGACTTCTGATCTACTACTACCCACATTCTAGCATGCGAACATCCTGTACTTCCTGTATTTTTACTGTTGAGTGTAGGTTGGCAGTGGCATGAGATTTTCATTTAATGATAAGTGGTAATGAGACAGAGTTAGAAGATAGAGGAGGGTCAGAGTTGGAAGAAATAGGGGTAGGTCATGGTAACACTGTCAGGGTGAGCTGGGACAACATCTGCTCCTGGTTACTGGTGAAAATATCTAGGACAATTTGAGATATTGGGTGTTTGGATTGGAGGTGTGGGGATAAGAAGTCTTGGTATTATTATTTGGAAGATGACTTTTTTCCCCCATTTTTTTGTTTTTTTTGTTTTGTTAATCCTCACCCGAGGATATTTTTCCATTGATTTTTAGGTAGAGTGGGAAAGGGAAAGACAGAGAGAAACATCAATGTGAGAGAAACACATCGATTAGTTGCCTCCTGCACAAGCCCCTACCAGGGCCCGGGCCAGGGAGGAGCCTGCAACTGAGGTACTTGCCCTTGACTGGAATCGAACCTGGGACCCTTTGGTCCACAGGTCGACGCTCTATCCACTGAAGAAAACCAGCTAGTGCTCCTCCATTTTTATTGAGGATTTTTTTGTAAGCGGGAGATAGTTGTCAAAAGGGAGATAGTTGAGCTGTTTTCTGGAAACCAGAATTTGCTATAAGGGAAGATAAGATTTTCAGTTTTAGAGCTTTGAATGAAAATCATTGCCACAGCATTTTAGTGATATTTTAAGAACTATTTATAAATAAAAATTTTACAATTCAGGTAATAAATTACCAAGCATAGTATATTTAAAACATTAACATTTTCATTTTTCTCTGAATGTTGTTAAAACAGGCAAGGCCCTATTAAATAGGGACATGAACAGAGAATTTACAGTATATTAGAAGCTTTTGTGCTTTTTTACTCTGTTTATGTCTGCTGGAGTGGACTTTTAAGTAGATAACTTAATCTTTTGTATCCCTGGGCTCTCTGCTTCTTGCATGTGGGCATGTTTTCTAATTTGTTGTTTCTCTACTTGGTTTGTTCCATTTTATTGGGTCATATACTCTCATGAATAGCTGGCTGCCTTGTTTCCATCTAGTCTCATTTGCCTTTCTTGCATTTTCTTCCAGATGACTCATGCTAATAGATAACATTGGTTGGTTGGTTCCTTTGGTCTGACAAATCAGCGTATAAGTGACTCCTACAAGTGAGAACTGGTAGTAACAGGAAAAGTGGCTTTTGTGTGTGTGTGTGTGCATAACAGCATACTGATTTTTTGATAATTACTATGATAAATGCTCACGGTATAATTTACATGAATGCATATATGGCTTTATAGAGTCCTTAGGGAAAACACTTACACATACTATTTTGTTTGGCATTATATAAGGTGCTCAATAAATGTTAGTTTTCTTCCCTTTAGTCTTCTTCTATGGGTTTTCCATCGTACTCAGTACAAAATTCAAATGTCTTTCCTTAACTCCCACCATGTGATCCTGCCCTTGGACACTTCACAAACCTTATCATATTTCACAGCACCCTCCCCCTTGTTCCAGCCATACCAGCTCCACCCCCACTGAACAAGCTTATACCTGTCTCCGTACCTTAATTGCTTTGCTCTGTGCTTCAGGCTTGGCCCTGAAATTGTCATATGGCTAATTCCTTTATGTCACTCAGATTTCACTTCCAATACCACCATCTCAGGTCACATCGAGAGGTCATAAGCTGCCCACTTCTTAGCCATTTTTGTTCCCATAGCCATTTTTAGTCACAAGACCCTCTTATTTTCCTCATAGCACTAGAACATTTACACAGACATATATATATAAATTCCTGTGTTCTGTAAGGATGAACCAGTAGTTTAAGGCTATCAGCTTGTCATGAAAACATTTCTGAGAGAATGAGTCACTTAAATATATACATATACTAGAGGCCTGATGCACGAAATTGATGCAAGGGGCTCGGCCTCGCAGACCCTCGCAGCCTCGACCGGCCCTCGCAGCCCTGGCTTTGTCCGGAAGGTTGTTCTGCTGTTTGGTCTAATTAGCATATTAGCTCTTTATTATGTATGTATTTATTTTGTATGTATACATAGTTTTAACTCATCTCTATAGTTTAAGCTCCATGAGAACAGGTATGGGCTCTGTCATGTCACTCCAGGATCTAAAGCCAGGACCTGGTACGTGTTCAGTAAGTATTTGAGAGAATTGTTCTCAGGAAGGTTTTCATGACCAGCTGATAGCCTTAAACTGGTTCATCCTTACAATAGAACACTGGAAATAATTCATTAAAAGATCAGCATTTAGAGGAGGGTTGGAAGAAGCTTTATTACACATTGGTATATACATTTGGAGGCCTAGGGAACATATGTGTGTACCTCTCACTTTTCTTGGAGGAATGTACTTAGAGATGGTATTAGAATCAATCTGAAGAAAATAAATGGATGATTGATGAAATTTGAAAATGTGCTTGTGTTCATCATAACTGCTAGATTTAAGAGGTTAACACTTACTTTTTCTTAAGTTAAAGATACATATTTCATCTAAGTAATATGCTGAGGGCTAGATACTCCATTTATGTTTTATATAGGTTCTGGAAGTTTTGTAATTTGCCTTTACTTACATTTACTTGTGATACTGTCTTTTCTTATATATTTTTATTGATGAGGGAGAGGGAGAGAGATACAAAAACATCAGTAATGGGAGAGAATCATTGATCAGCTGCCTCCTGCATCCCCTACTGGAGATCAAGCCGCAACCCAGGCATGTGCCCTTGACTAGAATTGAACCTGGGACCCTTCAGTCTGCAGGCAGGTGCTCTATCCACTGAGCCAAACCTGCTAGGGCAACTTGTCATATTGTCTTGATTAATCATGGTCAACTTCTCAAAGTTGTATATGAGTCAGAACTCGTAGTTGTGTGATAGAAACTCAAAGTTAGCTTAACCTGAAAAGGAGATTTATTGACATATGGAATCCATATGGATTGAATAACTCAGCTATAGGAAGGGCATTGAGTCAGCCAGGCTTTAGGACAACTAGAATCAGACCCATTTGATGCTACCAGAAATTTCTGTTTAACAATTGTGTGTGTGTGTGTGTGTGTGTGTGTGTGTGTAGGTTAGTTTCATTCTCATAGTAGATTGGCATTCTTTACATGGAGGAAAACGTGACTTGCCAGTGCCAGAGTTTCTATTGTTTTTACGTGCTGTAGAGTAAGGACTACCTCTTTCTCTATTTTGTTTGGAAAGCTCTTGAAGCACTGATAATTTGGTTTGGGAGAGTTTTCCATGGCCAGAGGCCACATATAAACTACTAGAGGTCCCGGTGCATGGATTTGTGTACCAGTGGGGTCCCTCGGCCTGGCCTGCGGGGATCAGGCTGAAACCAGCTCTCTGACATCCCCCGAGGGGTCCCGGATTTCGAGAGGGCGCAGTCCGGGCTGAGGGAGCCCCCAACCTCCCCACCCCCTGCATGAATTTCATGCACCGGGCCTCTAGTCTAGAAATAAACCCATAATGAAGCCACCTACTTTCTCCTCAAAGTCACCATCCCCAGAGTCTCATCAGAATCAGTAACATAAAACTGGAAAGAGATCTAGTGTCCACTGGTTACTGATGCTTAACCTTTGAACTCAACCAGAAGGACATTCTGAGTAACTGCTCATCAACAACTATATACACTTCAACATCCCCCAACCCCAGCAATTCCCCCTATTCTTTTAACTATAGGTCTCACAAATACCAGAACTGAATAACTTTAGACAAAATATCCTAAAGACCTGTTTGTGATGATGGTCAACAAAAATGTTTCCTTCATTGTTCTTGTGGTTAAAGGAGGATAAAATTGAGTTCACATTTGTGAAAACAGGAGGTGTAGGTTCAAAAGTGGGAGGGTGGCTGACAACCTTGTGACACTTCCAGGCTTGCCCTGCACCACCTCACCAGTCAGGGCTTGGCATGAACTTGGCTGAACATTTGGGGCAAACACGCTGATAAGCTGAACAGCCCTAGACAACCCTCCCAAAGGAAGCCACGGCCTCTGTTGAGCCCAATGAAACAGGAGTTTCCTGTTTCCTTAGAAACACTGCAGGCAGATCTCCTGTATCCCACTAGGACAGTGGTCGGCAAACTCATTAGTCAACAGAGCCAAATATCAAGGAAGCCAATATTTGAGGCAGCTGTTAGAAAATTATCAACAGGTTAATTACACATATATAGGGGATATTTTAATCTCTGAGGAAGATAACCACCTTCATCCTAACCAGTTATGGTAAACATTTTTCTAGCATGTAACAAAATTAATAAGTTACATATTCCTAACAGTGGTTATATGAAGCAATATTTTACTAGCTCACTAAAATAAGAAAATACCCATGTATGAAAAAGCCTTTTGTGACTCAACTAATTAATTTTTCTGGACTTCATTTGCTTAATCTTTAAAACTTTGAACTGGGCTTCTGATATCTCTTCTGGATTGAATGCTCTTTGACCCTATGATTGCACATGTAATTTAAATATTAAGCCAGTATTCAGCCAAATTAAGTGGAAAATGTACAGTACTGATCTCATCAGGTTAATCATTACCTGAACTGATTTTCCTAAAAAAAAACAAAAAACATTTTCGTTTCTCTGACACCTCAATTTTGAACAGATTAGCTATACAAAAAAATATTCTTTAGGTATCTTAAGAAACTTCTGTTGTTTTATCCATTAACCTCTGAGTTCAAGTGCATTTGTTATATCCATTTCATTGTAGAGAAAATTAAAATAACATCAAATACATTTTTGAGATGATTGTTTCCTTTAATACCTTTATTTTTTAAAGAACAGTTTATTGATTTTTAGAGAGGAAGGGAGAAGAGAGAAACATGATGTGAGAGGGCAACATCGATCGACTGCCTCCTGCAAACTGCCCACTGGGGATCAAGCCTCCAACCCGGGCATGTGTCCTGACCGGGAATTGAACCAGCAACATTTCAATGAATGGGAGGATGCACAACCAATTGAGCCACACTGGCCAGGCCTAATGCCTTTATTTTAATTGTATGATAGCTGAATGTCAAAGCCAATAATTTTTTGGCACTTTAGGTTTTATTTTAGTTTTGATTTTGCTCTGTGTTCTACACTTTTGAAATTGTACTAAGTTTATATCTTTTAAGTATAATAAAATGATGTTCACATTCATAATTTTTAAAATATTAAAATAAATTACAAGTGTCAATATTAACGGAGAATCTGTGTACATATATTGAAATAATTTACAATAAAAATAGGTATGTGAGTGGTATAACGGGAGGAGAGGAATATTTATTAGGGCATAAAGATGCCAAACAGGTTGATCTTTTCTGGCAAACCGTATGCTTTATGTGTAGGGTATGGTTTGCAAGTTGGACAGTAATGTGAATGGACAGGAAAGGTAAGGGATCATATTATCAAGTGACTGTTTTGCTGTGATAAGAACGTTCTTCTGTGACAGGGAAGGAAGGAGACTTTAAACAGAACAGCAGGATTATGTTTCAATCCTGGATATAGTGCATGATGGATGAGATTATGATTTGGGATGGAAAGGGTCTTAGCTTTGGACAGAAGGGACAAAGTTGAGCTGGTAGTCCAGTGGTTCTCAACCTTGGCTGCACATTAGAATCACCTGGGAATCTTTTTAAAATCCTGATTTCTGGGCCTCACCCTCCGGAAATTTTGTTTCTTTGTTACTAATGTGGCCCTCCCCCATAACAAAGAAACAATTTCCAGAGGATGAGGCCCAGAAATCAGGATTTTAAAAAGATTCCCAGGTGATTCTAATGTGCAGCCAAGGTTGAGAACCACTGTGGTAGTGCAATAGGTGAGAAAGACATTGCATCATTATTATAGCATTGCACCCTGGTCCACATTTCTGAATTCTAGAAAAATAAAAGCAATTGGAAATTCAGGAGTGAATGTTATTGAAGAGAGCTAAGCATCCAGGTTTTCTTCTTTTCAGCTTGCTGCTGCTCCTCATTTTGAGGTACATAGGGGTGTGAAGATTGGGGGCTTGTGGGGATGGGGAATTGATTTCGTTTCCAAATACTTAATGGACAAAAGCAGAAGAACAAACTGGAGGAGGGGGAAATTGCTGCATGGGAATCCCCTTCTACATTATGATACACTAAACCGAGGGATAATTAAATTAGTTATTTGAGAATAGTCACAAGAAAAATAGACTGATATAGTGTAACTAGTTAATGAGGTTTCTAGTGGGTATTATTTGTATTCTAGGATACTTTTTCATGTTATTTCAAAACTTTTCTAAAGATTTTACATTAATATAAAAGTCATCAGAATCTCAGTTTGATAGAGTTGGAAACTTAATCTGAATTAAGCACTGTTTAATTAATTAAAATTTCATAAATAGTATAATTCTTGGTATTTCTGTGGCATCAGTCATCACTTCTCTTTCATTTCTGATTATATTTACTTGGGTTCTTTTTTTCCCCCTTCTTTTTCTTTTTTTCTGAGTCTGGTTAAAGTTTTATCAATCTTGTCTGTCTTCCCAAGAACCAGTTCTTGGTTTCATTGATCTTTAGTATTGTTTTGTTTTAGACACTATTTCGTTTGTTTTCACTCTGATCTTTATTATTTTCTTCTTTCTACTCACTCTGGGCTTTGTTCTTATTTTTCTAGTTCCTTTACGTGTAAGGTTAGATTGTTTATTTGAAAATTTTATTGTTTTTGAGGTAGGCCTCTGTATTACTATGAATTTCCCTCTTAGAATTGTTTTGGCTGTGTCCCATAGATTTGGGGTTGTTGTGTTTTCATTATCACTTGTCTCAGTGTTTCTTTTGATTTCTTCTTTGATCTTGTTGTTAACCCATTTATTGTTTAGAAGTATGTTATTTATTCTCTGTGTATTTGTGTGTTTTTCAGTTTTCTTCTGCAGTTGATTTCTAGTGTCATACTGTTAGATGAAAGATGCTTGATGTGATTTCAGTTTTCTTAAATTTATTGAGATTTGTTTTGTGGCCTAACGTGGTATATTCTGGAAAATGTTCTATGTGTGCTTGAATAGAACGTATATTCTGTTTATTTGGGGTGAAGTATTCTAAAAAATATCAATTAAATTCATCTGGTCTAATGTGTCATTTAAGGCCGCTGTTTCCTTGTTCATTTTCTTTCTGGATGATCTATCCATTGATGTCCCCTACTATGACTGTATTACTGCTGATCTTTCATTTTATGTCCGTCAATATTTGCATTATATATTTAGATGCTCCTATGTTGGGTGCATAAATGTTTACAAGGGTTATATCCTTTTGTTGGACTGATCCCTTTATCATTATGTAATGTCCTTCTTTGTCTCTTAATATAGCCTTGGTTTTAAAGTTTATTTTGTCTGTTAAAAGTATTGCTACCCCAGCTTTTTTGTTTGTTTGTTTTCCTTTTGCATGAAATATCTTTTTCTCTTTTCAGTCTGTGCATGTATTTTGATCTGAAGCGAGTCTCTTATAGGCAGCATATGTATGGGTCTTGTTTTCCTCTCCATTCAGCCACTCTGTCTTTTGATTGGAGCATTTAACCTATTTACATTTAAAGTAATTGATAGGTATGTAGTTATTGCCATTTTTTATTCATACTTCTGATCCTTATTTTTCTTCTTGAAGAAGTCCCTTAATATTTCTTTTTTTTTGAAAATTTTTTCTTTTTCTTTTTTAAATATATTTTTGATTTAGAAAGGAAGGGAGAGGGAGAGAGAGATAGAAACATCAGTGATGAGAGAGAATCATTGATCGGCTGCCTCCTGCATGCCCCCTTCTGGGGATCGAGTCTGAAACCTAGTCATGTGCCCTTGACCGGAATTGAACTCGGGACTCTTTGGTCCGAGGGCCCATGCTCTATCCACTGAGCCAAACTGGCTATGGCTCCCTCTCCTTTTG
>NW_005370994.1:2186980-2193494 GCF_000412655.1 Myotis brandtii
GGGAGAGGGATAGAGAGTTAGAAACATCGATGAGAAAGAAACATTGATCAGCTGCCTCCTGCACACTCCCCACTGGGATGTGCGCGCAACCAGGTACATGCCCTTGACCGGAATCAAACCTGGGACCCTTCAGTCCGCAGGCCAACGCTCTATCCACTGAGCCAAACTGGTTAGGGCCTCAGCAAACTTTTAAAAGATATCTATAGGGTGTCCCAAAACATGTATACACAGTTTAACAGCTGATAGCTCAATTCAGCCTTTTCTAAGTTTTGAACAAAGGAAATCATCCTAAAATGCTACTGAAAATTTGAAAATGCAGTTGAAGTACAAACATTGCTATTCAAAGTGTGGATACATTTTTTTGGGATGCATGGTGTCCAGAGGGTGTGATAACTCAGTTTTCACTTCTTTTTTGGTTTAACTGATTTGAAATAATGGGTGAAGCCAGACAAGGTTTGAACAAAGAAAATTTATCCACTAGACTTTTTTTATGGAGTGATACATAAAAAATAAAGTTTACAGTACAAAACTGCAACAGTTGATGAAATGAGGGCTCACAACTACCAAAGGAAATGATCTTGATGCTTGCGATTCCATTGCTTCACATTAGTGTCAGCAGTGCCTGGACCAGAACAGTCATTAGTTTGAAAACAGGTGTTGACAAATTATTCATATCTGTAGATTTTTTAACTTTTGAAAATGAACTATCTATAATAATAAAAGTGTAATATCCTAATTAGACCAGACGTCTTTCTGGGCGACCTTCTGAATGAAGCCGGGGCTGTGAGGGAAGCCTGGGTCCCGAGTGCCTCCTGGTAGCTGGAGGGGAACCCTGGGTCCCAGGTGCCAGAAGAAAGCCGGTGCTTTCGAGCATAGGGCCTTTAGTATGTTAATAAACACTGACTTTGTAATCATTCAAAATGTGTGTACATTTTTTTGGGACATCCTATATGTGCCAGTATTCTTAGACATTGGGGATCCATGGTCAAATAAGACGTGGCCACTGATCCCAAGACATCTATATGTGAGAAAGACAGGCCCTCTCCCCAACATTTTATTGAGCGGCTATTATGTGCCAAGTGTGCTATAAGTTAACAGGAAGTAATAAGAATTTGATGAGGAATGCACAGGTTGATTTTAGGAGTCAGTGTAGGGTACTTATTCCAGTGTTAGACCAGGTGGAGTATGGAACAAGTCTTAAAATGACTTGATTTTAGCTATATGTGAGATTGAGTGGAAAGAGGAAGGGGAGGGAAGCCATTCCAAGAGGTGGTTAGCAGTGCAAAGACCAGTAGGGATAATTATTTATGAGTTAGGTCTAGAGATAAGTGTCTGTGTGTATGTGTATGAAATGTTGGTGTTTGGGGCTGTAGGGAGAAGTCGCAGGATCCACATCATGAAGGCCTTTGTGGGTAAGCCAGGGCTTTGGAAAGTTGAGGGACCTTTTGAAGGAGTTAAGTTGAAGGGTAATGTAGTCAGATCCTGACAGCACCTTGGAAGGTATTGCTATAATAGAGGTGAGAAGTGCAAGTCTTAGCTAAACACTGCAGCAGTAGTTCCCAGGCTTTATTGTGGATCACCTGGAGAGCTTGTTAAACATGTTTTAGCGTTTCTCAGCTCCACCCCCAGAACCCATTTTGATGCTTCACTGGGCTGTGATAAGGAGAGTGAAGAGAAGTGGATTGATTGGTGGAGGGATTTCAAGAGGTGGCCATTGTGGATAATAAGAGATACACCCTAATCTTTTTTTCAGTGCTCCTATCCCATCTTGATCTCAGTCTCTTAGATTTTTAGAGCTGTTGGCTTTTGTGACTAGTGAAGAAAGGGTGGGGATCAGTTTTTGGAAACATTTATATGGATAAATGTTCAAAAAAATTTTTTTATATTACCATCTGAAAAATTGTACCATCCTTCTATTACTAGAAATGTTTGCCGTTTCTCTATTGAGCTCAGTTATAATAGTCACTGGTTTTACAGTGGCATTGCCTAGTATGCATGAAATGACTAGTTCCCAAAGTGTTTTAATGTGGTAGAATTATCTTGGGTAGTTTTTTATTGAGCATATTTGCCCTTACCATACTTTTCTTAGCTTTGACTCTTAAAGGATGTCTCCTGCAAAAATGTGACTGAAACGCGAATTTGATTTTTTGAAAACTATGAATCTGAACATATTTAAATAGTGTTTTTTAAAAGCATGAATAGTTCTGAAATTTGAAAATCTAACTCTGTGTGTGTGGCTGCCAGGTGGTTATAATAATAATATTCATGAGACTGATGATTCCACAAGTTGTAAATGTATATTTAAAGTCTTCAAAGAAATCAGTATCCATGGGATTCAGTCTTTACTGATTTTTGAACATACTGAAGTGATAAATTTTCATTTTTTTCTCTATTGATTAATGAATAATATTATCTAAGAAAGTAGTAAAACAAACACCATCACTGCTTTAACAACTGAAATGGAACTTTCATTTTGTTAAGAGAATAATGCAGTCAAATTTAGGGATTCAAGAATCCTAAACTAACAAGGGAAAGTAAATTGTAGAAGGTTAGAGGACAGAATGATTAAAAAAAAACTTGCTTAGTTTGATATGATTGATTGACTGGTTATTGGGATAATTGGATTGGTAAGGCAAAGGCAGAGAAGAGTGGGTTAATATTGAGGTTTTTTGAATGATAATGATTTTAGAGACCATATTGTATTTTTATAGCTTTAGTTTTAGAGGTGGGGAGATATGGCCTTTTAGTGGCCACAGTAGTTTAAATGTGGCCCCTAGGATGGATGTTCCTATTCTTGATTTATATTGAGTGGTGTAGAACAATGATATTTATTTAGTATTACTGCAGGGAAGTTAATTTTTTGGGCTTACACAATGTTAAGGTTGTTAGTGGTAGTCCAATTTTCTTTAAGCTAGTGGGGCAAAGTACCACATGATTTCCTAATCACATCCACATACAGGTCAGTCGGCTTCTTACCTCCTCTTATTAGTAGTTACTGTTTCTGAACTTTCTCTCGCCTGGAAAAATGCCATAGCGACGCACAGGATTTTCCGTCCTTAACACACAGCATGGAACTTAGGGATGTACTACTTGCCAGAGTTGTGGTTATGCTTTAAATTCCCATATTTGAACTGGAATCGCCAACAGGTTTTTCTTTAGAAAGAATTTTATAAAAAGTGGTTAGTTTTTTTACTGGTGAATATTATTTCCTTCCTAGTCATAGATTGTTTTTCTGAAGACTGCTGTGGTGGGAACTTAATGTATATGACAAAGATAGATTAGAGAACTGAGGTGATGAGCAAGCATGTTAAAAGCCTTTGGGGGAAAACAACTAAAATAACAAAATACCTACTAAAGATGTTATTTATGATCTTTAAAATAAAGTGTTATAAGGTGTATGTGACATACAGTGAGTGAAATCTATAATTCATTGAATTGTGACAAATATGTATGCTTGTATAACACAATTCAAGTCAAGGCTTACATGTTCATTAAAGAAAAAATTCCCTTGTTTCCAACTGCCATCACTCCTACTCTTCACCTCCATCCCAGACAACCACTGATCTGCTTTCTAACACTACAGGTTAGTTTTGCTTTTTTAAAAATCTCATATGAGTAGAATCAATCCATCCATCCTCCCTCCCTCCCTCCCTCCCTCCCTCTTTCCCTCTTTCCCTCTCCCTTTCTTCCCTTCTTTTCCTTTCTTTCCTTTTCTTTCTCAGAAAGAAGACTCCTTAAAGATGTCCATAGTCTAATCCCCGGAACCTGAATATTTTATCTTACGTAGCAAATACAGTAGTTGTACCAGTTTACATTCCCACCAACAGTTTCTCCACCTTAGAATTTTTAGCCATTCTTAATCTTAGCCATTTTAATGGATGTGTAGCAGTGTCTCCTTGTGTTTTAATTTTCTTTTCGTTGATGACATTCATTTATCTTTTGTGAACTGTTTAAATATTTTACAGTTGTAACTTTATATATTTTAAATATCTCTTTGTCAGAATTACATAGAATATTTTTCCCAGTATATGGCTTGCTTTTACATTTTTTTCAAGGTTTATTTTTGGTAGAAGTTTTTAAAATTCTGATCAAGTCTAGATTACAATATTTTTTTCTTTTTTTTGGTGATTGTGCTTTTTGTGTCCTAGGAAAATTTATCCTAGGTTGTATTTTAGAAGTTTAGAGTTTTAGTTTTTACATTTAGATCTGTGATCAAACATTAAATTACTTTACTTTAATTTTGTATATCATATGAGCCCCTCCCCCTATGTGACTAGTTCTATTAGTACCATCTGTTGAAAATGAATGAATGACTTTAACACTTTTGTCAAAACTTAGTTTTTTGTAGAATTAGATTTTTTTTTTTTGTAGAATTAGATACATATATGTCGTCATGTCTGTGAATAAAGACAATTTTTCTTTTTTTCTGATCTGCATGCCTTTTGTTTCAACTGGCTAGGGCCTCCAGTTCAGTGTTGCATAGTTGTTGGTGATGCAGGACACATTGCTTTTTAGCAGGAAAGCATACTGTATTTCACCATCAAGTGTGGTGTTAGCTTCAGGCCTTTCATAAATATCAGATTGTGGATGTTTTCTATTCCTGTTTTACTGAAATTTTTATTATAAATAGGTGTTGAATTTTGTCAGCATTTTTCTGGTGTATACTGAAATGATGAGATATGTGTTTTCTCCTTTATTATTTAACATTTTCAAATGTTAAATCATCCTTATCTTCCAGAGTCATAATGTGCTATTTTTTTTTTTATATCACTGGTTTTATTTTCTAATATCCTAAGGATTTTTCCATCTGTTTCATGAGGGACATTAATTTGTAGTTTTGTTTTTTGCTCCTGTCTTTGTCTGGCTTTGTTATTGAGGTAATGCTGATTTCAGGAAATAGTTGAGAAATGTTTGCCTTTTTTTCCCTTTCCTAATTTGTATAGGTTTGGTATTCTTTTCTGCAAATGTTTGATGCACTTCACCAGAAAAGTCATCTGGGCCTGGAGTTTTCTTTGAGGGAAGGTTCTTAATAACATCAAGTTTCTTTTATAGATATAGGGCAGTATTGTTTTTTTCTCTTCTTGAGCCATTTTGGTAATTCAAAGACAGACTTTTATGTCACTATTTTCCTCTATTTTGTGTCCATTTTTGATTGCATTGATTTCCACTTAATTTCCTTCCATTTACTAAATGTAATTATTGTTTCTTCTAGTTTCTGAAGCTTATATTAGTAATATCAAACCCCAGTTCTTTTGTAATATAGACCATTTACGACCATAAATTTCCCTTTTAAGTGGTGTTTCAGCTGCATCCCCAAATAAAAAGATAATCTCATTTTATTTTTCAATTACAAATGATTTCTAATATTCCTTGTGATTTTTTGACCCTTTGCTAATGTTAGGCATGTGTTGTCTGATTTGCAAATATTTAAGAACTCTGTACATGTCTTTTCTTTGTGGTCAGAGAAAATACTCTGTTGCAACTTTTAGATTTATATTTCTTTAATAGTTCTGCCTGCTGTAGTGATGTCCTGTTTGTACTTTGTTTTGATGGATGGTATCCTATCTAATAAAAGGGTGATATGCAAATTAACCATCACTCTGTCACAAAGATGGTGGCGCCCAGTCCTCTCAGCCCCGCCGGAGTCCCCCAGTCCGGGGGAGGTGGCTGCTGAGAGCGGGCAGCGTGAGCGGCCTGGCGGAATGCTTGCTTCGTCGCCGAGGACACGGATGGGCCTCTGGGCTGTGGAGAGCCTCTGGGCAGCGGGTGTGGAGCGGCCAGGCCCTGCAGAAAGCTACTAGCGCACGGATTCATGCGCAGGGCTACTAGTTTCCTATAAATGTCTGTTTGAATCAAGTTGATTAAGTGTTCAGATATTCTATATTCTCATGATTTTTATATTTAGTTTTATCATTTACAGAGAGAAGAGTGTTACCAGCTCTAAATGTGACTTATTTATTTGTCATTAAGTTCTGTAATCTTTCATGTTTTATATTTCCAGGTTATGTTGTTAGGTGCACACATTTAAGATTTTTATGTTTTTAACTAGAGGCCTGGTGCATAAAATGCGTGCACAGTTAGGGTCCCCTCACCTGGCTGGTGATCAGGGCTGATCGGGGCCTTCTGGCTGCCGGCAAGGGCCTTCCTTTGTTCTGCGCCGCCCCTTGGTGGTCAGTGCATATCATAGCGAGTGATCAAACTCCCAAGGGGACACTTTGCATATTAGCCTTCTATATATATACTAGAGGCCTGGTGCACGAAATTCGTGCACGGTGTGGGGGGTCCCTTAGCCTGGCCTGCACCCTCCCCAATCTGGGATCCCTCTCGCAATCCAGAACCACTGGCTCCTAAGCGCTCACCTGCCTGCCTGCCTGATGCCCCTAACTGCTCTCCCCTCTTGGCCTGATGCCCCTAACTGCCTATCTGCTCTCCCCTCTTGGCCTGATCCCCCTAACTGCCCATCTGCTCTCCCCTCCTGGCCTGATGCCCCTAACTGCCTATCTGCCCTCCCCTC
>NW_005370994.1:2193804-2195366 GCF_000412655.1 Myotis brandtii
ACGCCTCCGCTGGGGGGGCAGCCCCTAGTGGCAGCCTCATGTTCCCGTGGCGAAAGTCCCTGCCCCCGTCCCCACCCACCAGCTCCTGCCTGCGCATGCCTCCGTCGGGAGTGGCCTCTGCCTTTGAGGCAGCATTACCTTAGCGCTGGGCAGGCCTGTGTGCACCTCTGCTGGGGGCAGAAGTCCCTGCCACCATCCTCGCCCACCAGCTCCTGTGAGCGTGCAGCCTGTTGACCGGTTGTGACTGGGACACCGTTAGGACCAATTAGCATATTACCTCTTTATTATATAGATAGATGGATTAGCCATTTTCTCATTATGAAATGTTCCTTAGTTCTTGTCACAAAAGTAACAGGTTTCATACTAATGTGACGACTGCAACTCTTTTATACCTAATTTTATATGAATTTTGTATATTGTATCTCTGGCGCTTTTTGTTCTTTTGAGATGTAAGTTTTTACCTGTTTGTGTTGTTTTCTTTCTGCTTAAGAACTTCCTTCAACGTTTGTACTATTCTGTTGGTAAGGATTTCTAACAACTTTAGTTTGTCTGATAAAGTCTTTTTCACTTGTGTTTTTTAAAGGATATTTTCACTGGATATAGAATTCTGTTTTGTCACCTTTTTATTTGAGTATTTTAAAAAGACTTTCCATTATCTTCTTCCTTGCATTATCTCTGAGAAAGCTGTAGATTAAAAAAAAAATACTTTTATTGGTTTCAGAGAGGAAGGGAGAGGGAGAGAGAGATAGAATTATCAATCATGAGAGAGAATCATTGATTGGCCGCCTCCTGCAATCTGGGCATGTGCCCTGGAATGGAACCATGACCATAGGCCGATGCTCAACCACTGAGCCATACCATCTGGGCTATCGTTTTTTTGTTGTTGTTGTTTCTATGTATTTAACTTTTTTAAAAAAAATCTGGCTGCTTTTATGGTTTCTCTCTACCACTGATTTTCATCAATTTGATTATGGTGTGTTTATACTTGTGTAATATTCTGTTTATTTTGCTTGGGTTTTGTTTAGCTTTTTAGATTTATATAATTATACTTCAATAGATGTTTTAAAAAATTAAGATTTTCCCCTCCTTCAGCAACTTCAGTTAAACATATGTTTTTGACTGTTTGTTATTGTCACACAGATTACAATGGCTTTTTACTAGGTGTACCGGTTATTAATAGCGGATATTGTAATCAAAGAAAACACGATAATTTCAAGAGAAACATAAAAAGTGCTTTATGCCCATCGCTAGCTACACATTTCCCCCATCTTCAGGTAATTTGTGGATACCTTCCCAATAGAACTTTTCTTGTTTTGAGGCAAACCATTCAGAGACCCAATTTTCCACTTCTTCGTACGTTTTGAAGAGCTGCTCAGAAAGTGCATGTGCTGTCGAACAGAACAAGTGGTAATCTGAAGGAGCGAGGTCTGGTGAATACAGCGGGTGGGTTAATACTTCCCAGGCAAGATCTTTTAACGTGTCACTAACTGGTTTTGAAGTGTGTGATGGTGTGTCATCATGAAGCAAAATTACTTTGCCGTGTCTTCTGGCACATTCTGGTC
>NW_005370994.1:2196096-2200224 GCF_000412655.1 Myotis brandtii
TTTTTTTTGGCACAAAATTCGACATTTTTAAGCGTAAAAATATCTATGATGTTAACACCTTGAGAAAATTTGGCATATTAAGTTTTGAAGCTTGCTGTCAATACAACATAGCATACATATCAAATTGCATATATGTCAACATATGTGTAACTCCATCTATTGAAAAAAATCCGCATTATTGACTGGTACACCTAGTATTCTTTGTTTTTAAAACTAAAATGCCTGACTTCTTTTAAAAATAATATAAAGTATACAGAATGCTTGCGGTTTCTGATAGATGTTGGGTATCACTGTTTTCTCCTAAAATTTAAAATACTTTTTGCTGCCCTTGTGAGTTCACTCGAGCACTCCAGGGTTGGTTCTTCAGTGGCTTAGTTAGAAACTGTGGGCTTATAGATGAATTTAGAGATGTTATGAAGGTCTTGATATACTACTTATGTATATTAAGGGCATATTGTATAAGACTTGTATATTATAGAAGATGCTGTTCATTATATATCAATGTCCTTTTCTGGTGTGTTTATAATAGAAATATCTTTGTGGTTTTAGGAACAGTAATTGATGTGAAGTCTTTTTCTTTGAATCTTTCGGTAGATTTAGGTTCATTATTTTTAGTTTTAATTTACTTGATAAAAATTACTTTTGCGTGGTAAAAATATAGACTATAAAATTGACCATTTTAATCAATTTTAAGTGTACAATTCAATGGCATTAAGTACATTCACAGTGTTGTGAATCACCATCAGTATTCCTTTCCAGAACTTTTTTATTATCCCAAGCAGAAACTCTGTACCCATTAAACCAGCAGCGATTTTTCAACCTTTCCCATCTCGTGGCGCACACAATCTACTAAAATTGTGCAGTACTCCAAAATAAATATTTTTGCGGATCTGACAAAAAGTAGGTATAATTTTGATTCATTAACACTGAAGGTTGCCCTAGCTGGTTTGGCTTAGTGGATAGAGCGCAGACCTGCGGACTGAAGGGTTCCAGGTTTGATTCCCATTAAGGGCATGTACCTCAGTTGCAGGCTGTTCCCCAGCCCAGGCCCTGGTCGGGGCTACTGTAAGAGACAACCAATATATGTGTTTCTCTCACAGTGATATTTCTCTCTGTCTTTCCCTCTCCCACTCTCTCTAAAAATCAATGGGAAAATATCCTCAGTGAGGATTAAAAAAAACAAACACAAAAACACTGAAGGTTATTGTGTTGGCTATTGTCACTTTTAAATTTTACCATCTAAGGGAAAAGAGGTCAGTGCCCCTGACTATATAATCAGGTATTACATGTTTTAAAAATTCTTGCAGCACACCGGTTGAAAATCACTGCATTAAACAATAACTCCTCACTCCCTTCTGCCCACAGCACCTGGTAAACTCTGTCTTTATGAATTTGCCTATTGTAGGTACCTCATCTAGAGGGGATCATAGAATATTTGTTCTTTTGTGTCTGATTTATTTAACCAAGTATAACATCCTCAAGGTTTATCTTAAATGTTGTAGCATATATTGGAATTTAATTTCATTTAAAAAATTTCCCCCAATTTTATTGAGATATAATTGACAATAGAATATTGTATAAGTTAAGGTGTACAACATGGTTGTTGGATATCTGTATATATTGTGAAATGATTACTGCAGTAAGTTTGTTAACAGTACCTCACATGTTACAAATTTTTTTTTTTGTGATGAGAACTTTTAAGATTTACTTTCTTAGAAGCCTTCAAATATACAATAATTTGAACAGTATTGTTCAGTACGTTATTGTTAAATATATTCATATGTTGTGTGTTACATTCCCAAAACTTATTTATCTTCTAACTGGAAATTAATGTCTTTGACCACCAGTGGGAAATAATTTTATTTCTTTTAAAAAATATTTTTATTAATTTCAAAGAGGAAGGGAGAGGGGAAGAGAGATAGAAACATCATTCAAGAGAGAATCATTGATCAGCTGCCTCCTGCACACCCCCTACTAGGGATCGAGTCTGCAACCCAGGCATGTGTCCTGACTGGAATTGAACTGTGACCTGGTTCATAGGTTGACGTTCAACCACTGAGCCACACCTGCTGGATGGAATTTTACTTCATCTGGCTGAATAATAGTCCCTTGTATGTATATATCACATTTTGTTTATCCATTAATTTGCTGATAAACACTTGAATAATTTTCATCTTTTTGTGGTGAATAATGCTGCTGTGAACATGGGCTTGTGAGTATTACACCCCCCCTCCATTTCTTTCCCTTTTTTTTTTTGTAATAGCTATTGTAAGGGATATGAGGTTCTGATTTGCATTTCCCTAATGATTAGTGTTATTAAATATCTCTTTATATTATTGTTGGTCATTTGTATATCTTATTTGAAGAAATACCTATTCAAGTCCTTTGGCCATCTTAAGATCAATTTTTTTTCTTGTTGAGTTGTAGGATATTATCTATCATGGATATTAATTTTTTATTGGAAAGATACTATGCAAATATTTTCTTCCATTCCTTAGGATGCCTTTTTACTCTGTTGATTGTGTACTTTGTTGCACAGATTTATTTTCTATTTATTTGATAATAGCCATCCTAATGGGTGTGATGTATGGTATGTCACTGTGGTTTTGATTTGCAGTTTCCTAATACCTAATGAGATTGTGCATCATTTTATGTGCTTATTGGCCATTTGTATATTATCTTTGTGAAAGCTTATGATTTTAACAAGTGTTTTTGTTAAAATAATAAAGCACTAGCTTTATTACTACTTTCATTTACTCTTCTGTTCTTATTTGTGTTATGCATTAGTTTTAAATTTTTATTTACTTCATATTTCACTATTCATTCTTATATGCTCTCTAAAATATTTTTGACCTACTTTTTAAAAAAATTCTAGGTAAGATGAATTCTTGGTTGGTGAATAATCACTCTATTGTATTACATCTTGACCTGCCCTTAATTAAATATGAGGTACTGCACAGGGCAGTTTAGTTTTCTCTGGACCCATACAACGTAATGATGATACACGTCCTGGTTTCAAACCAGTCTTCAAGCAGTGTTGTTCTTTCAGGGTAGTGTCAGCTGAATAGAAATGTGAGAGCAGGAATTGTAAGGAGCAGGAGCCATAGAGATTTTTAGGAAAGCTGTATGGAAAATGGAAAAAGAACAGAGGGAGATGGAAGCAATAAGTTCAGTTAGGGCTAATCAAGAGCAAAGTAATTGGGATGTTAAACTCTGAGGAAACTCTATGAATGAGAGCTAGAGAGATCTACATAGAAAATAAAAATATATAGAAATATGTAGAACCTTGTCTGAGTAGGTGAGGGAAATGACTATGGCTACAGCAGCTTTCTGCAAAAGCTTGGAGTGGTGCTAAAATTAGTCATTTGGCTCTGGAGAAACCAAAGAGGTGAGACAGTGGTCTGGGAGTGAAAAGTAACATGCATGATTCAGAGTTAGAGAAGTCTTGACTGAAAAAGAAGGGTGATAGCTGGGAACATCTTGGAAGTAGTTTTTAACACTGCCAGGCCAATTGAATAGTCTTAAAACTTTTAATTTGTTATAATTGTATTTAATTTATTCCTGAAATTCCCTCACACTGTTATTAATCTGAATCAACTTGGAATAAATTATTTTTAGCAGTGTTTAGGACAAAAGAGTACTGTATCTAGTAAGAAAACTTCTGTTACTTTTGGGTGGTGAATAATTATTGAGATTTTACCAAATAAGACAGGGATATATTGCAAGTATTCTGGAATACAGCTGGTTTCACACTACTTCATTGTGTAAGCCACCACCAATTAACAGAATCTCATACAGCTTTTTAAATATTTCTTCTGATGTACACAGATAATGTTAAGCTATATTGGTGCTTTAAGTATATATACTTAAAAGATACTTCATAAGTTGAGGTGGTGTAATTGGAAAGTATGTGGCTTAAAGTGGCATACATCTGGCTCTCTTCTGAACTTTGATTTTTACATACTACTAGAGGCCCGGTGCATGAAAATTCGTACACTTGGCGGGGCGGGGGGGGCGTATCCCTCAGCCTGGCCTGCACCCTCTCCCAGACCAGGAGCCCTCAGGGGATGTCTGGGCCTAAGCTGCAGTCTGGCCTCCCTCTGTGGGAGGCGACCTGCGGGCCAAATC
>NW_005370994.1:2200258-2203247 GCF_000412655.1 Myotis brandtii
GGGTCGCCACTGCCGCTCCCTGATCGCCGTCCCTTCCCTCTGCCCGCTGGCCCTCGCCTTGGCTGGCCTGGCACTGCTTCCTCACTGGCCCCGCCCCCCACCGATCTGTCATTCCGCCGTTCGGTTTATTTGCATATTAGGCTTTTATTATATAGGATGGTAATTCTGGGCAGGTGCACCATCATTCTCTTCACCAGAACTATGTTAGTATGTAAAATAAAATAAAACCATTGAACATCATCTTTAATCAGTATCTATCATGTTCTGTGATCCTATGTTCTTTTTTTTTTTTTTTTTTTTTTTTTTTTTTTTCTGAGCTATCATAGAAACAAGTACATTATATATAACCTTATTTCCAGGAGAGCTTGAGTTTTAAGTTCTTAACCAACTCACATTCCAAACCTTTCATCAGTAGTGGATTTGTATTATTATATGTGATAGATTCTCACAGTGATTTTGCTTTGTATCCTAATTTTTAAATGAAGGTAAATTAAAAACCTTTGTGACTATTTCTTCTTTTTTATGAATGCCAACCTCTACTCTGTTCTCAGCTTACCTTAGCTGGGATTATGTCACGGTGTCCTTACTTTTGTTAGTGGCCTTCATGGTACTTGAACAAATGGTTATATATGAGTTACAAGTTTTAGATCCACACAGAAAAGTCATTTTGGGGCTTGGAGATAGTCAAAGCTGAGAATACTATGAGCAAATGGGGAAAAAATTTCCTGGAACATATTAAACTACATAAAGGGGAAAAACAGTGTTTGAATCTGTGCCTATCATTTACAGTGAGTTTCCTTTTTCTTTTTGCTCATTTTGCTTAGTTTTAAGGAATTGAGGACTCTCATCTCCTGCTAAATGTCAGCTCCTTTGATTGACAATACATTTATTTATCCCTCCTCTGTATTCTTGAATTCTGCCTCGAGCCCCCCTTAAACACTCAGTGCCAGTTTTTTAAGTATCTTCCTAACTAGCATCCTGAGTGTCCTAAAAATTAGTCTTTTTGATACTAACTTTTAGTTTGACATGTTTACCCTTGCTATAGAAGCACAGGTAGATGAGAAAAGAGAGGGACCTTCTTTTGGTTTAATTGTGGGGCAGATCATGCTGTGCTACACATCTCATGTTCTCAAAGTAGGTAATCAAGGATGATAGAAACACATAGATACCTACTTTAAGATTTATTTACATTGGCATTTCTTCAGTTATTTTAGAATAATTTTAGAGCATAGATTCTTTAAAGAGTCAGGCAGTAAATATTTTAGGCAACTATTCAAGTCTGCTTGTTGTAGTGGGAAAATAGCCATAGTCAGTATTTAAATGAATGGACAGGGCTGTGTTCCAATAAATTTTTAGTTATGATAGACACTGAAATTTGAAGGTCATATAACTTTTACATTTCCTGCCACCCCACCATTTAAAAATGTAAAAAGCAGATTAGATTTGGCCCATGGGCCATAGTTTGCCAACTCCTATTTTAGAACCATGATGATACTGCCCTGTACTATTTAAGTAATTAACAGTATAATATAAAATTAGCAAACCTAAAAAAACCCTGATATCAGCAGATTACTTAGCCATCTTAAACCTCAGGTTTTTTATATGTAGAGTGGGAATAATGCAAGTATTGTAAATTATAGTCTTTATTATAAATAACAACCCTCCCTGGCTATTGTAAGCAGAGTAGGAATTATTAAAGAATAATAAATAGATCACAGAGTCATTGGAGAGTGCTTGAGATAGAGACTTCAGCCCAAGCTCCTGGTCACATTTCCCAGAGCCATACGACAGAACTAGGTTTGAGAAAGCCACTAATGCTGAGCACTAAATGTCAGGTTCTCGTCTTTATTGCAGGTCCTGTTAGCTCTGGTGCTCTTTCAGCAATAGGAACTTCAGGTTGTAACCACTGGAAAATGGCTAACATTGCTGATGCTGCTTCCATTAAAAAGAAAAAAAAAAGCCAAATGTATCTGCTGCCCTGAGCTTAAGCAAAATTGGAAGTTCTATTCATTGCATACTTCCAAATCAGTCTCTCGATGGCTTAATGTTGGAGGTAGAATAATATGCTATGTCCCTAGCTGTAGAGGAGGCTGGGAATTTCAAGTCCTCATTTCTAAATTAGAAATTACGTTAATGCATTAAGTGGTAGATCATAAAATGTAGGAATACCCACAAGTTAAAGTCTGCTCAAACTTTTGGTCATGATGAATATGGTGGATGGCCACAACAGCAGACACTTAACTTTTTCCCATTAGCATAGACACCACATTTTGTACTTAAACTTCAAAAAACTGTAACAAGCTCTTACCTAAAAACTATCTAATCTAATAAAAGACAAACATGCAAATTGACTGCACCTTTCGCTACGCCTTAAGCCATGCCCACCAGCCAATCAGAGCGACTATATGCAAATTAACCCAACCAAGATGGCGGTCAGCATCCACGGAGCTGGAGCGAGTAGGAGGCTTGGTTGCTCCAGTGATGGAGGAAGCCAAGCTTCCCGCCTGCCGCGGCCGGCTCTGAGCTCCACTGAAGGCAACAAAGTTTCAATTATAGAAGATAGATAACCCCCAGATCCCTGCTTTCAGCCGGCCGTGGCCACGGAGCTGGAGCGAGCAGGAGGCTTGGTTGCTCCAGTGATGGAGGAAGCCAAGCTTCCCGCCTGCCGCGGCCGGCTCTGAGCTCCACTGAAGGCAACAAAGTTTCAATTATAGAAGGTAAATAAATCTCAGAATAAAAAGAAAAAGAGGAGCGGCTGAGAGCTTCCGTCGCTGGGGGGCTTGGCCACCCTGAAAATGACCCTCAGCCCCTCACCCAGACTGGCCAGGCACCCCAGTGGGGACCCCCACCCTAAAGGGAGTGTGGCCAGCCTGAAAACAGCCATCAGCCCCTTACCCAGGCTGGCCAAACCTCCATGGGGTGAGGGCCCCCACTGTTGTGGGGGGTGCTTGACCAGCCTGCAAACAGCCATCAGCCCCTCACCCAGGCT
>NW_005370994.1:2203703-2218741 GCF_000412655.1 Myotis brandtii
TAGGGGTCCCAGACTGCGAGAGGGCATAGGCTGGGCTGAGGGCCCCCCCCCACCCCCCCTGCACAAATTTTTGTGCACCGGGCCTCTAGTAATTTATGAGAGGTTTATGTTCTAAGTTGGTATATGAGTTGCTTCTTAGAACCTAAAGCTTATACAATCTTAAAAACAAGGTTGTAAATAATGGATTTGTTTCCAAGGTAGCCAGAATAAGGTTGTTTACAAAAAAGGCACATGTCTATTTTATGGAGATAAGTTCCTTACTTATAGAAAGATTCTGAATGTTATCAGCTTGCTACCAGGTGGCTGCTTATTCACTGTGTAATATGCTACAGTTTGGTGTGGAGGTAAGAGGAGACACATAGTTGCTGTTATGATAGATTATCTTATTCAAAAACATTTGCTTCTTTACTGGGCTTTTCTCTACAGGGTCTTTGCCCATAGGAGGAGTATTTCCTTCTTCCCATTGACGTCAGGCTTGGCCATGGGACTTGCTTTGGACAGTGGGAAATGAGAAGTTCTATATGTCATGTCTAAGCAGAAGCTTTAGGAGCCAGTGCATGAGTTGATTTTTGCTCATTTACCTCTGCCACAAGAGAAACAGGTAGCAGATAAAGGTGTTTCTTTTGTCAGGATCCCAGAATGAAAGAGATACCCGGAGCCAACCCAAAGCCAACATAACAAAAAGAATGAGAAACACATTTTTGTTCTTGTAAAACAGTTCTCAAAGCATTGTTTATTGAACCTCAGATCCTTTCAGGGTTAAAACTGTTTTAATGAGGTAATACTAAGTGCCCTTTTCTGTGTTGACTTTTCACTGTGGTTCAAAAGTGATGGTGGGGAAAGCTGCTGGTGCCTTGGGAAAAATCCGGCAGTTACTTCAAATTGTTCTTTCATCAAAACATATTTACAACCAACAAAAAATATTTACTTAACAATATGTTTGTTGAAGCAGTAATAATACCTTTGATGAAGCAGTAAAAGTTATTAGTTTAAAAACTTGATCCTGAGTATACATCTTTATAAAAGTCTTTGTGATGCAGCAGGGAGTGTTCCGTGAAGCACTCTGTATGCTGGAATATGATGCTATTGCAGGGAAAGTGGAGGTCTGCCTAACTCAACGGACCAATACTTAGGGTTGACCAGTGATGCTGCATGGGTAAAGATTCCATTCATATTGCTAGAGCAATGGATTTTCATGTAAAAGTATGAAAGGTAATTGACTGGGTTTAAGATTCCACACTTCAGTGACCCTCTAAGACACTGTCATTTGTTGAGTTTTGATATATAATTAAAGAATAATATTCATAGCAATTTGAAAAAATTATGATCTATTTCTTCCTTTTCAACTGTAGGCATACCTGATTTTATTGCACTTTATTTACTGCACTTCACAGATGTTGCATTTTTACAAAGTGAAGGCAAGACCCTCCACCAGCAAAAAGATTATGATTCGCTTTATTGTGATACACACTTTATTGAGGTGGTCTGGAAATGAAACCATAATATTTCCGAGGTATGCCTGACATTACCATGTGAGTTTGGATTTTCTTCATATATTTCAGCCAAAACAATATATTGCATCTGATTGGATGCAGAAACAGGGTAATCTAATCTAATCTCCTCTATTAAGGCAGGTCTTAAAGAGATTTGTAAAAATATAAAACACTTAGAATTTTGTTTTGTGTTTTTTGAAAATATAGTTTATTTAAAAACAACTTTATTTGTGTTAACATGTAACTGGTTTATTATTTTTAAAAGGAAATAATAAATATTTTTTCTTCCCTTCCCTTCTTTAATGTTGAACCTAAGACCATTTCATAATGAAGTTTTGTATGCTAACCCACATATTTTAAAATTAAATTTGCTGAGGTGACATTGGTTAATAAGATTATCCAAGTTTCAAGTGTACATTTCTAGAATACATGGTCTGTACATTGTACTGTGCTCCCATTACCCAAAGTCTGATAATCTTCCATCATCATATATGTGGCCCCTGTTACCCTTTACTACTCTCCCACATGATTCCACATAATTATAGAAGTCTCCACAGCTAGACTTTTTGGTGAGCCTTTACCTGGGACAGAAATATTTTCACACTTGGTTAATTCTAACAGGTCCATCCATGTATCTCTACCTTAAATTAGTCGTTGGACCTTTTTCCTGTGAACACCTGACCAGAAATCTAGCCACATGATTACTCCGCTTTCAAGAATTGGTATGGACCTCACTTTGTTTCCCTTTCTTGACAGTGTGGACCACAAGATGCACTGTCCAGGGGGAGGAGTTCTCTTTTTAAAGCTTTCTTAGTAACTGTTCCACAATGGAGCTGTATGGTTGAAAGAATCGATTGCTGGGTGATACCTGTAATCCAAGCTCCTATTTTCTCTACTCAGTTAGCTGGTCATAGAGAATGCCCTATGTAGTGATAGGCCTTGTTTGAGGAAGAAATAGCAGTGCACCAGGAGTAGGCACACTGAAAATGTGAGCCACCTGCTCATGTCTTACAACCAGCCTGAATCCTTACTATCTATAATAATAAAAGTGTAATATGCTAATTAGACGGGGCGCTTTTCTGGATGACCTTCCGAACGAAACCGGGCCTGCGAGGGAAGCCTGGGACCCAGGTGCCAGAGGGAAGCATCGGGCCTCCAGTGTACCATACATACCACTTGGTCATGTAGTGTTTCTGTCATATCTGCTTTGACTTGGTGGATCAGATTATGATCATTCCTGATGGGCAGGTCAGGTTTTATAGTTTATCTGTTGTTAAATGTTTATTCCCTACCAAACAGAAGGTACAGGAATTATTTCCAAAAGAGAATCTTGGTTTGATAAAGAAAGCATGACTTCGCCCTAAAAACTCGTAGGGATCTCTGCTGTGGTTGTCCTAGACGGGTTTGTCATTTACTTCTTATGACATTGATCTGTTGACACTTTGAGCTTCATTGTAATCACATGGTCATCATGGTCAGGTGGCAGAGCTACTTGTACTGCAGCCTGGATTGGCAAGAGAATTTTCTCTTTTCTGGGCCACTCTTAAACTGATGGATTTCAGATTACTCAGTAAGAAATAGAGCAGCACACCCAAATTGTTTCCAACATCCAAAGAGGCCCAGCAAGCATTCTGCTTCTCTCTTTGTTGTAGAATGTACAAGATATAGTGATATGTTTTTCATTTGGAGAGGTTATCTTGACTTGCCACACCCCACTGGCTCCTTGAACTTCATTGTGGTGGCAGGAACCTATATTTTCTTGGGACTTAGTCTGTCTTTTGGCATACATGTCTTATTAGGCAGCAAGAGTACTGCTCTTGCTCCCTCACTTGGTTCTGTTGGCTTAATATTATCAGTGTAGTGTCCAGTGGTTTGGTGAAATAACTAAGGTCATATGAAAGGTAGGAACTTGACTTAGCTTGAGGCAATGTAGTGAATATGTACTGCTCTCCAAGCCAGATGAAAGCACATTGTTTCTGGAGTTCTTTGTAAAGATAGAAACTATTTGCCAGAACTATAGCTGCATACAAGGTAATTCATTAAGGAGATCAATTTTGGATTATCAGCTATGCTCGTAGTCATTAAGTTTAAAATGCTGTCATTCTCTAAAAACATTTGTGTGCTCTGCTTTAGCCAACAGTTGTATTAAATGAATATCTGCTAGGGATTGCAACCCTTACATCTTTGAATTCTTTGATAATTCCCAAGGAATGCAGTATTTTATTTGGAGGGAGAGCCCCAGGGGTTTCTCCCTGACCTTCCTTGATACAGTTCTGCCCTCTGCTCCACCTGTCATGGCATTGATGAGGGACTCTTGTCAGTTGGTAGTCAGCTGAGACTACTCTTTTCAACTGTACATTTAGCATCTGGGGAAATAACCATAGATAGGAGGAATAATCCACTCTAATAAGTGAACTTGGTCCAGAACTTCATATATTATTTGACTACTATAATCCCTCATCCTGACATATATATCGCAGTGGTGCTATCTGTGTCCTCAGAGATTAGTGTAAGAGTTAGCTTTTATAGTCCCAAAAAGGTTGGGTTATTTCCCCTTCCCAAGTGTATGGTTACCCTGAGAAGTGGCTGTTGATCATTTGTGGAAAGCCAAGAGGAAAATCACAGTACTTAGGATGTAATCACAGAGCCGATGAAGGGTACTTTGCTATACCTTTATTCTGCAGGCTCTGGGTCTGGGAACTTTGAGAGGCTGTAATTTTCTATTTTCGTGGCTTATGTCTCCTCTGCCTGGCCTCTCTGTGTGCCATTTCTAGAGCTGTTCATTTGTATAGGTTAGGAATCAGCAACCCCTTCTGTAGGAGGCCATGTGTTAAATATTTTAGGCTTTATATGTTCTACAGTCTCTGAAAAAAATTAACCGAGCACAGTCATTGCAGTGCTAAAATAGCCATAGGCAATCCTATATAATAAAAGGGTAATATGCAAATTGACCCTAACAGCAGAACGACTGGGAATGACTGGTCACTATGACACACACTGACCACCAGGGGGCAGGCGCTCAATGCAGGAGCTGCCCCCTGGTGGTCAGTGCGCTCCCACATGGGGGAGCTCTGCTCAGCCACAAGCCAGGCTGACGGCTGCCAGTAGAGCGGTGGTGGTGGGAGCCTCTCCTGCCTCCTCAGCAGCACTAAGGATGTCAGACTGCAGCTTAGGCCTGCTCCCCGCTGGCAAGTGCACATTCCCCGAGGGCTCCCGGGCTCCCAGAGGGATGTCTGACTGCCAGCTTAGGCGAGATCCCTCAGGGAGCGGGCCTAAGCCAGCAGGTGGTCATCCCCTTAGAGGTCCCAGACTGCGAGAGGGCATAGGCTGGGCTGAGGGATCTCTCCCCCCCCCCCCCCCCCCCCAGTGCACAAATTTTTGTGCACCAGGCCTCTAGTATATATCATAAAAGGCCTGTGGTCATGACGCTGTAATGGCATCAGGACCAAACGAGCAGCGGCTCTCCCAGTGGGCGGGGCGTGAGCTACTATCTGCGGAGAGCTATGAGTGCCGGTGGGCGGGGCGGCCAGCTGAGGCAAGTGGAAGCGAGCTACTTGTGCACGATTTTGTGCGCGCTGGGCCTCTAGTACATAAATAAATGGAGTATGTGCGTTTCCATAAAACTTCATTTACAAAAACACAGTGGGTCATATTTGGACCACAGGTAGTACTTCCTATACCTCTTGTACAAATCATATGGGATTATGGTGGGAGGTCCTAATGTGATTTTAGGGACTTTTCAAGATTCTTCCAGACAGACCAGTTTGATAACCACTAGGTTCCTGTTTCCTTAACTTTGCTTGGTGTACCACTTGATGTTATTAAGCAATCAACAAAGTCAGACTACGCCTTTTGGTCCTGACAGCACTAGAGTGGAGGTTGGCAAATGACAGCCTGCAGGCCAAACATGGCCTATACTTGCTTTTTATGACCCACAAGCTAAACATATTTTTCACATTTTTCAGTAATTGAAAAAAATTAAAATAATAATATTCTATGACAAAAGAGAATTATGTGAAATTTACATTTTCATATATAAGGATTTATTGGAACACAACCACATTAATTTGTTTATGCATAGTTTATGGCTGCTCTCACTTCACAACAAGAGTTGGTTAGCTGTGATACATACCTTATGGCCTTGAAAATATTTACTGTCTAGCCTTTCATAGAGAAAAGCTTGCTGATTCCTGCTCTAGAGATTGGGTAGAATTATTTTGTCATATTTAGTAACTGCCTTGTTCTTTGTCAGTGCCTTGGGTCAAAAATTTGCCCAAAGAATGTCACTTTCTTTTTTCCGACCTTTCCAATGCTGTTAGAAGCAATAGACGTGGCACTCCACTGTCCTTGTCCTCATGCCCTTTATAGCTTTCCACTACTGTCTCCAATTGTCCTCAAAGCCTTGTTTTCAGTAGGCACTTCATTACAGAAGACCAGAGTTGATAATTTAATTTTGTCATAGCCTGAATGAACTGCCCAAGGCTCATCTTATATAATTGTGTCTTCACTGCATTCAAACCCAACCAGGGTTAGATAACATGCTCAAATATCCATTACCTTGAAGGTTTGCTCATCATCTCACAGAGTGATTGTAAGAATTTAATGATATAAATAATATTAGTCAATAATTTATTGAATTTTTACTGTATGAAGGCACTGAGCTAAGTGCTGTTCACACGTAAGAAGTAAAGTGCTTAGTATAGAGCCTGATGAATAAGTATTCAGTAAAGGTTAGCTGATATTTATTTTTTAATTTAGAAATAAATGACTCCCTCCCCTTCATGTACTGTACAAAACTATTAGTTATTAAAATACTTTAAATCACATTAAGGATAATTGGAGTGATTAACATAAATTAATACTTTTTGCCTATAATATTCCTCCTTTTTAAAAACTTGTAGATAGTCAGTTCTCATTATTCACAGTAGTTATGTTTATAAAGTTTCTGTGAACACTGAATTAGCAAATATTGAACTGTTGCTCCTAGGGGAGATACAAGGTTAGGTTCCTGTGAGCCTCTGGTCACATTTTTGTCAGCTGATCAATAATAAACTTGATTTGTGTTTTTGTTTAAAGACTCATTATTTACTATATATTGTTGATTCATTAGCATTACACTCCTGGCCAACAGCATTATAATTCCTACATGAACGAAACCCATCTCCCACATTTTCTCCATAATGCACAATACAGTCTTCTTGTGCTTAGGGAGCACTAGAAAGGCAGCCTTTCTGCACTATGCGTGGGGCTATTTTAGAGAGTGAAATCAACAAAAAGCAGAGATTAACAATGGTACTAAAGGGACCATACAAAGGACATTTATTACAGTATGGAGCTGAAGTAAGGCAGAGTGCTGTCTTTTGTGCACAATAGGCAACTCCGTTTTTGCTGTTCTGTACATGTCTGAAGATGCAAAAGTGCCACAAGTGTTAATTTTGGGGTTACATATAAATTTTAGCATGTAGGCAGATTTCTCAAATATGAGATCCATGAATAATGACAACAGACTATCTTTCCAGACGTCGCAGTTTATAATTACATTGTAGATAAATAATTTGGTGTTTAGTCATGCCCATTTACCCCCCGATTTGTTTTCTCTCTACATCTTGCTCCTCCTCTATGCTGTTAGGTTTCCCCATATGTTTGGTGCACCTGGACAATTGAAATGTGTCTGTATGTAATATTCTCTTCAGTTTTGGTGTGATGGGGTCTTTGAAGTGAAATTAAGTGTAGACCAGCAGATCAGACCTCCTTCTAGGGAGGGTGGGTGAGGCGTGGGCAAAGTGGCGCCCTTCTCACTTGTCTAACTGGTGTCTTTAGTGCTTTGACATGTTTCATTCCTTTGGTATTAGAGTTTGCTCCCTGTCTCCCCTTTTTCCCCTGCCCTCTCCCCTATCTATTTTTATCTTTGCATTAGAGCAACGGTTCTCAACCTGTGGGTTGCGACCCCTTTGGGGGTCGAACGACCCTTTCACAGGGGTCGCCTAAGACCATCGGAACACACATATATAATTACATATTGTTTTTGGGATTAATCACTATGCTTTAATTATGTTCAATTTGTAACAATGAAATTGGGGGTCACCACAACATGAGGAGCTGTATTAAAGGGTCGCGGCATTAGGAAGGTTGAGAACCACTGCATTAGAGGATTCATGTGCCCTTCATCTTTCTGTTCTGCTTTTCTCTCAGGCCTGGCTGCTCTTATAGGAAGCTTCCAGGTAGAAATGCCTACTTTATAGAGACCAGCTCTCTGGCTTTCTCCTAAAGGCAAAAGCTGCCACCACCAGCATCTCTTCACAAAGTGAGAGAAGGAGGGGTCATCTGCCCAGAATAAAGTCAGTCATGTAGTGCCCTGGTGAAGTACCTTAATTGTTTCCCCCTCCTATAGTGGTGGTTAGTTGGATTGTAACTTAGAACTTATCTAGGGTGTCCTTGGAAAGCCTTTGGCGTCTTATATGTCGTTTTTCTTTTTTCCTTTGTGAATCTACTCTTCTGCTTTTTGTGTGCCCAGAATACTTTAAAATTTATGATCATCCAGTGATGTCTTTTCTTGTTTTACAATAGTGCTATCGTTTCATTTTGTTTTAAATTTTGTTTCTGCCATTTCAATGGAACTTGGGAAAGGAGGAGAAGAGAGGGACAGGAGAAAGGAGGTAAATACATTTATTCAATTTGCTGCCTTGAACTGGAATTGACTAATTTGTGACTGATTTTAAAAGGTAGATAAGTTTCCAAGCACATCTCTCTCTCAACATGAATGACTCCTTTTGTGCCTCAGAAGAATTACTAAATCTTCTCTTTTCCCCTAGTAACAAAGACAAAGAGTGTTTTAATTTCATTCTCTGCCATGATGGTCACTGCTGCTGTCTGGGCATATGGCCTCTTGTGGAAGAAAACAATGCACAGCCACAGTGCCATTGCTGCCCATCATCTTCTGAGTGCCCCCCCCCCTTCATTTGTATATAAGGTCATACATGTGAGTGAAGTTATCTTTTTTTGAGAGCATCTATATTGGATAATACAGGATGTACCCCCCAAAGATGTATACATACTTTAGCAGCTGCTAGCTCAATTTTGAAAATTGAATGTATTTTAATAAACACTGCCTTTATAATTATTACTAAAGTGTGTGTAAACATTTTTGGGGGGCACCCTATGTCCATTTACTCATGAAAATGGTCAGAAAACTGATAAAATTGGGTTGTGATCTCTAGTCTCAGATAGCAAAGAAAGGGATCATTTTTCAAAATGACTTACTTAGTAAAGCCTGGGGGAAGAGAGTGAAAGAATGGCTAGATCATTTTTGTTCTTAGCCATCTTATATGGATGTGCAGTGTAGTTTTAGCATTTTGCTAGAAGGGGAAAAAATATGGTACTTATGTCCCAAACACCTTTTTATCTAACACCTTAAACCGTTTGTGGTTGCTAAAGTTGTTGTAATGCTTTTAGGATATTAGGTGAGGGATTTTACTGCCCCTGTGTTTTAAAGCATCAGGCCATTGATAAAAAAATCAAGTTGTATCAGTGTATACAACCTTAATAAAGGCAATGCTTATGTTGTTGGCTTTTAGACTCCTGTAGCTTATGGTCCACAGTAAGATATAAATCTACAGTGCTGCCTTGTGTGTCTAACACTGAAATCTGTGAATTTCGTGAAACAGTATTTGCCCTTCATGTGATATACTATATTCATATTGTCTATTTCATGAACAAAAAGGATATGCCCCACTAACTTTATTTCATGATCCACTGGTTCAGGGGTTCTCAACCTGTGGGTCGCAACCCCTTTGGGGGTCGAACGACCCTTTCACAGGGGTTGCCTAAGACCATTGGAAAACACATATATAATTACATACAGTGGGGCCTTGACTTACGAGTTTAATTCGTTCTGTGACGGAGCTCGTAACTCAAATTACTCGTATGTCAAATCATTAAAGTGAACTAGTGAGACACGTGATGCTGGGCTGATGTTGTGGAGTTCACTGTGACGTTCGCTGCGCCAACTAGCGGTGGGGTATCTGAAGCTGGCTCGTAACCCGAATTTTAGCTCGCAACTCAAAGCAAAAAATTGGCTGAGAGACGGCTCATATCTCGAAAAACTCGTTAGTCGGGACACTTGTAAGTCAAGGACCCACTGTATTGTTTTTGTGATTAATCATTATGCTTTAATTATGTTCAATTTGTAACAATGAAAATACATCCTGCATCTCAGATATTTACATTACGATTCATAACAGTAGCAAAATTACAGTTATGAAGTAGCAATGAAGATAATTTTATAGTTGGGGGTCACCACAACATGAGGAACTGTATTAAAGGGTCATGGCATTAGGAAAGTTGAGAACCACTGCACTAGTTGGTTGTGACCTGCAGTTGGAAAACCCTTGATTTAGATCCTAATCTCTTAGAATAGTTGGAAGATGGAGGGATTTGAATTCAGGTGGTTCTAGCTTAGTGGACCAGAGTCATTTCCTTCTTTGAGTCTGTTTCTGCATCTGTAAACTGGGAATAATGATATCTTGTTAGCGTAATTGTGAGGATTAGAAATAAATGTAAACTAGGAATTATGTAAATATTTAAGAGTTGGAGGTTTTTTTATTATCATTGCTATATGCCACCTGTCATACTAGTAGGCACTAAGATTCAAACATTCCTGTCTTTAGGGAGGTAGGTAACACTTTATCATTGTAGAGACACATAGACATACCTGCCCTACAGGAGGTAGGTAGAGTATATAAGAGGTAAAGTAACCTAAAAGAGGAAGTCAGGCCGAAACCGGTTTGGCTCAGTGGGTAGAGTGTTGGCCTGCAGACTGAAGGGTCCCGGGTTCGATTCCGGTCGGGGGCATGTACCTGGGTTGCGGGCACATCCCCGGTGGGAGATGTGCAGGAGGCGGCTGATCGATGTTTCTCTCTCATCGATGATTCTGGCTCTCTATCTCTCTCCCTTCCTCTCTGTAAAAAATCAATAAAATATAGAAAGAAAAAAAAAAGAGGAAGTCAGGGTTGGGAAATTACAGATGTGCCCCCCCCTTTCCTTTTTTTTTTTTTTTTAACTTTTAAGGAACAGTGTCTCTCAAATTACCTCCAGCTAAATGGGGTTTTACTTCAGGGATGCATGAGCTATGTTAGGAAAAACAGAAATCATTTGGAAACTGCAAAGCTAGGCATTTCAGAGGATTATAGTACTATTTTGACCATAGCCGATAGTTTCATTTTCTGATTTCGTGGATAATTGGTGAATCTAGACTTGTTAGTCTTAGGGACTGGACTGATTCTCATGTTTCCCTTCAGTAGTAGCAGCATTAGGCTCCGCCTCTAGTATTCTGCCATCATATCTGCAGTGCTGCCTCCCACTAGGTCAGGTTCTCCTCCCATGCTTTGTGATTGCTGCTGCAGTGTGACTTCTGCTGATTCTGTTACACTCCTGGCTTCTTGACTCCTGGTGTTTTAGTTGTAGACAGCATGCATGGATTCTAGATAACAGAAGCAAAAAAGAGAAAAGATGTGTTCATTGAAGAAAAGGAAAAACTGAAGAACAAGAAATCTAGTCACAGAAATCAGTGGGCTGAGTTGGCAGTGGTTAATAATCAGTCTGGTTATTTTTCTTAATAGTTTTTCTCTCTTTACATTCAGATTTTTAGATTTTTAGGAGAAAATCTGATATGCCTATTTGGAGTTATGTTTCCATCCTTTGGCCAGAGTAAGAGAGGACACTGATTGAAAATTCAATGAAGACTCTCTAGCAGAAGCTGTGTAAAGCAAAATTAGAGTGCTTCTCCAGGAGGGGACTGGATACTGGAAGCCATACACAACAGATGTCCAATACTGTGTGTGTGTGTGTGTGTGTGTGTGTGTGTGTGTGTGTGTGTAGGGGCAAGTTAATTTTATTCAAATTCCAGAGAGAAGATATATGTGGTTCTTAATCATTATCTAGAGTAGAGTATGTTTATCGGGCACATACTTGGTGTAAAAAGTGAACAAAACTTTGGAGCAGTATGTGACTAAGGCTTAGGGCATATATCTTAAAACTATGATAGGAGACAGATAACAAGCAAAGATAATGTCATCCTGAAGATTTCAGATTCATTTATTTTAAGCTATCAATTGATATGATTATATTTACCTTTTAGAAAATTTAATCTGAAGGCATTATAAAGGTTGGAGTGAGGGTTAAGGACTGTGTGAGCAAACAGAGGCAGCAAGAAAGCTGTTGTGTTAGTTAAAATCTAAATTTATAAATCCCTTTCTGTTCTGGCCCCTCCTGTCTCTCTGATTTAATTTTCTATTTTTCCCTTGCTCTCTAACACACTTAGCTTTTGTTCAAATCAAACTTGTTCTCACCCCCCGAGCCTGTCCATTTGCTTGGGATTCTCTTAACTCTGGTTGTCAGTTGCTTGGATTTGTACCTTAACTCATGTATCCCTTCTTTCTTTCCTGGTTATTGTTCTCTAATCCCATGGCCTCTATGGCGTTTTGGTACAAACACCATCAGCTTGTTGGACCCATGGTTTCAAAGCAACAGTATTAATCAGTGTGTGTTTTGTTTTGACCAGGCATCAGTGCCAGGCAGGTCCTGCTCTTATTTCAGGAATATACTCAAGCCAATTTCAATCACATCTGTTGGAATTAATTCACAGCATGCTTTTTGTTTACATGTTTATTTATCTTTCTCTTCCAGTAGAATGTAAAGGCTACTACAGCAGGAATTGTGTCTGTGTTGGAAGATGTTAGTGATGTTGTTAATGTGTTTATGATTTGGCAATGGGCATTCAGAATGACCAAAAGTATCTCTTCCATTTAGGTTTTTTTTTTAACTTTTAGGTTTGAGATCTAAGTATCTTGGGAAGGAGCAGGCACTTTATGTAGTGTTGAGGTCAGGAGACAGTAATAAGGAATGAGAATAAAAGTGAGCTCGATTCTTATTCCTTCATCTTTCCTTGACTCCTCCTTAATGGTCTTCATGACTAGGCAAATAAGGTAGTTTCTCCGTTTGTGTTCTCTTCGAACTGTCCCCGGTAAAAAGAATTGTAGTATCTTTACAAACAAATGAGGCAATAATAGCTACTTTTTTTTGAATACTTTTTATTTACCAAGCAGTGTGGTGTTGTGTTGTTGTTGTTTGTTTTTTTAAAAACATACATTATGTCTGATTTTTACGAGGATACTACAGGGCGGACAGTAATATTTCTTTTTGTGTGTGGCATTTAATCATTTTTTATTTTTCAACTACAGTTGACATAGAATATTATATTAGTTTCAGGTGTACATCCCAGTGATTAGACATTATATAACTTACTAAGTGATCATCTCAATAAATCTAGCACCCATCTGACACCATACATAGTTATTAGAATATTATTGACTATATTCCCTATGCTGTACTTTACATCCCCATGACTATTCTTTAATAACCAATTTGTACTTCTTAATCCCTTTACCTTTTTCCTCCAACCCACAACTCCCCTCCTATCTGGAAGCTGTCAAAATGTTCTGTACCTATGAGTCTTTCTATTCTGCTTTGTAGTTTATTGTTGTTTAGATTCAATTGTTGGTAGATATGTATTTATTGCCATTTTATTTATTTATTTTTCTTCTTGTTAAAGAAGACCCTTTAACATTTCATATAATACTGGTTTAGTGGTGATGACCTCCTTTAGCTTTTTCTTGTCTGAGAAGCTCTTGATCATCTATCATTTGATTCTAAATGATAGCTTTGCTTGGTAATTTTGGTTGTAGGTCCTTGCTTTTTATCACTTTGAATATTTCTTGCCAGTCCCTCTGGCCTGCAAAATTTCTATTGAGAAATCAGCTGACAGTATTATGGGAGCTTCCTTATTAGTGACTAAGTGCTTTTCTCTTGCTGCTTTTCAGATTTTCTCTTTGTCTTTAACCTTTTGCATTTTAATTATGATGTATCTTGGTGTGGGCCTCTTTGGTTTCATCTTGTTTGGGACTCTACTTCCTGGACTTGTCTATTTCCTTCACTAGGTTAGGGAAATTTTCTGTCATTTTTTCAAATAGGTTTTCAATTTCTTGCTTTCTTCTCATGGCACCCCCATGATGCTTATGTTGGTACGTTTGAAGTTGTCCCAGAGTCTCCTTATACCATCTTTATTTTTTGAAATCCTTTTTTCCCTCCTGTTCTGGTTGGGTGTTTTTTGCTTCCTTATATTCTAAACTAGAGGCCCGGTGCACAAATTTGTGCACCAGTAGGGTCCCTCGGCCTGGCCTGCGGGATCAGGCTGAAACCGGCTCTCTGACATCCCTTGAGGGGTCCCAATTGCAAGAGGGCACAGGCCAGGCCAGACCGAGGGACCCCACCGGGTCACGATCAGGGCCAGGGAGAGACACGGGAGGTTGGTCAGCCAGGGAGAGATTACGGGAGGGCTCCAGGACATGTCCAGCCCGTCTCGCTCATTCTCAATCAGCCGGGCCCCAGCAGCAAGCTAAACTTCTGGTCGGAGCATCTTCCCCTGGTGGTCAGTGCATGTCATAGTGAGCAGTTGAGCGGCCTTAGCATATCATTAGCATATTACACTTTGATTGGTTGAACAGCTGATCGGACACTTAGCATATTAGGCTTTTATTATATAGGATTACTGATTTGACTCTTGGCTTCATTTACTCTACTTTTGATTCCCTGTAAATAGTTCTTTATTTCAATTAGTGTATCCTTTGAAGAAATATAATCTGAGACTCAAAAGGTAAGTATTACATACAGGTTTTTTTAGTAATTACTTGGCAGAGTAGATTTGCACCTAGATCACCAGGGTTCGAAAACCAGACTTCTCACTGTACCACGTAGTAGAAGTAGAAGATGGCAAGAACCTGATAGTGAATGCTCGCTAACATAACCTTTCAACACAGGGTAGGAATATAGATAAGAAGAACATTAAAAGTTATGCCTCTCACAGCTTGCTGATCCATCATTAACCATAACTCTCGGGGGTGGGGGACTCTGTCTTGTTTATTTGTCTCTATTTCCTTTTGTACTTAAGTATTTAGAACTATCTGAGTTCTTTTATTTGGAATCATGTCATATGGTCAAATAGATATCTTGAAATGGATGCCCCTGATTTGCTAAGTAGATTATCATTATATTCTCTGAAATGTAGTTTCCTTTTGCTGTTGTGTCAGTGACCTCACAGTAAGTCTCGGTAATTTAACTGACTTCACAGTACATCTAAATCCTAAATATTGTAGCCTTTTCTTTTTAAAACATTTCTAGATAGTCCTTCTTTGAGGAGTTGTTAGCAATTATTTTAATCTAGGCTCTCATTATTTCCTATGGACCTCTATTTTTGCTTCCCTTTCAGGTACTTGTTTCTAATGTAATCATTTTGAACCTCTGAACATTTTCTATGGCTCATAGTCCTGCAGAAGATTAAAAATGTATATGCATTGAAAATGACATCTGCCCTCCAGCCATGTAGTCTCTTCCTTGCAGCAACCAGCATTATCCTCCAAGAAATTATGCTGCCATATTTATTTTTTTTTATTTTTTTAAAAAATATATTTCTTTATTGATTTCAGAGAGGAA
>NW_005370994.1:2218847-2239572 GCF_000412655.1 Myotis brandtii
CATCCCAGGCATGTGCCCTTGGCCGGAATCGAACCTGGGACCCTTTAATCCGCAGGCTGACGCTCTATCCACTGAGCCAAGCCGGGCAGGGCGCATGCTACCATATTTAAACAAATAAATAATGTTTTCTTTCAACTTAAGAAAAGGTATATATTATACATACTGTTTTGCTTCCCAGCCCCCTCTGCTTTTTATTCTAAAAGTATATCCTGATGATCATGCTCTTATCAGTTCCTGAAGGATTTCTTCATTCTCTTTCTTTTTGACTGAAAAATATATCAATATAACCAGGCCACTGTTGATGGGCAGTAGGTTGTTTAATGTCCTTTGCTAATGCTGTAGTGAATAAGTGAATAACTTTGTATATAAGTTAGTTTGCATGTATGCAAACATTTTGAAGGATAAATTCCCTACAGTGGGATTTTAGTGTAAGAGGATATGCGCATTTTTAACTTTTACTGCCTGATTGTCTCCATGGAGTTTGTAGTAATGGACACACCTACCAGCAATCTAACACTACAAATTGTTATAACAGTTTCTATTGTCACCAAACTGGTAGATGAAAAAAATGCTGTCTTGTATTTTTTTAATGATTTGTGTTTATATAAAATACATAATACATTAAATGGCACAAAAATATACCTTGATGAATTTCACAAATGGGAACACCTGTGTAACCACTATTTTGGTCATTGCTTCATCCCTTGTCCTGATTTATATCATCAATTCATTTTTTCATACTTGGCTTAAGTCATACAGTGTGTGTCCTTATATATGGATTCTTTTGCTCAGTGTTATACCCGAAATTCATCCAGGTTGCATCAAAAGTTCTCAGTGAAATCATAATTTGCATTTCTCTTATGAGGAGAGAATCTTTTCACGTTTCAAGCTTTAACTTTTTATGAGCATCTTTTCATGTTTGACTTTAAAATTTTTATTTTCTGTAAGCTCTGTATTTCCTGTATCCATGAATGGAGAATCATTTTCTTATGGATCTTTTTGTATATAAAGGGAGTGAATTCTTTAGCTGGGGAAATGAGTTGTAACTATTTTTTTATAGTTAGTCATGCCTTCTGATTTTGCATATGGTGGTTCCTGCAGAAGATTTAAAAATTATATAAAATAATTAATTTTATGGCCATTACATTTCCCCCTCATTATATTACTTAATTGTTTTCTCAATAGGTTGGCTGTCTGCTGAACATTACATAACTTTTATTAAACCACACCTTAATGTCAGTAAAAATGAAAGTGCAATAAAGAAATGAAAAGTGATAACTCTGAAAGTGAAATTTGAATAAAACGTAAATGGAGTTTAGAAGAATAGAATGTTCCCACAGTCGCTGTTCAAGAGACTCTAGATATGCACTCAGAGGAACTTAATGAAGGCAAACTTTATAGACAAATGAGGAAAGTGGTGTGATGAAAAGGATGATGTCCCAGAGGAAGTGACCCTGACAGAGAACTTCACACTAATGGAACTTGCACAGAGATATTTTCTGACATTGAAAGTGCAAGGGATAAAATGTTCTAAGTTCCAACTTAGAAAGGAGTATGACAATTCCTGAAGATGTATAAAATATAAAAGATACTCTGGCCCTGACCGGTTTGGCTCAGTGGATAGAGCGTCCGCCTGTGGACTAAAGGGTCCCGGGTTCAATTCCGGTCAAGGGCATGTACCTAGGTTGCGGGCACTTCCCCAGTGGGGGGTGTGCAGGAGGCAGCTGATCGATGTTTCTCTCTCATCGATGTTTATGACTCTATCCCTCACACACACACACACACACACACACACACACATATATATATATATAAAATGTAAAGATACTCTGTATGATAAGTTATACATGAGAGGAGATAAGTGCTGTTGAAACTAATGAATAAGTTATTTACAAGGAAATAAAGCTTTTCACAATGAGTTAAATATATTTTACTATATATATTTTTTCCTTATAAATTTTTAACAGAGTTTTTAATGTAACAATTGTAAAGGTGATGGAACAATTCCCACTGATTAAGGTCACTTTCCTTGGCTTCATCTCACACGGTCATTTTTGTGTTCCACACTACTGTTCAAAATAATGAGGACTGGCTATATATGTTTAAACAAACGAAAAAAAAAAAATTAAAACACACCCAAACTTCTTAAATTAAAATGATTTCAGAAAGGAATCCCTTCACTTTCTTTTCTGACCTTGGACTCCACGATAAGTTTATAGAACTCCAAATATGGGATGTTTTTCTTGTATTTAAGACTTGAGTTCTTGAGCTGCTATGGATCTAATTTCTTCCCTAAATTGCCAAATGTAGATACTAGTAGTCTCATGAACTATAGGAAGAAGAGTGTGTACGATCATGAAATGCAACAATGGCTTTGTGTATTTCTTGAGCACCTGATACATTTTAGGCATTTGGGTATTGGGGTATAAATAACATTAGGTCTCCCCCTCCCCCCTTTTTTTCCTTACAGTCGATTAAGGGTAGGCAGGAAGATGAAAGATGGATATAATGGAATTCTGTAGAAATATCACAGAAGATTATAGTTCATGATATGGAAATTTCAGATAATTTCAAACTTTTAAAAAAGGTTGTTGAATTCTCTGCTATGTTCTGTAATGTTGGAAATACCACAAAAGGGTTATTCTTTCAAGGGAATTGGTGGGAACTATATACAAGTTGAGCCTTTTTATATTGGTCAGGTGATAGCATGTTTATGTTATAACAGATATTTCTAATATAAATAATAACATTATGGAAATAATTAATCCTTGGTCAGCAGGTCCCAACACTGATTGTAATCTGTTTATGACATTGATCTTTAAAACAAATAGCCTGATTTGGGATTGTGAATGCATTTTTTTGGGGCAGAGTAGGTTAATTGACCAAGTCAAGGGTTATATTGTAAGTTATTGTTGAAGCTAGGTTTTGAATCTCCAAATTCAGGTTATTTCTGAACCTATACCTAAATTGTTAAATAGTATAATTTAATATTATGCATAGTCCTTTTTAAAAGATTTGGTTTTGACTTCATTTCTCTGTAAAAGCTTGATCTACTGTGCCTTTCTTTTTTTCAGTGATGAAAGACTTGATCTACTGTGCCTTTCTTTTTTTCAGTGATGAAATAAAAGATATTGACTCTAATTATTGTTTACTGAAGAGCATTTTTATTTAGTACTTTTGGAGGGCCTGAGCTAAGAACTCTGAGGGATGTGAAAATGTCTAGCTGTTGCCAACTGAAACTTATTAGTTTAATAGTGAAATAAGTCTGAAATATAAGTAGCTAAACAAATAATACAATCCGGCAATCATTGTCTTATGGGTGGCACAAGTGAGGACTCAGCTTCAAAGGAGTAAGCAGTTATTTCCAGCTGGGGGAATCAAAGAAAACTTCATGGATGCAGTACAGCTGATCAAGGGCTTGAAGGGTGCCTCATGGGAGTGTTCATAGAAGCATGTACCAATTGGAGCAAACACCATTGGTTAAGTCGTGAAGATAAAAATGCTTTTCTGATGTGTCTTAATTTTACTACATAATCATGCTTGGTAAATGATGTTTGACAAGTGATTGTTGGATCATTAATATTACCAATTTTTGTTTAAAAAAATACTGTTACATGATTCAGGATTGAATAGTATAGTAGTTCTCAAAGTGTAGTCCCTGGCAGCATCAACATCTCCAGGTAACTTGTTAGACATGCAAATCCTTGGTCATACCCTAAACCTAGCAGTTGAATCATAAAGTCAGGGATGGAACCTAGCAGTCTGTGCTTTAACATTTTTTTCATAGTCACAGGCATTCATAGTCTTCTATTATGGTATTTATCAGCTTTGATAGAACTTATTTTTTTTTACATGGTCTTTCTCTATAAGCTGTTAATGATTAGTCATTTATAACTGATTAAAAATCAGTGCTCTTCAACTTAGAATTTGACAGTAAAAACTTTGTCAGCTTGTATGGTAATTTTCTTATCTGAAAATTTGAAAATCTGGAAGTTGAATTTAGTGAGCTATTTTATTTATAAAAATAGTGATACTATAAAGAAAATAGCTAGCACATCTCCTTGGTACAAGTATACTGACTGCTTTATTGCCACCTAGAATTTAAAAATAGGTTATTGTAGTGACTGGTGATATAATCTAATAAAGAGGGAATATGCAAATTGACCTTCATGCCATCACAAAGATGGCGGCACCCAGTCCCCTCAGCCCCGTTGGAGTCCCACAGTCCTTTCAGCCCAGCTGGGGGGAGGGGGGCGGTAGGCGCATGGTGCGACCGGGCCCGCCCTCAGCCCCTCAGCCACCCAGGGCTGGTTTGAGGTGCAGGCAAGCCTCAGATGGTGGCTGGCCAGCCACCTAGGTCCGCCCGAGGCTCAGGTAACCAGGGCTGGCTGAGGCTTGCGCTGATGGCAGTGGCAGCAGCAGAGGTGTGATGGAGCGTTGCCTTCCCCTGATCGCTGGGTCACCTCCCACCCCTGAGGGCTCCTGGACTGTGATGGGGGCAGGCCAAGCTGAGGGACCCACCTTCCCCATCCAGTGCATGAATTTTCATGCACTGGGACTCTAGTATATGTATAGAAAGGAAACATGTTCTGATGTAGTTTTTTCATTTTATGAAATCTTTTAATGACACTAGTAAGTTTTTACACTAAATATTTTTTGAAATTACTATAATTCATTGCTTCTAGCGCAATTCTAATTATTAAGGAGCTGCCAGACTTTTCCAAGGTGGCTGCATTTTACATTCCACAAGCAGATTATAGGGCAGTGGTCGGCAAACTCATTAGTCAACAGAGCCAAATATCAACAGTACTTCTTCAAAATAGACTCACCCAGGCCGAAAACCAACTTCTGCGCATGGGCCACGAAGTTTCAGTCGAATTGCATGCGCGCCCGCACGTGGTATTTTGTGGAAGAGCCACACTCAAGGGACCAAAGAGCCGCATGTGGCTTTCGAGCCACAGTTTGCCGACCACGGTTATAGGGGATCCAGTTTCTTCACATCCTGTACAACCATTCTTGTCTTTCTGTTGATAGCTATTTTTATGGGAGTAAAGTGGTATGTTGTGGTTTTGATCAGCATTTCCCTGATGACTAATGATGTTGAATGTATTTTCATATGCTTATTGACCATTTCTATATCTTCTGTGGATTACCTATTCATATACATTCCCCATTTAAAATTTGCATTATTTGCCTTTCTACTATTGAGTTGTAGTATTTCTTTATGTATTCTAGATACAAGCCTCTTCTTAGATGTTTCGTAAAATTTTTTTTCTATTCTGTGGGTTGCCTTTTTACTGTCTTGGTGTCTTTTGAAGTGAAAGGTTTTACATTTTGATAATAGCAATTTATTATATAGTTTCTTGGTGCAATTGCTTTAGATATAATATCTAAGAAACCACTGCATAATCCAAAGTCACTTAGGTCTTTGATCCATTTTGAATTAATTTTTTTGTATGGAATGAACTAGGGTTCTAACATCATTCTGTTATATGTGGATATCCAGTTGTCCCAGCACCCATTTGTTATAGTGAGAGATTTTTTGAATTTTTATCTGTACTTTCTAGATCTTGTTAGCGGTTGAAGAGATTTTGAGTTTCACTGACTACTCCCACCCCATTCTCTAAAATAAGAATACATTTACTAAGTATTGAAAAATAAATGCTATGAATAAAACACTGTGTTCCATCTCAGGAGTCGTATATTTTTAGGACACAAACTAGAGCAGGTTTGTAATTGTTACGTCACAAATTTTAAAAATAGGAAATAGAACACTTGGGAATGAGACTGCGAGAAAGTCCTTCCAGTACTTAGCAGTTTTCATTTGGGGCAGAGGTAACCTTGTTCTGTGGAGCTCTGGAGGCCCTATGTAGAAGTTACATTTGAATCCTAGGGAAGCGAGAACTTTGAAACAATTAGGGCTATCTAATAATTTAGCGAAATGGGCCCCTTTGCAGGAAAGTACTCATCATTGCAGGAGCTCAAGCAGAGGTTGAGTCATTTTGTCATTAAAATTACAGAATGGATTTCTGCATAAAACAGAGGTTGGTGAAGGGTTTCCATTTTCCTCTTCTAATTTGCTGTCATGTTTGTGAAGAGTTTTCAGGGTTCATTCTTTTCCAGACCTGTCAAGTAGCAGAAGTTGAGTAAAAATAGGAGGTTATTGTCTTGAAGGATTAAATGATAGAAGTACTCCAGTTTTTTGATTAGCTGACATTATTATGCATTAACCTAAAAATTGGTCCCATTGCTTGAGCTAGTTCTTTTCTTTTGGCTTTTCTAACCTTGTTGGAAAATAATCAACAGTAGGAATGAGGCACTGCAGTGAGAGTTTAGTTCTTGATGAGAACTAAAAATTAAAGTATTAGTCTAACATCACATTTGTGCATGGTTGTGATTTGTAGCTTGTGGATTGAAGAACACTTGCATAACTTGCAGGAAAACATAATTTGTAATAATGTAAATGGAATTTCATTTTTATCCTTTCAGAAAAATCTGAAAGTCGCCTTTCTTGATTCAAGGAATTATGCTTTTACTTTGTATATAGTTCACTAAGAGAACATATTACCTAAAGGACAGTAGTAGTTAGTATTTATACTTCTGTGATGATCGGTGTATGTATTTTAACTATATGTTTTAAGGCTTGGAAGAAGCCTGATTGTTATATAAGCTGATTGAGGCAAGTGAATTTAAATTTCTAGCCGTGAGAATAATTTGAAGATCTTTAGGTGCTAAGAGTCTGAGATTATATTGCTCAAATAGAATGGGAACATGAAATAATTTGATGCCTTTATTTCTTTGAAGTGAGGTTTTGGGATGATTTCTAAAATAGAGAAAAACTTTAGAGCTTAGCCTGTTCCAGGTTATAAACATTGATCTTCTTTGCTCAATTTTAGGGGCTTTTCCTTTTTTTAAAGATTATCCCAAAAATCTTAATTTTAAGTGTAGCCTGGATCTTGGTTGGGAACAATTGATTTCAAACAAAAGCTTTATTTCTGTGATGTTACTGTGGGTGTGCCTCAATGACAATGGGTGCAAATTGATAAAAATGAAGTTGTCTTTATATAATTGTAACTTTTTAAGGCTTAAATGTAAGATTTTTAAATGTCTGTATTTTTTATGCTTAAGAAGGTAAATACTGTTTTTATTGAATATGAATATTCCCTTGAAGTTACTATACATTAAAAAGTATTGCTCTGGCTGGTGTGCTCACTGGTTAGAGCTTCATTCGATTCCTGGTCAAGGGCATGTGCCTGGTTTGCAGGTTCGGTCCCTGGCCCTGGGTCAGGGAGCGTGCAGGAGGCAGCCAAACAGATGTGTCTCAAATCTGTTTCTCCACACCACCACCCCCAACCTCTCTCTATCCCTCCCTCCCTGCCTTTCCCTCCCTTCTTCTACTCTCTGTGGAAGTCAGTGGAGAAAGTGTCCTCAGGTGAGGATTAACAAACAAAAAAAGTTGTATTAAAGTTTATGATCAAAGTTCTCTTTCTCTTTGGCTGTTTATTTTTTAAAATAGGTTTTTATTGATTTTAGAGAGTGGACTGGAGAGGGAGAGAGAGAGAAAAACATTAATGTAAGAAAAATCGATTGACCAAGGATAGAACCTGAAACCCAGGCATGTGCCCTGAATGGGAATCGAATCAGTAACCTTTGGGTGCATGGTCAATGCTCAGACAACTGAGCCACACCAGCCAGGGCCCCTTTGCCTGTTTTTGAATGGACCACCTTCCAACAGTAAAATTTGCTACTGTTCACAGGTCTCTATCCATGGTACTACCAGAAGTTAGTAAAATATTTAATTTCTCTTCTCGATAAATATAAGACATATGTGCAGTACAGGATAGAATGTGGGGAAATACTGCAGAGCAGGATGTTTTCCTATGGCTGACTTGGCTTGTAATGTTTAACAGCCCTATTAAATTTAGAGAGGGATTCATTCAACTAGAATTAGCTGTATTGTACATAAATGCTATTGGAGTTGGAAGATGAAGACATTGTTGATGCTAATTATTTGGTATTTGTGAATAAGTGAAAAGACTGAAATCTGACCCATCAGTCCTTTCTGCACATGTATGGTCTGTGCTTTGATTTGCAGCTATTACCACTATTTAAAGAACCTGTTGTTCTTTGCAACTGCCTAATTTAGCTCTGTCAGCCTGAAGCCATTGATCCAAGAGCTCTGCTTTTTCTCAAACTTGACTGTAATAGCTATAGGAAAGCTAGCCCAGCACAATTGAATTTCCAATAATGTGGCTTCACTGTCGGTGAAAGTGCTGTATTTTAGGTTCTAACATTTCAGGTCAGAGATCTTGTCTTTAAGTACACAAGAGTTCAAATTAGAATGTATAGAGCCAAATTGGACATCTATGTTAGAGGCAGATCTCAGGATGATAAGTAAGGGCTTTGGGTCAGTACTTTGTGCTTTTCAGAGGACAAGCTATTCAGGTTCTGTCATCTCCCCTCCTGTGCTACCTCATCCTGGAGGGATAGTCTTATCTGCATTCCTAGCTGGATGCATTGACATAGGCTTATAGTGTTCACATTTGTCTTGTATAGCAGTTGCATGTCTTTATAGATCCTACTTTAGAGTAGGAAGAAATATTTAAATTCTTCTATACCTTACATTACCTAATAGAATGTATTTGACTTAGTAGACACAATAGTATGGCATAACTGAATTTGATAGTAGTGCTCAGAAGCAGAATTTTGGTGAATCTGTCAACATGTACAGATATACTGTAGTTATAAGTCTATCTTCTAATACAATAAAACTTTTTACATTAATACTACTATAGTTTTTTAATGTACTTCACGGTTTTGACTTCATATGGATTAATTGGAATTCTGGGGTTAACTTATTTCTTCATCTGTGGGATTGTGGTTGAGGGTTATTTTTGTATTGTAATGCCTTCAAGCCCTATCTCATTCTAGGTTTTCAGTAATCTTTGGCTCTTAAATTAGTTGCAACTTCCATGGATTTTACTTCTTTAGTTAAGATAAAACTTTAAAGGTGTGTCAGATGTAAAGGTAACTTTGCTAAAAACAGCAGGCTTGCCTTCCTTACACCTCACAATAAAAAGGCTCAGTGGAGTTGTGAAAGTGTCATTTCCCATGTGCCCAAAGCAGACTTCAGTTCAGAGCCAATGGTGAAAGTTGCTACATCATCCTGTTAGGCCACCAAATTTATGTAAATAACCAGATAAGACCCTTTTCCTCAGGGACTTTAGAATTTCAAGAGATAGTTAATGCATGTAGCATGCAATCTAAATGAATTTAATCTGGTTCAAAAATTTGCACATTATTTGGAAGAGAGGTTAATAATTGAAAGAAGAAAGATGTGTAAAGTCAAATTGGGGCTTTTTTTCTGGAGGTGTTAGTCTGGAAGGGAAGGAAGAGTAACATACAGGAAGATTTCCCAGCGAAAGGTTTTATGTTTAAACTTTACTGTGAGAAAGTTCATAGTATGTAAAAGAATAATATAAATACCTTATGTTCCCATTGCTTAGCAACCAACAGTTATCAACACATGACCAGTCTTTTCCATCTGGATCATGGGTCAGCAAATGAAGGTCTGCTTTTTATAAATAAAGTTTTATTGTAGCATACCTCGCCCATTTGTTTATATTATTGTCTGTCATCTGTTTTTGTGCTACAGTGGCAATAATGAACATTGAGTAGTTGTGACAGGGATTGTATGCCCCTCAAAGGCTAAAATATTTACTGATTTACTGTCTGGCCCTTTACAGAAAATATTTAGCAATCTCTGATCTATATGTCTATCCATTACTCTTAACAATACCTTTTTTCAGTTTGTAAATTTGAATACTCTCATACCTTTTACATAGATTTACCAATTTTTGACATTTTTGCACATTTGCTTTTACATTCATATAAATCTCTTATTTTTATTTCATCTTTACTTTAGCTAAGCCATTTGAGGATAATAAATGTACACATTATGATCCTTTACCTCTAAATGTTTGTATCTGTTAAGAACAAGGTCACACTCTTACATAACCTCAGTGCAGTGATCAATTTTAGGGATATTTAACATTGATACAACACTATTATTTAATATATCCCATATTCAAATATTTGCCAGTTCTCCTAATGACATTGCTAGCAATTGTTTTGCCCTAATTTGGGACTTAATTCATGCACTGAATATTCTGGCACAGTCAGCCTTCCTTTGTGTTTTATTACATTCACATTGTCAGTTTTAAAGAAAGTTTCCCAGTTTGCATTTGCTTCCTCAGGACAGATTCAAATTATGTTAAGGAAGAAAAGAATTGCTTAGCCCTTCTCACTTCCTAGTTTTCCGTGTGTAAGTGCGCGTGCGTGTTAAGGAGAACAGAAATTACAGTGTGCTGTATTTAAACAGCATAGAGTTTGGTTATACAGTTTTAAAATGTAGCTCTTTGTGGCACAACTACTGGGAATAATTGTATAAAAGTAAGCAAATTACTAAATATCTAGGACCATTCATTGAATATGGCTAATATATTTCTGCCTTTTCAAGTTGTTTTAGGGGATTAATTGAGATAATACATGCAAAGTACAAAGATGCTATACTGTGATATTTATTAAAATAAAATAAATCCGGAAAAGAGGAAAATCAGTATGCGTTGGAACTGTCGAAAAAATTTGAATGGATAAGATTGTACTTGTTCTGATATGCAAAGGATGGGTTGACTTTGGAGAAAATATCTAGGCGTGCAGACTCCATTGGAAATTTTAAGTGTGAAGGCGATGTGGTCAGGTTAGTGTGGGAAATAATGTTAGGTTGGAAGAACAGATACATCTTGGAGTTTGAGTTTGAAGGTCGTCAGGATTATAGTCCAGCCGTTGCCCATTGGCTAGTTGTATGATTTTGGATAAGTTATTTAACCTGCCTGGACTATATTTTCTAAGCACTATAAAATGACTGGTATATTATTAGCATTCTTCAGAGATAAGAAACAAAGGAATTGAGCTGGATCTTGAAAAATGGATAGGCTCTGGAGGAGAAGGAAAGGGAAAGCCATTAGAACAAGCATGTTAAATTAAAGAAGGCACCATTGGAAATAAACCTATTGCATTACAGGTTAAGGAGTGATGCATGTTGGAAACTAATGAAAAATTAAGGATATAAATTCTGAGCACTACCAGTAGGGTCTTTATAAGCATTTTGGGTAGTTTGCTGAGGGAGCCAGCCTAGGGACTTTTTATTATAGAGGGATACCTCTCCTACCAGAAATTTGATGTAAGAAATATTAAAACTTAGAGGAAATATCAAAACTTAGTGGTAGGAAAGGGCAGTGTCCGCACGCACCTTGAAGAGAACTTGGGTGAGGTTGTGGATACAGAGAACAGACTGATGGTTGCCTGATGGGAGGGTGGTTTGGGTGAAAAAGGTGAAAGGTTTAAGAAGTACAGATTGGCAGTTACAAAATAATCATGATCTAAAGTATAGGGTATATAGTCAGTAATATTTTAATAACTATGTATAATGATGCCAGGTGGGTACTAGACTTACCAGGGCAATCACTTTGTAAGTTAAGAGTAAGGGGCCACTATGCTGTACTCCTGAAACAAATGTAATATTGAATATGAACTGTAATTAAAAAATTAAAAGAGAAAGAAAAGAAAATGGGTGAGGTTGAAATATAGGCCAGTGATTTGATGTATAGGCCTTAGAATTCTTTAGAATGAACGTTTCTGAATGTCAGTTGGTTCTGGAGCTTCTGCAGACCCAGCCATGCAAATGTGGCCTTTGATCTTGGAGGAACAGTAAATGCTTGGGGAAGTATTAACTGAACAATCTACAGAATTGGTAGTCAGGATCTAGACCAGCACATCACCATGCAGTGAATGACCATTATTTATCCAGAACAGATTTCAGCAGCATTATCATGTGGCAGTAAAGAAGACTGTGCATGAGTAACTATTCTTTGTAGATCTTCTCTGCCTGAGGGTTTAAAACCTTTCTTCCGCCAATCATTCATATCTATTTACCTATCTATAAATAAAATCAGTGGAAGTCCTCATTAGTATGAATCCAGCCATTCATTGGAGAAATAAGAGAGATGGGACCATATTTGATCACAAGTTGTTGAAACAGGTTCTAGGAACAAACTTCACTGGGTAGGGAGGAGTATTCTTGATCCATAGAACTGCTGTGGTTTCTTATTTCAAAACCTGACTAACCAGGTTTTTCTGAGTGTATGCAGTCAATGAATCTGAATGATTATGGTACTAAGATGTAAGTATCTCTTGGTTTTATTAAAATTAGGTAATTGAGATAAGACAGTCGCCAAATATCTTACTGTACTCATTTTGTTTGTCTTCCCCTACTAGAATTAAACTTCAAGGATTTGTTCTTTAATACTCTGCCCCTTAGCATCTAAAATGATGCCTGCCATGATTAGTAGATACTTAATACACAGTAATCAAATGAATGAAGAACACACCATTAAGCCTAATAAATGAATTCACAAACAGATTCTTTCAAAGTCTTCCTAAAGTCTTTCTCCTTACTCCCTTTCTCCTTCCCTATTGGTTTATGGGCTTTCCTTTGATCAATGAAAGGGTATGACAGGTCACATTTTAATTTTGTCTAGGACTCTAGTCATGCCTTTGAATAAACATTTTAGCCTTAATTAGAAAGGACATTTAACATCTTTTAGCAGGAGCTAAAGAACGTATACCAGTGATTAAGTTTTAAATCTTATGTGGCAAAATTTCATACTTACAATATGCCTATCTAAACTCACGTGAAATCTTTTTAGATTATCAAAGATACCCAGTGATGGGGGTGTGTAAAAGGCATGTGTAGTTAATATTTGTTTTATTCATTACAGAAATGTGTTTACATGTCCTGGCTGACCTAGGAAATCAGAAATTTCAGCACTTTTTTTTTTTTTTACCATGGAAGTAATGAATGCATTTAATAAAATGAAAGAAAAAAAAAGTGTCTTCTTTACTAGCCCCACCCTCAGGTTAGGGCTGCAACAATGGTTCTTTTGGTGGGTAACCATTATATGTTTATTTGTGTCTTTCTTGATCTATTAGCTTTAGACACAATTTATTGACTTCCTTCAACTCTTAAATAAATTGCCCTTGATAATATCTTAGGGAAATACATGTTCTTTGAATAATCACTTGGGGGAGAAAATTGTTGTAGACCAGTGATGGCGAACCTATGACACGCGTGTCAGAGGTGACATGCGAACTCAATTTTTGGTTGATTTTTCTTTGTTAAATGGCATTTAAATATATAAAATAAATATCAAAAATATAAGTCTTTGTTTTACTATGGTTGCAAATATCAAAAAATTTCTATATGTGACACGGCACCAGAGTTAAGTTAGGGTTTTGCAAAATGCTGACACGCCGAGCTCAAAAAAAATTTCTTGTGACACGGCACCAGAGTTAAGTTAGGGTTTTTCAAAATGCTGACACGCCGAGCTCAAAAGGTTCGCCATCACTGTTGTAGACTGACATAAAGAAAACATGGGAACACAATAAGAGGTTTATTGGGCAAGAGAAATATTAAGAATTGTAAAAAAAAAAAAAAAAAAGCGCATACCTTTGTTTTTCTTTACATAAAATACTTCTTATCATCAAATGTGTGGTAGTTTTTTATTCTCTGCAACACCATCTGGGTATCCAAGAAGTCAGTTCAGTATTAATACTATCTACTTGGAGTTAGCATCAGATCTCCCAAGTCAAGGGTTCACTTCAAATGCCAACTGCAAGTCCCAGGTTGTTGCTTCTGAGTGACTGGCTATACATAAAATCAGGGTTCTCGTGATCATCACCTCTTTAGGTTTGATAATTGGCTGGAATGGCTCACAGAACTCAGGGAACCACTTACCCATTTACTGTAAAAGACATGACAAAAGATGCAGATAACCATCCAGATGGAAGAGATGTGTAGGGCAAGGTGTGGGGTGAGGGTGGGTGCAATGCTTCCATGCCCTGACTGGGGGCATCACCGTCCCAGTACCCCCATATATTCAGTGATCCTGAAGCTCTCTGAACCCCCTCATACTTTTGACATTTTAAAGGAGGCTTCATCACAAGGCATGTCAGTTCTTAGCACAGTGACCAGTCCCTCTCCCCTTCCCAGGAGATTGGAGGGAGGTGGAGTGGAAAATTCCAAGTTTCTAATCATGGCTTGGTCTCTGATGACCAGCCCCACCCTAAAGTAGTTACCTAGGAGCCCACCAAGAGTCCCCTCACTAGAAAAAATGACCTGCACATTCCAAGGAATTTAGGAGCTGTGTCAGAAATCAGGGTCAAAGACCAAATATTAGAACAAAGGTGTTCCCAGTGCTCTTATTAGGAAACTACAAGGGTTTTAGTAGTCTGTGCCAGGAACTGTGGGCAGAAACGAGAGAGAGAGAGAGAGAGAGAGAGAGAGAAAGAGAGAGAGAGAGAAGGGGAGAGGAGGGGAGGGGAGGGGAGGGGAGAGATTTCATAACTAGTGGATCAAATTAGCTAGTAGGGTCATTCTAGATATACTTTGAATGAAAGTCTGCTTTCTCTCTGTCCTTGTAGTTTTAACTCTGTCTAGGAATACATGTCTGAGTTGGATTTCAAGGAGAACCAGCTTCTGCCAAGTCATTTTCCATTATGACAGTTCCTTTGGGACTAGGAGCTTGAAGCAATTCCATAAGTTTTTGCATGTGTAGTGTAGTTATAACTAGACCATTTTCCCTCCTTTTACAGTGTGGAAGTCCATGTATCTTAAATATGCTGTGAATGAGTGAGTGAATAAATATTCAAGAACACTTTAGAATTTGAAGAGATCAGTGATTTTGAAAGAACAGACCTATGTGGCCTGGAATGGAACCAGTATCTTAGAATGTGGCTTAACAGTAATCATGGCTTGAACACTCTACAACTATGTTCTGAATTTCTGGCTAAGAACAGTGATAAAATAAAAAAATAAAAAAGTTAAATTTATATACTGTTAAGATGTATAACCATTGACCCTAGATTTCTATGAAAATTGGCAAATTGATGGGGTCAGAGTTCAGTGGTTCTTGGTTGACATTCATCTTACACTGAACCCATTCTGCTCTTCAATACTGCTTCTCTGCCCTTTGAATGAAATTTTCAGTTTTACTTTATATATTTTCCAATCAGTGACATGGAAATAAAGTGGAATTTATTAAAGCTTCAAGTGGAATTTGCTGACTTGCTTTTAAATTAGAAAATTAGTCACTGTACTAGTGGCATTCGAAGTTACACTGAATCAAACTGTTAACAACTTACTATAACAACAGAGAAAGTTAATATTAATAGAATTTATAGAGCTCATTAAATTGTCCAGGGTAGCAAACATCAGGGAGAACTGAGAGCTTACACTCCCTGAAAGGAAGTTCTAGGAATGGGAAACTGCAAGTTATTTAACAACGTTTTAAAATTTTTTGATGTTCTATCTAGAAGGAAAGTAATTTCAGACTACACAGATATTCAGTAATCTACATGACATTCAAAACCAAAATAAAGGTACTATTTTAAAATACTACATAATTATGGAGAAGGCTTAATGAAGCCTTATTAAATTTATCCATTATTTGCTATCACTTAAAAGTAAATCTTACCTGGGAATTCAGTGTTGCAGTTTTAGGCATTAGTTTCATTGCTTCTCAGCTACTATTTGGAAGCGAGGGAATAATAGTAATAATAGTAATATTTGACTGATATTTCTTTAAAACATGGACATTTGATTAATCTAATATCCAATATAGATTGGTTGTGATGTTGATTAAAAATTGGTATTATTTTTTTTTTTTTAAGAAAGAGACCTATTTAATTTTTTTATTTTATTGATTTTTTACAGAGAGGAAGGGAGAGAGATAGTTAGAAACATCGATGAGAGAGAAACATCGATCAGCTGCCTCCTGCACATCTCCTGATGTGCCCGCAACCCAGGTACATGCCCTTGACCGGAATCGAACCTGGGACCTTTCAGTCTGCAGGCCGACGCTCTATCCACTGAGCCAAACCGGTTTCGGCGGTATTATTTCTTAAAGGTCAAAAATCTTGAACCACTCTTGCTTCCTTCTCCAGTAATCCTTTTCCCCCCTCTAATTTTACATCCTATATTTAATCCAGAAATGATACCTTATTTTCAGAATGCTAATAGCAGTCTTCTTAAAATCAAAGTTGCATTTTTTTAATAAAATAAAAACATTCATGAAAACAAAATATTCTAGACATTTAGATTGGTTATATTAACCACTTTATTCAGTAAATCTGTAGTTCTATTAAAGGACAGCTCAGTGTGTTCCATCTCACACACAGTCCAGTAAAATAACAATGGCTATCATAAATTGCTTTTTTATATCTCAGGTACTATTACATGTTTGATAGGTATTAACTTATTTAGTTGTCATAACAACATCCCTCTGTGGATAGTGTTAAAATTCTCACTTTACAGATGAGGAAACAGAAGTTTAGAATAACCAGCCTAATGTCTCATGCTCATTAAGTGGTGGAGTGACAGTATTCTTAGTAGTTCTATGTAGTTTTTGGTAAAAAATGGATGAAGCTGAGAATGGAAGGCAATGTAAATATTAGTAAGGGCTGCACTAATATAATTGAAAAAATTGTAAAGAACCAGACATTTGTTTCTGGCAATTGTATTTTGTAAGGTTTACACATGAAATGGACTGGCATAGGATTATTAAATGTATGTGGAAAAGAGGGAATTTGGTGTGGTTAGGGCAGAATAAGGACATATTCATGAAATGTCCACATTATTAGGAGAGGGGAAAGAAAGAAAGAAAAGTTAAAGGAGATATGATATAGGGATATAATTTCATAGTAGCCACCAGTGAACCTGTAGTATTAGAATGCTGGTAGAGCACATGTGTCTCTTTCTTTCCGGGATCTTGGGATCAGATTTGATGATGAAAGGAGTCCCTGCCTATTGTAAGCTGTCTGATTTTTAGGAGTAGTCTGTTTAGTTTTTTGTCTGTAGAACAATGAAGGAAAATAGCAAAAATCTCTTGCTCCTTTCTCAGTGAGCTACAGGCTTTTCTACTTGTTTTTTACACAGTTCTTGGCCTTCCTTCCCAGTTCCTCTACACTGGCCTAAGGGAATCAAAGGGATCAAAATCAAATCACACCCTAAAAGAGCAAACAAAGGAAATACCTTTAACAGCAATTGCATATGTAGCAGAATAGCAGTGCATTAAAATGCTTTTAAAGTGTTCTACCTAGATGCAATAGTTATGATAGTATGTTTGGGTCATATAATATTTCAGCGATAAGCTGTTAAATAATTGGTCATAGTTCTTTTTCTTTATCTTTTGAACCAAATAATACTTCTAGTTTTCTGAATTTCAGGTATGGTTTGCATCAGATATAGTTTGCATTTGCCCCAAAATTGATTTTATGAGGGAATGAAAAGGAAACCAACAATTTCGTCATCGGTTTTTATAATACCTATATGGATAAGGTCTTTATTGTAACAGCTAGTCTTTTTTTGAGAGGGATTCATTTTACTATGTTTTCCATGCTTTGCTTTAGGCATCTAGTATTACAAAGATGAATAAGGAATCTTTCAAGATGCATACTTTTTATTGAAGGGAGACAGGCATATAAAATGAATATCTGTAATGGTGGTAGAGCTTAAGTAGGATTTAGATGATCTAAATTTTAGCTAGAGGATATAAGCATATCCAAAGTCATAAAGGTCTGGGGGCTTGGAGGACTAAAAACATACTAGAGATGGAATGTAATGGTGTTTGGCGATTGATTAGCTATAGATGATGAAAGAGGAGAAAGAGCCATTGTTTTTAGCTGAGTTAGTGGGAGGATGGAGCCATACACAGAGGTAGAGAATATAGGAAGAGGAGCCAGTTTGGAATGGGAGATGAACTCAGTTTATACAGATTAAGCTTGAAATGCTTTCGGGAAATATATAGGAATATAGGTGAGGAAGAAACTTCTCTACCCTCAAGATTCTTTTAGATGGTCTAATAATTAAAATTATGTGAGAGAGATTAACAAGAGAAAATAACCAAATTATAGTGCATATATATGCATGAGAACCCCACATACAAGTTAGAGACCCCATATAAAATGAATGAGAGAGGTTCAAAGACAGAGTTAGACTGAGGTCTGTAAGGCATTCTGACTAAGGAATGAGGTAAGGTTCCTTGGGGCTTTCGAGGAGAGGAAGGTCTTTGCAAGAGATAACAAGAGCAGATGTTCAGTAATTATTAGTTTGCTCTGTCATATACATATGGGTAAGGCCCCTAATTTAAATTCTTTAAGGGAGAGGTAAATGTTCTCAAGAGCCTCAGGGTCTTATTGCCTTGAGCTCAAAACAATCCACATTGCAAAGTTGTACCTCTTGGAGAGGCCTGTTCTGAACCCCTACAGGCAGAACGATGTCCAAATGGCTTCAAGTTACAGGAGACCACTATTTTACACAAACCAGTGTAGAGGCAGGAAGTTGCTATTGTTTACTCTATTTTCCTTAGTGTGAGGACTTCCTTCAGGCTTCTTGCCTCAGTGGAAAATGGCAGCTCGTGGTGGAGCCTGTGCAGGAGGAAGTGCTGCACCTGCCCTCTACTCTCAGGACCCCTCCCAGGAGCGGTGGCCCCTCCTCCCCAGTGTCTGTTTCCTAGGGCTCCCTCTAGCTGTAAGAAAGGCTGGGAAAGTGAGTATCTGGACATGCTGTTGCTTTGAATAAAATTGGGGTTATGTAAGCAAGAAAGCAACTAATAGTTGTTATGTAAACGATAACTAAGCAGTGATCCAACAAAGAAACCCACTATTGCCTCTTTCACTTCAAAATTTAAAAAAGGAAAAGAAAAAAGCTGAATTTTCAGATCATCAATTTTGGGATGCATGGCTATTACAAGTAATTGGGGCTTTAGACTTCATCAGAATTACAGGGGAAGTGGATTGAGGAATGTCGATGGGATTCAAGGGGCAGTGTACATTGATATTTATAAAGAAGAATTGACAAAATTTAGTGGTTGATATGGCCAACAAAGGAGAGAGAAGGAAGAGCCAAGAAAGATGACTTTCTGGCTACTGACTTGGGTAGTGAATATTAAGCCACAAGTAGCACAACATTTGCTCCAGCAATGGCTGTGGTGCTTTTGTGCCTTCCAGTACTTTAATAAACCTCCAAAGGTAGGAGGATTACGCTTTCTAAAATTCCAGGCTCTCTCATGAATACTTATTATGCAAATTAAATAAATTTAACCTTATTCCCATCCAGTGAAGTCCCTGATTTCTGAATGTATTAAGTTTTTTGTTTTTAAAAAAACCAACTAAATCTACATAGCACTTCAAGAACTAGTTAGTTGTATGAAGCACTCTAGGTCAAATGTATTTGGAAGCTGGGGGGGTGGGGGGGAGGGTAGCAAGTAGTATTTATTGGTTGGTGGATTTATACTAGCCTCTGGGTTGCCCACCATCCTTACTATACTGACTCCATCTTACCTTTGCAATAAGAGAATGTAGATACAAATCTAAAGAGAGTATAGATACACATCTCTTTCTCCTAAGTAAAGTGATACTTGCTTTAAAAATTCTTTATCATGTTGGAATAAGAAAACTCTTTTGGAAACAAAGACTTTGAGACTCAGAAGACCTAGAGGGGAGTGGTTAAGAATTTGGCACGTGATGGCCACTTTTCTGCCCTTTATCAGCTATTGCTTTGAGTCTAGAACGTCTTTGAGACTTTGTTTACTTGTTTTTAAACAGAGGCAATAATACCTACTGTACAAGCTTGTTGTGAGTTTTAAATGATACTGAATGCACAAGCAATGCAGAGTTTAATAGTTAGTTACTTCTGGTAAGAATATTTAACCTCTGTTACTCAATTTTTTTATAAACCAGACTGCTTTAAAAAACAAAACAAAACTTTAACCTTCAGATCATCACAACGGGTTTTCTATGCTACTTATAAGATACTAGCAGCCCGGTGCACAAAAATTTGTGCACTCGGGGGTGGGGGGGGTGAGGGGTGGGGCCAGACCCCTCAGCCCGACCTGCACCCTCTGTCATGTTCCGAGACCCAGGCCACTCCTGGCCTAGGCACAGGCCTACAGGCTTGGGGCGGCCTGGGTCCCGAGGCCCCCTACAGGCTTGGGGCAGCCTGGCTCCCGAGGCCCCATTTTATCAAGAGAACAAAGTCGGCGTTAGTTACAGCCCTCACCGATCCCAGTACAGTGCATCTGTGCGTACAACTGCCTCGTTCATGTGCCTGCTTCGCCCTACTGAATTACTAACATCTTGAGGACATAGCTCTGTCTTATCCTGCTTCAACTTCAGTGCATGGCCTGGTGCCAGGGACCTGAGAGGGTTTGCTGAGTGAGTGAGTGAATAATGAGTGAGTGAATGAGTGAATGAATGAGCGAGTGAGTGAATGAGCAAGCAGCTACTGGGCGGGAACTTCTGCCACATTGCCATGGCAACGCTGCAGAAGTTGCGGCCCGGCTCCCGGCTGCCTGACGCCCACCCCGGGAAGTTCCCGCCCTGTTCCCAGCGACCAGGTGCCCCTCTCCTGGCTGCATAGTTCGTGCCCCGCTCCCGGCTGCCTGACGCAAACCCCGGGAATTTCCTGCTCTGCTCCCAGCTGCATAGTTCGCGCAGGGCAAAGGCGGCCCGGTTTCTCCACCTTTGCCCTGCCACCCGGCTCTTGCCTGCCGCCTGGGTTTCCGATCACCGTCAGCGGCAGGGGGCTTCTTCCGTCCCTCTCCCTTCG
>NW_005370994.1:2239633-2241546 GCF_000412655.1 Myotis brandtii
CCATCTTTGTTGGCAGTTAATTTGCATATCACCCTGATTAGCCCATGGGAAGCGTAGCAGAGGTACGGTTAATTACCCTTTTTGTCTTTTATTAGATAGGATTATTTAGTGTGTTAGTTTGGTTTTATGTCAGTGTTGCCTTATTTCTCAGAAGTCAGGAAATGTTTTCCTTCCTTTGAGTGCCTGTTTTTTTGTGAGCCTAGTTTTTATTTTTTAAAAGGCTTTAAAGGATATCAGAGGTTATAACCCAGTCATTGCTTATAGGAGATGAATCAGTCCCATAGAAGCCTAAGTTATAGGCCCAAGACCCTGGCATCCTAGAGGCAGAGTAGGATGAGGACCTGTGTGTGTTTTGAAGAAAGGGTTTATCAAAACTTTTCTCCTTCTAAGGTTAAGTGACCTTGGTTTAATTTTTAGCTGTTTCATTTGAAGCATAAAGGTAGAATGTCAGCAATATTACTAGCCAACGTGGGGCTTGGCATATGGTCCTTAACTTGTGAACTGTATCTGAGTGGGAGTAAATACCTGATGGGAAGGTTTGTTTCATTCTTATGACTGAGCGTGTCCCTTACTGGGTTGGGTCCCCTGGAAGCTATGCCTGGAGATGACTAGAGACCCGGTGCACGGATTTGTTCACCAGTGGGGTCCCTCAACCTGGCCTGTGGGGATTGGGCCGGAACTGGCTCTCCGACATCCCCCGAGGGGTCCCGGCTTGCGAGAGGGCAGTTCTCGGGTGACACACCCTGGAATCGGGGCTCCCTCCTCTCTGGTTCCAGGTGTGTCAACCGAGAACCATAGCTGCCAAGTCACTGCAGCTTGGTAGCTCCTGCATTGAGCATTTTCCCCCTGGTGGTCAGTGCACGTCATAGCTACCAGTCGGACAGTAGAATGGTCAGCTGCTCGCTTAGGATTTTATATATATAGATAGTGGTGGTTTCACTGGAGCTTGGGGTTTCTAAGCCAGTGTGGCTTCTGCACCCTTCGGTGAGTTATTGCCCCCTTGTACCTGAGTTATCCCGTGGTGGTAGGAGGGAAGTGTACAAAGACTCCTGGGTTGCATGTTGTGCTGACCTGTCTGGCCTGATACTAACTATCCTGATAACCTTCCTATCCTGTATGCTTCTGAGTAAACAGGTTACAGGTGTGGCCTACTTAGATTTTTGTGAGTTCCTTCTAATTGAGTCTGACTCATCAAAGAGTAGTTCTTTTCATCTGATTGATTAACCAGTACTTGAGCTTTAGAGGCCAACAAATTTTCATCCTCTTTGTGGGAAAGATATTTTCTGGGCTATTTCCCCTCTTACAAGGAAGAGGTAAGATTTTGTTTCAACTCCCCTACCTCCACAAATTTCCCCTCTGTCAATCTCATTTAGTGCTCACTGGAGTCCAGAATTATGTTTTAGATATGATAGGAGGTATAAATTATAAAGATACTAGAGTAGGTCCTCGGGTTACGTCGGAGATCCGTTCCTACTGCGCGACGGAACGTGATTTTCGCCGTAAGTTGGAACCCACCTACATGAGCACCTACGTCACTCACATGAAGCACATACACAGAAATAATGAAGTGAAACAGTAAAAAAAAATTTAAAAGAAAGATAACAATTCCTGACTTTTACTGTAGTAAATAAATAATAAAAAACATAAAGCACATAGGTACATACGTCGAAATGATGGAACTTTTTTTTTTTAAATAAATAAATAGGAGATGGCGACGAAACCATGAAACGACGTATGTCGAGTCCGATGTAACCCGAGGACTGTCTGTATCAATTTTTTTCCAGGTGTTTACAGTTGAGGTATTGAAAAAAAGTTCAGCCAGTCTTTATAGTTCTAGCTTTGTGGGTTTTCGCAAACTAGTTTCACTTTTTTTTCTCTTTATGTTTGCTCTACTAAAGAATATGAAACTCAAT
>NW_005370994.1:2244866-2252824 GCF_000412655.1 Myotis brandtii
CCCTGGTGGTCAGTGCATGTCATAGCAACTGGTCATTCTGCTGTTTGGTTGATTTGCATATTAGGCTTTTATTATATAGGATATTTTAGTAAATTTTGTTCTGTTGGTAAGGGGCTAACTTGTAGTATTAACAATGTTTAATAGAGAGGTTAATAAAACATTTTCCTCTTTTTTCTACTTTCCTCTTCTATCTCCTTTCTTTTCACAGTTCTCTGTTTGTTGCAGGATAAATACTACAGTCAAAGAAAAAAGAAAAACCCTACTATGTTAACTTGGCTTTGAGATAAAAGCAGGCTTTAGATTACATTGCTTCCTGGCCTCCTGAAGAAGAATCTGGCTTTCTCCTACCTAGGTTGGCATTTTCTTGAGTAGTTAATGCATAGGTAATGGAGAGAGTTCACTTGTAGTAGGCAGGTCCTTTGTTGTGGGTGGATTCTTTGGTTGTTTTGATATTAGAGAATTTAGAAAAGATAAGAAAATTAACATTTTGTTTGATCTGTAATTTTGTCTATAGGTTTATGAGTTTGTTTTAAAAATTAATTACTAATACATAATTAACGTGTTCATTTCCAGATTTATCTGTGAGTAATATTATGATTTAGGATTGTTAGAAAATGTGAAATCATCTTTTGCAGTTAAACACTTTAGTTTACATTATGGAAGTGATTTTTGTGTCCAGTGGTCATCAATCATATCAGAAAGCTAAAAGATAGGCTCATTTTCTCTTAGTTTAAAATATGCATAATTACTTTCATTTCTTTTCACCCACTATTTGGTGAAAAATGGCAGGTACTGGCAAAATTTATGGCCAACAGTTTTTGTTATTTCATTTGCTCTGGCCAAGAGGATTCATTCCCAGGACCATGCTATTCTGTGCCTTCGTTGTTTTCTGTCTTTGTTGGTTGTCTGTTTTTTTGTTTTGTTTTGTTTTGTTTTTTAATAGTTCCCATTGCTATTTTTATCATTTCATGGTAAGTCGTAAACAGTTTTTTGCTTAGAACATTATTTATTTATTTATTTAAAATATGTTTTCATTGATTTCAGAGAGAGGGAGAGAGAGAGAGAAACATTAATGATGAGAGAAAATCATTGATCGGCTGCCTCCTGCACACCCTTTACTGGGGACTGAGCCTGCAACTCATGCATATGCCCTTGATCAGAATCAAACCCGGGACCCTTCAGTCCTCAGGGTGACACTCTATCCACTGAGCCATACTGGCTAGGGCAATTCTTTTATTTTTTTAATATTAGTCTATTTTTTACACTTTTGTTCCCTTTTAAGCCATATAAGCAGTTATAATTAGCTGGTATTTATTGGTATTCTGTGAGAAAACATCTTTAGGGATTTCATAGGGTTGCTGCTCTTATTTTTACATCATAGATTTTTTAAAAAATAGCCGGACTGTGTATTCATGTTGTTGAGCCATCTAATATGCCAGTGGTTCCCAACCTTCTGGCCCTTTAAATACAGTTCCTCATGTTGTGACCCAACCATAAAATTACTTTCATTGCTACTTCATAACTGTAATGTTGCTACTGTTATGAATCTTAATGTAAATATCTGATATGCAGGATGGTCTTAGGCGACCCCTGTGAAAGGGTCGTTCGACCGCCAAAGGGGTCACGACCCACAGGTTGAGAACCGCTGTAATATGCCATCTCTGCAGAGAGGAGGACATTGAGTGCTTCCTTGTGGTTATATGGGTATGGCATGACAGAGCTGAGTTTTTAATGAGAGAGGGTAGAAATCCTTTGTTCTGTTTACTTCCACTGTCTATTTTTTGAAAATATATTTTTATTGATTCAGAGATGAAGGGAGAGGTAGAGAGAGAATCATTGATTGGCCGCCTCCTGCACTGGGGATCAAGCCTGCAACCCAGGCATGTGCCCTTGACTGGAATTGAACCTGAGACCCTTTGGTCCCCAGGCCAACGCTCTGTCCACCAAGCCAAATCGGCCAGGGCTCCACTGTCTTTTACGTGTCTGAAAATGGCAGAGAAATACTTAAGTTTTAATGCTCTTTTTTTGATAGAACCTCATTGTTATATATAGTACCACATAAGAATAATTTTCTTCCCATAGAATGGGTATATAGTTTTAGTAGAGAATGCTTGAATACTTTTTTTTTAAACTTAGTCTGTTACTTAAAAAAGATATATATATATATATATCTTTATCTCATTTAACCTAAAAGTTTCCCCCTGGATCTGTAGAAGATTGGGAGGTCTTGGGAATTACTTCATGGCCAAGGAAGTATTGCCTGTTTCCCTTTTGTATAAGTTTGTGAATAAAGTTTTATTTGAAACAGTAATATACATTCATTTATGTATTGTCTCTGGTTGCTTTGCACCACAATAGCAGAGTTGAGTACCTGCAACAGAGACCATATGGCCTGCAAAACCAAAAATACTTCCTGGCCATAGTTTGCCAATTCCTAGATCATTGCATAAGCGATGGCTGAAAAGTGGGATGGAGTAGTAGGGTTCATCTGGGCTCAGTCAGTGCTTTATTATAATTTGGGTGGTGGGCACAGAGAGGAGTAGTGTTTTGTATTGAAGTAAATCATGACTTAAGAAAGGTTGTCTTCTTTCTTTTCATGACCCCTGAAACAGGGATGGGGGTGCGAGCATGAGCCTCTGTCCCCCTGTGTTTGTGTGTCCTGAGTGAATCAGGCAGACCACACAGCTTGTATTTGCTGGTTTAAATGTTTCATTTTAAATTTGGTGAAAAAGCTAAATTGGAAACAATTTGGCAGCCCAACCGTTGGGGCTCAGTGGTTGAGCATCGATCTATGAACCAGGAGGTCACGGTTCGATTCCTGGTCAGGGCACATGCCTCGGCTGCGGGCTTGATCCCCAATAGGAAAGGGCGTGCAGGAGGCAGCTGATCAATGATTTTCTCTCATCATTGATGTTTCTATATCTCCCTCTCCCTTCCTCTCTGAAATCAATAAAATATACACTGAGTGGCCAGATTACTATGACCACCTGACATTTGTAGGCAAATTAGCTATAATTTCGCGGTGAAGTTGCTAGAGGGCCAGATCATTATAAATTCTGAATAGCACAACATACCTAAGTATCGTTGCTGATCAGGTTCATCCTATCATGTTGATGGCTTATCCCAATGGAGATGGCTTCTTCCAATAAGACAATGCACCATGCTACGGTGCTCATATTGTGCAGCAGTGGTTTCAAGAACATGAGGGAGACTTTACCTTGCTTAGGTGGCCCCCACAATCACCAGATCTCAATCCAATTAAGCATTTGTGGGATGAAGTTAAAAGAGCCATCAGGCAGCTGGTTCCACAACCATCAAATCTCACAGAACTGGACAGTGCTATTCATCAGGCATGGTGTCAGATTCCTCGCATCACCTTTCAACATCTCGTGGAGTCAATGCCAAGAAGAATCGCCGCAGTATTGAAGGCAAAAGGTGGGCCAACAAAGTACTGATGGGGTGGTCATAATAATCTGGCCTGTCATAATAATCTGGCCACTCAGTGTATATCTTAAAAAAAGAACACAACAATTTGGCAGACCAACATCAAGTGAGAATTTGGCATTTTTAAAAATAATTATGAATATGTCATTTTCTTATATACTTAGAATGAATTATGTTAAAAGACAGGCTATCTCTGATTTCTTAAAAGAGTATGTATTTTTGACAGCAAACATGGTAGTTAAATGAGAAATTTGTTTGATCTTACTGCAGGTAAAGCATTTGTTGGCATTGTCTAAATTATACCAGTTTTAAAAATATGAAGTCAAAGCAACCAGTTTTTAGTTTTTTCATGTTAAAATCTGTAAATAAATACTCTTTTTAAAGACACGTAAGAGTGTCTTGTTTGAATCTTTCACTAGTAGATAGAAATAAAAACATTTAAAATTCTGAACCCAACACCTACTTTAATGTAAATATGTTTTTTTCTCTTTGTGTCCTAAATACTTATGAATGACAATTTTCATTTTATTAATCATCTGCTGGTATGTTCTTAGTGTTTAAAAAAAATTAAGCTTATCCTTTTCTAATACAAAGTGAACGTTGAAGATGGCAGAGAAATATTGAAGTTTTTTAGTAGACAGTTTTTCAGTGTAATTGACAGGCTCTCTGCTTCAGTGAGAGGTCAGGTGTGGTAATTGTTACACTGCCATGTTTGGGCACATTCCAAATATGTTATAGTTTAAAAGTAGTATCGGTGATTAATCTTTTCTTTGAGTAGTTATGCTATTATGTAAACTCCCAAAAGACAAAGTAAGACTGGACACTATAGTCATAGTAGCACACAGCTCAGCAGAATATTAATGGGCAGTTTGTGTCTTGTACAGAAGTGCAAAGCCAGAGACAAGTGGTGCTAACATCCAGGCCACCCTCTGTCCACCAAGCCATTGCCCTGGTAGGGGACTGTGTCTTCTCACAGGAAAGGGCTCCTTTTCACTTCTGTGTATTATTTTAAAATGATCGCATTAGAATCCTATGCCAGGCAATGTTTAGTACTTTATAAATTCAGCTCTCATAACAATTTATTTTACAGATGAAAGAACTGAGGCATAGAGAGGTAACTTTAGTGTTAGATCTTGGTTGTGAGTGAAATCCAAGCTGTGTGGCTGCACAGTTCAGGCTCTGAACCCCCAGTACTTTAACATGGCTTCTCTTTTTTCCTATTGTGTCTTACTGGAGTCCACTTCGCACAAAGGTGCCATAGGTGCTACTGGTGGCCCTATCGTGATGGCACACTGGAACACCGATGGAAGGAATCAGACAGGGCACATACACAGCCCTGTATATTCCACTGTAATAACTTTCTCAGTGAATGATAGATCTGGGTTTTGTTTAAATATTTCCATAACAGTTTTTCGTTATATCGAGTAGAAAAAAAATCTTCCTATAATTTCTACTTACTATTTGGAGTGTTGTCATACAGAGTTCAGTCTCATTTGGTCTTTATGTGTCTCTTATCTAAATGTAGGTACCAGTAATGCCCGTTTTGTGCTCTTTTATTATGATAACCTCCATTTTGTGATCTTATGTCCTCATTATTACCTTTTCTAATTCATTTTTGGGGAGGGGGATTGAGTTTATCTTTTGTTTGTTATTGCTAATCTTAAAATCAAATTAATAGCATTTAATTTGCTTGATACAGTATGTTTCCCACTCTAATTCTGAGAAGCACTCACTTTGCAATGCTAATATTTGAAAGAAGTGATTCTTTTGGGCTTCCTCACCCCACAAGAATAATAATTAGAATCTGACTAGTAAAATTCCCTATTCTTCCCTCTCCTGCCACATATTCCAGTGGTTCCCAACCCCCATTGGAATCTCATGGGGGAGCTTTAAAATGCAACCAATGTACAGATTCTACCCTAGACTGATTAAATCTGAGTGTCACGGCTAGGTTAGAATGTGGGAAGGGATTTCTGTAGGGCACAGTTAACCAAAGACCCACCATCTCTGCAAGAACTGTTTTTGTTCCTGCTGGGAGTATACTAGTATTGTTCAGCAGAATGATTTCTGTCTTGTCCTAGCCTAATTAGCTTTTCCAAGTTCTTGAATAGCCGATATCTTGAATCAAATGTTTAGCCCTTGGGAAGAGTGAGAAAACCTAAAAAGATTTGGGAATTATGTCAGTTTTTTCTAACAGTTTTTTGGATGAGAAAAAGAAACTAGTTACAGTTACACATTGTTGATGTACCACTTTTTTTTCAAAGTAACTGACAACAGTGTGTGCTTAGTCAAACACTTTTATATCACCTGTCTAATATCACAACTAACATGTGAGTCTAAGCCTTTTCTCCATGCTCAGTTATCTATCATTGAAAGTTAGTGAACTAGAAACTTTTGATTGGTAGATGTTAGTGCCTAAAAAATCAATTTAATTTTTAATAATACTTAAAACTGCCCAAACCAAACTTTAATTTTAAAAACTTTGTGTCTTCGTATAAGAGAATTTGTGGTTTAATTGTTTTTCATTGCATTGCTAATTCTTGGACAGGAACATTTTTGAGTACTAGTACTTTTTTGTGTTATTCCTGCACAATCTATTTTTTTTTTTTATAAATCTAATATAAAATCCAACTACAGGTGATGCTACCAATGAAACTAACTCAGCTGAAGTAATAATTGTATGATTAGACATCAATGCATATTGATTTCATTTATTTTTTAAAATGTATGTTTAAATTGTTTTTTATGTGGATTTGTGCTCTTATATCCAATTAGAGGCCCAGTGCATGAATTCGTGCATGGGTGGGGTCCAGCTGGCCTGGCTCCAATCAAGGCGGATTGGGGCCGGGCCTGTCGGGAGGAGGAGACAGCGGGAGGTTGGCTGGACGACCGGGTCCCAATTGGGGTTGGGCTGGCTGTGGGGAGCGGTCGTGGGCAATTGGCCGGTGGGCCCCACCCCTGAATGGGGTGTGGGAGGGGGGTGATTGGGGTCGGGGCTGGCCATGGGGAGAGGCTGCAGGAGGTTGGCCGGCTGGCCTGCCCCCCTATTGAGGTGGGGGGGTTGTCAGGGGCAGAGCTGGCCAAGGGGAGGGGCTGTGGCTCGATCAGGGTGGTGGGGGCCCATTGGGGGTGTGGCCGGCTGGGGGGAGGGGCTGCAGGTGGTTAGTTGGTCAACCCTGCCTTCTATTGGGGGGAGATCAGGGTTGGGCCAATCAGGGGCGGGGCCAGCTGAGGGGAAGGGCCCTGGAGGGGTTGGCCAGCTGCCCCACCCTATATCAGGGTGGGAGAGGCTGATCAGGATTGGGATCAGTGGAGGGGGAGGGGCCGTGGGAGGTTGGCCAGCTGGCTCCACCCCCTGATTGGCGGGTTCGCTGGCTGCAGTGGAAGTCATAGTGACTGGTCATTCTGGTCATTGTGGTGTTAGAGTCACTGGCTTTTTATATATATAGATACTGAAAAAGTTAATAGTCTATGCCCAAATTTAAGATGTAACCACCAAACTACATTGAGTGACCTCATCTATCCATAATCAAAGTCCTCCTTTTGCATTAATTTTAGTTATAACGGTGAATATTCTGGTTGTAAAGGTTATAAATAATAGCTTTATGATAAAATGACAGCCTTGGTAATTGAGATAATATGATCTATATTCTCATTGTACTGCTGCTTCATTTAAGCTACACAGATGCACAATGAATGAAATATGCATTGGGGAAGGCAACGCCCCATCACACCTCTGCTGCTTCCAGTGCCGGCAGCACAAGCCTCGGCTGCCCCTGGTTACCTGAGCCTCACCCAAGGCTTGCCTGCGCCTACGGCCGGCCCTAGATGGCTGGGCAGCCGACATCTGAGGCTTGCCTTGCCTACGGCCGGCCCTGGGGGGCTAAGGGGACTGGGGGTCTCTGGAAGCAGGCACGCAGGCCCGGCCTTGCCATGCGCCTACTGCCCCAGCGGGGCTGAGGGGATGAGTGCCGCCATCTTGTGGTGTGGGTGCCGCCATCTTTGAGGGCGTGGCAGTCAATTGGCATATTCCCTCCTTATTGGCTGTAGGTGCTGCCACCTTTGAGGGCGGGGCAGCAATTAGCATATTCCCTGTATTGGCTGTGGGCACTGCCATCTTGAGGGCGGGGCAGCAATTGGCATATTCCCTGTATTGGCTGTGGGCGCTGCCACCTTTGAGGGGGGCGGGGGAAGCCAATTGGCATATTCCCTCCTTATTGGCTGTAGGTGCTGCCACCTTTGAGGGCGGGGCAGCAATTAGCATATTCCCTGTATTGGCTGTGGGCACTGCCATCTTGAGGGCGGGGCAGCAATTGGCATATTCCCTGTATTGGCTGTGGGCGCTGCCACCTTTGAGGGTGGGGCAGCAATTAGCATATTCCCTCCTTATTGGCTGTGGGTACTGCCATCTTTGTGATGGCGTGAGGGTCAATTAGCATATCCCCTCTCTATTAGATAGGATATTAGTGTTCTGGTGCATGGATTTGTGCACATTGAAAGGAAATTAATTAGAA
>NW_005370994.1:2253612-2256176 GCF_000412655.1 Myotis brandtii
CCTCTCTACCTACTCCAAGACTTCTGTGAGGATCAAATGAGATGAGGCATGGGAAAACGCTTCACAGACATTTGGTTAAACTGTAAAATGTTTGAACCTGGCTATAAAGCAAGTATGGTTCATGGGCTGAAGAAATTCCAAGAGGCTAGTTGCTAAGGAGAGGAAGCCAGGCATTGCTATGTAGCGTCATTACCTGGCGCCCATAGTGACGGTTTCTTTTGGGCTGGGCTGTGGGCCTCATTTTGTACCATGGGGTGGGGTGTCGCTCTGGGGTGGTGGCGGGGCCAGTGTCCCACTTGTGGGAAGCCAAGTGTTGGTTTGTTGGCACCAGGTCCGTGGTGCCGTTTATTTTTAAATGGCCAGTGGGCGTCATGGCAGCTCCTGAGTCGAGTGCCTGTCCCCTGGTGGTCAGTGTGTATCATAGCAGACAGATGGACACTTAGCCTTTATAGATAGATAGATAGATAGATAGATAGATAGATAGATAGATAGATATAGATTATGTTTGCGCTTAGTTTTACACATAGAGATGTTATAACATTACACATAATGAATACATACATATATCTTAAGAACTATGTCTGTTCAGGGCACTATTCTTAGTTCTGTTGTGGGTCAACAAGATGAGCATCAATCTCTGGTCTCCAGAAGTCTGATAAGGGGATGCTTAATGACAGAATAAGGCACTACAAAGTTGTGGTAAGAGAGGTGCAGATTTCTTTCTCCAGAAAGTGGTGTACAGCCAAGGAGGAAGCTGATTTGGGCTTAATCTTGAGGGGCAAAACCAAAGTTAAAGCACATTTCTGGCGAAGGAATGAGCAATGTCATGGCAGCCAGAGTGCAGAGAACAGAGAGAGAGGACAATCTGATAATGGTGAAAATAGAGGAGATTCAGCAAGTGAGATTAAAAAGGCAGATGTAAAGGATACACATGATTTTGTTTTTTGGACAACTTGAATGACTTTAATACAGATAGTTTTAATATACATTCTGTCAGGTTACCTTAAATACACCTTAGATTTTTGTAAAAGGCATAATTATATCTTAAAATTTGGATGTTTATCTTATAAGATGAAGAATTGTGTGTTGTTTTTATAAATGCACAGCACAATGGCCTGGAGCCTAGGTAAATGAGTCGGCTAGGAAAACATCTAATATAGAATCCAAAATAGAGCCCTGTATATGTATGTTTTTTAGAAATTCCTCACTTTTTCAGGTTGTATGTATGTGCAAATGGGCAGACCTATTGACTCATTATTTCCCACAGAGTAATACAAACTTCAAATCGTAGACTTAAATATTTATTAAGTCACTATTGTGATTTTTTCCCTTAAGGACAATAGTCTAATAGGTAAAATTAAATGAATGAATGAAGAAAACAAGGTAGAGAAAAGATAATTAGAGAAACTGAGATTCGAGGCATATGAGAGTGATGAGAGACTCACTAATAACAGAAAAGAGAAGAGATCCAGGAAAAGGAGGAAAAAGACTAATAGCTGGAATGATCTAATTAGTATTTTCCAAAGGTAGATGTGTATATTTGTGTGTTGTGTGTGTACATGTCCCAGTAGTAAAAACAAGTATCCATTGGGATACAGTGCTCTATTAGTCTATTTATGTTCATTTTAAGTTGAAAAATTATTTATATTTAATGTAGGGCTTCAAATTTATACCCCTATTTGGATGTGATATCAGAGTCATGTATAACATATGTACATAATGGTTTTCAGAAGAGTAGGGGGTTTCCACAAAGCAACAGTGGCACTCCCATTCATTCATTCCATTTCTGAGATTTGCCATGTATTTGAGATTGCTACTGTCAGTTTGTTTGTGTTTGAGTATGTAGATTTATGGATTACATTATGTAATTTAAACCAGACTCCACAAAAACCTAATAACTTAAAAGATTCCTGCAAAGAAACTGAGTATAAGAAACATTAGTAAGAGTAGGAAACAAGCCTGGCTGGTGTGACTCAGTGAATTGAGCATTGACTCGTGCACCAAGAAGTCACTGGTTTGATTCCAGGTCAGGGCATATGCTTGGATTGCTGGCTAGATCCCAGGTAGAGGGCGTGCTGGGGGGAGTCGATCAGTGTTCCTCTCACATTGATGTTTCTATCTCTCCCTCTCTCTTTCTCTAAATCAATAGAAATATATTTTAAAAAAGAAAAAGAAAAAGAATAGGAAACAAGAAAATGGTAGAGCTGATACAAACTACTAAAATGAGCTTTCCCCTGTCATGATCTAATCATTGGAGAAGATCGCTGAAAAATTGAGATTACCGTATCAAGAAAGCTATTTGACACATAGGCATACATTCAATATTGGTATTGACAAGCCTTGCTCTAAGAGTAAAATGTGCCTTGAGATATTAGTTAATAATGATATAAAATCATGATTAAAAGACATTTAAAAATTAAACTAGAATATTTTAAACAATACTACAGCATTGTAAATAATCCTCTTTAAAAAATGGTTTTGTGTGTTTTACAGTGTACATAATTCAGTAGCACATGTTAATTATCTATAGTAATAAAAGCGTAATATGCTAATTAGACCGGACA
>NW_005370994.1:2257302-2268972 GCF_000412655.1 Myotis brandtii
AGGCGGCGAACGTTGGAGTCTGCAGCAAGCAAGCCTCCCTGCTCGCTTCAGTGCCTGGCTGCCGGCCGCCATCTTGGCTGACAGTTAATTTGCATATACTCACTGATTAGCCAATGAAAAGGGTATCGGTCGTATGCCAATTACCATGTTTCTCTTTTATTAGTGTAGATAGAATGAATGTATGCCCAAACTTCTTTTCTGATAAGGGTACTCTGCTGATTTGGGGATAACAGGTCACCCTATATGGCTTACAGCTCAAAGGTTCATGAAAAATTCATAGTAAAATAATGGATGTTCATAACATGACCCTGAGGTAAACAGAGCCTAGTTGTGATCTAAGTATTGTTTGGACTCAATCATAATATCTATAGAACATTTCTTCCATAGGTGTAGAAAGGATCTACCAGCTAGCTCACAAGTGTCTTATACCAAAAAGCCTTGGGCTCATTCCTCTCTCTTGAAACACCAGAGGCTGGTGGGATAGCATATGTTGATATAACCATCTGTAATTCTTAATTTCTAGATTTCCTTATAACTTAAGTTATATAGTAGCACTAAGGTTTTAGACAGCCATGGAGCTGTCAATCAGCACAAATGAGAGTTCCAGTCCATTACAGATAAAATCTGAGGGGAACAAACTTAAAGGGATTAAATTCTGAGTTATTCATATTCAGTGTATTTGCTGCATAATCTTTTTGGTATTTGTTGACTTAATTTACCTGTAAGGTGTATGAGGTAAAGCTTCTACATTGCTTTCTGTGGCATCAGCTTGTGCTCTCACAGGAAACTGTGCTCTGCTCTAGAACCTGCACTGGTCAGTGTCTCTCCCGAGCGTCACCACTGACAGGTGGTGTGAAAAACGACTTGTATTTACAAAAAGGGTTCATGGAAGATAATGTGCTGGGACTCAGCAATCGAGAAGACTGGGAAACTATACAAAATGTAAACTCTGAAGAGATTAAAGTTTAATAAGTTTTGATAGAAATTGTTTCAAAACCAATCATGTATTCCTCTTTATTATTAAGCAATATATAGAATATAAGTTTAGTACCATTCTTTATGGCTCATGATTGTAGATTATTAGCATACTATGTTGGGCCCTTTTACAATAATATTTGCATGAATTGAGCTGAATGTGGGTCAGTTTGTGCAGATTCATCTCTTGAGTCTCATTTTGTTCATTGTGCCAGTCTTAGGAATGTTATACAGATTCACTGCCTGCCGTTTCTTATGCATTCAGAAATTGATGCTATTGTTTATGATTATAATTGTTTAGGGGGAGAAAGATAGTCATTGGTGGAGAGCTTGAAGACATAAATGAAGATTATTTCATACATGTAGAATTTGGCATGAGGAATCTTTTAAACTGAATTTGTTTTAGGGCACACTGAATATTTTACTTTCCTTTTTCTCAGCATCAGCAACAGCAACTTGTGATTGGTGGTACCGGATATTCAGTTGTACATCCCCACATCAATGCACTGCCAATGGTAAGAATTGCTCCCACTCTGAATGTAGAGTGTTTTAATGCTCTTTTTAGTATTCACTTATTTTTAACAATCTATTAAGGAAAGTTTCTCACATCTCACAAAATATACCTGTGTTCCCAAACTAAAGAAATGTTTTTAATATGTAATTTAAAGCACTTAAAGTATTTTTGATAACTTAATCCTATCTAATAAAGAGGGAATATGCAAATTGACCATCACAAATATGGCGGCGCCCAGCCCCTCAGCCCTGCCGGAGTCCCCCAGTCCTTTCAGCCCTGCTGGAGGGATGGCAGGCGTGCGGTGCGGCCAGACCCGCCCTCAGCCCCCAGCCACGCAGGGCCGGCCGAGGCTTGCGCTGCTGGCAGTGGCAGCAGCAGAGGTGTGATGGGGTCGTTGCCTTCCCCTGATGGCCGGGTCGCCTCCCGTCCCTGAGGGCTCCCGGACTGTGAGAGGGGGCAGGCCAGGCTGAGGGACCCCCCCTCCAGTGCATGAATTTTCATGCATCGGGCCTCTAGTATAAAATAAAAAGGCAAACCTTTACTTTGAAGATTCCATTATCTGTAGGTTTTATAACTTCTTGGTTATGGTTATCAGGATGAAAAGTATTATTATGTTGTGATAATACTGTATTTTAACAAGTAGACTATTTTGGGAATAGAATTTCCATGGTAAACTTAAGTTATAGTGGCAGTAATAACTTGTGTTTTTGTCTGTCATCTTATAGAATAGCCTGATTTTGCATATTGCATTTATCCTAATACAGGGGGTCCCCAAAAAGTACTTGATAATGAAATGTATTTTAATAAACACTGCCTTTATAATTACTCAGAGTGTGTATGTATTTTTTGGGACACCCTATATTTATAATTAAATGGCTGAAATTCTACCTGTTAGCTAGTGGATAATCTTCAGGAGAACCATTTTTATCTATTTAAAAATTTCACTCAGAAGCCTTGTGGAATAAAAGTCTCCAAAAAGTACTTGATAATGAAATGTATTTTAATGAACACTGCCTTTATAATTACTCAGAGTGTGTATGTATTTTTTGGGACACCCCATATTTATAATTAAATGGCTGAAATTCTACCTGTTAGCTAGTGGATAATCTTCAGGAGAACCATTTTTATCTATTTAAAAATTTCACTCAGAAGCCTTGTGGAATAAAAGTCTGTCAGCTGTGTTATACAGCAGAAAGACCACTGGGCTCTGTAGGAGTTGGGATTTGCTTGCTTTCTTGCATGTGTCTTGGATGACTTTTGTCAAGTACTCATAAAATTTGATGATAGAATTGGACTAAATTTCTAGCTGTAGGCAGAATGATCTCATCACTGTTGATTAGAATTCAGAATGATTCTCCCTTACAAAAAGTAATTCCTTATCTAAATGGTATTGCTGTGTATTTGGGGATCAATAAATAGGATAATTAATTTTTACCTTTTGTTTTTAAAGAATTAATTACTTAAACAGTATCTTCCATTTCAAAATAGTGCATCATCAAAATTTTTAACAACATTTTACTTAAATGTTTACATTAAACATTAAATCAGGGAGCTATGGAAACTGATAAAGGTTTATAGGATTTTGTGGGAAATGGTAGATGCATCAGTATGAAATTAAAAATTAACTGAAACCAGGATAATAGGGTGAGATAAGTTATCTGTGAAAATATTCCTAGGAGATGATTCATTTTAAAGATGGATTTGTCAGTGTGTTGATAAGAGGAGGATTTCCTTTGTCTAAACTATCTTTTGAATTCTTAAAAATGACTTCTCTCTCCCACTATGTCCCTCCCCTCCCCAGCTCTCCCCTCTCTGTCTCGTAGCAGTTAATGGAGAATGTTGGGGAAAACATAAATTTTTTTTTCTGTCTTTACCTAACTTGAAGGAATACATGGTTCATCATTAATTTATGAAACACTTGCTGGGTTCTTTAGGGTGGTTGGGTGACTCATTAACCATCATTAAATCTGCTATTTCCTCTGGAGCACTATAGAGTTTCTATTGTAAGAAGCAGCTCCATGGTAAATCATCTTTGGCATTTTGGACTATCTGCCCTTGGCGTTTTGTGTGAAGTTCACATTTGAAACCTGTTAGTTTACTAGGTAGGTTGTTGGAGTCTTAACTAGTTGTGACATGTCTCCCTTGAGAATCAGTTGTGCAGGCTTTTGGACTCTGAGATGTAGGTGCCTATGCAACTGGCTGTTTCTTCTAAGTGCCTGTTCTTAAGTGAAGTTTTAAATGTGCTGCTCACACAGGATGTGTATTGTGGTGTTTGTTTGTTTTTTTTCTTTTTTCTTTTTGGAACAACTCTTAGACTGTATTTTAAATCAGATCATCTCTGCCAATTTTGTTGAAAATCATTTTTAAGTCACGACCGCAGAAATTTACATTTATGTATGTTAGTGTGTATTAGAAATGAAGGGCAAAATTACAACAAATTTGCTTATAATCTAGCTGAGGACACAAAAGCCATTCCTACACATTTGCATATGATGCTTGTAAATTTATAGATATTGGCCCGAATGATGGTTTTCCTCTGGACCTGAAAAATGCCATAGTGTTCAGGGTTATGCCTGCGTTGTGTAGTATCTTATCTTTTTTTTTTTCTTCTCTCAACATGCCATAAAGGAATGCTTTGTGGGAACAGTTAACTCTACCACCCCCACACCCTCCCTCAACTTTGTTCTTGATAGAATAACCATGAGGGATTCATAACATTCATTTTTGTCTCTTTCTTCACTTGCCTAGGTACAAGTTATTTTAACTCTAATTGTAACTTAAGTCATGATGATTTTTAGCTACCTTCCTGTATTAATGATTTATACTACTTTCTATAATTATCTTATTACATTAATAGAACCCATTGGCCAACAGATGTGTATTATTATTGTAACTTTTTATTGTGAAAAATTTCAAATATACACTAGAGAGAATAGCACAATAAACTCCCAGCTGCAATACTCATCAGTTTTATTTCATTTAATCATTTTGTTACCATTAACACCTCCCCCCCCCGCCACTGCACACACACACCTGATTATTTTGAAGCCAACACTTATATCACATGATTTCATTCATGAATATTTTATTATGTATCTATGGAAGATATGGACTATTTAAAAATATATACCAAGATGCCATTATCATACTTTAAAAATCGAGAGTTTTTTCTTTTTTGAATAGGAATTTAAATATGCTTTTTAAAAATTGTGGTAAAAACATAAAATTTATCTTAACAATTTTAAGTGTGCAGTAAATGCAGTGTTAACTGTATTCACATTATTATACAACAGATCTTTCAAACTTTTTCATTTTGCAAACCTGAAACTCTGTACCTATTGAACTACAGCTCCCAATTCTTTCTCTTCCCCAGCCATTAGCAACAAGTTTACTTTTTGTTCCCACTAGTTTGACTACTTTAGCTACTTTTTATAAGTACGTATGTTTCTTTTGTGACTGGCTTATTTAAAGCATAATGTGCTCTAGGTTTATGCATGTTATATAGCACGTGACCGGATTCTCTTCTTTTTAAAGGCTGAATAATATTCCATTGTGTGTGTGTATCATTTTCTTTATTCATCATTAGTGGACATTTGCATTGCTTGTACCTTTGACTATAGTGAATAATGCTGTGATGAACATGGGTGTGCATATATCTCGTTTAGATATTGCTTTCAGATCTTTTTGGCTATATAACCGAAGTAAGATTGCTGTATTATGTGGTAGTTCTAGTTTTAATTTTTTGAGGCACCTTTATATTGTTTTCCAAAGTGGCTGCATCATTTTATATTCTTAACAATAGTACACAAGGGTTCTGATTCTCCGCATTCTTCCAATACTTGGGATTTTCTGTGGGTTGTTTTATTTTTTGGATAGTGGTCCTCCTAATGGGTATGAGATGATGACAGTAATTTCTTTTTTCTTTCTTTTTTTTTTTGACAGTAATTTCTTAGTATCATTATTTAACCATTTGTTTGTTTCCTCACCTGCTCATAAATAGTGTTTCTACAGAATCACAACAAAATCCATGTATTTGGTTGGAATATACAGCTTATGCTTTTAACTATTTATTAATTTTTCCCTTTTAGGGGAAAAACCTGTAAGGTTTTCTCATTTTGTGTTTCATTAATTGCATTCCTGTAGTAAAATACCTCTTTCCCTTGTATATTTTGGTAAATTGGTAGTTAGATCCAAAAGCTTAATCTGATTCAGGGTTTTTTGCTTTATTTGGAGGGCATCATATTTCATGGGTGGTGCTATGTAATTCCTTGAAGAATCACCTAGTATTTGGTTGTCTCTAATTGTTATATTAGGTGGCCACTGCTGATCATTGTCTTGATCCATTATTTCCATGAGTGTACAGAATGTTGACATCCTAATTGAATCAAGTCTTTAGTATCTGTAATATTTCTACAAAGAGAAACTTCCCTCATTGGATATTCGATTCCCTGGTGGCACAGTTGGCACAGCAAAGGCATACTAAATGCTTGATTCTTTCCTTTAATTATGAATTTAAAATACTGGGTTGTTTCCTAGAATCCTGGAAAAGTAGACCAATGAGGATTTTAAGATGTCATTGTGAGCTTATGGATTTAAATACTGGATGTTTATTGCATGTAGTTTTTATTCTTATTCCTATGGATGCTTCATTGTCTTGGCTGAAGGAGCCTTTTTGACAGTGGCTTTCCTAAAAAATAAATATTTGTTAATACATCAATTTGAAATGATACATAACATCTACCATTTTTTAGGTGCTACCCAAAGTAGAGATGGATATTTATTTCAAAACCAGACTTTCTGCGCTCTTATCTCCCTGCCATGTAACAAGGCAGACTTCATTACCCCCCCCAATATGGTGTGTGTGTGTGTGTGTGTGTGTGTGTGTGTGTGTGTGTGTGTGTGTGTGTGTATGGCAGATTACTCATTGAGACACTGTAGCCCTTGTTTGCTGTTGCCTCCCCTCCCCTGGCCCTTCGCCTCTACATGTAGACCTGTGATCTATAGTGTGGTAGCCACTAGTCATATGTAGTTGTTGAGCACTGGAAATATGACTAGTCATAATTGAGATGTGCTGCAAATATAACATGCATGCTGGAATCTGAAGATAATTTTTAAAAAGTAAAATCTTGATTAAAATCTTGATTATAAGAAATATTTTGATATATTGGGTTAAATAAAATTTGTTATTAAATTCAATCGCCATCTTTTCTTTTTAAATTTTCTTATCTATAGAAAATTTAACATTTAGATGGTTTGCATTGTGGCTTGCATTGTGACATTATTGTTCTAAACTTTGCTAGTCTCAGCTACCTGCCCCTATATATTATGCTTATTTGCCAGAAACAAGTAATTAGTACAATGAAAACCTGGCTAATGCTAAGATCTGGGGAAACTAGAATGACCCTCAGAGGGTTCCTAAAACTAGATCATGGGACTACATTTCACAGCTAAATTGACATTACTCATTGAATGGGCCCTCATTTTGCAAAGGAGATACTAAGGCTTAGAGAAATGATGCCATATCACATATTCTGTCAGAGTTACAGACCAAGACTTGAACCAGATCTCCTCATTTGCAGTCCAGCACTTAAAAAGAATTCTGTCATACAAATTATACAGAATCTGGATATTCTTCAAAGGTTAATCATGAGCTTCCACAGGACCTCTGGAGGAGATAGAATAGGATTAAAGCCTCTTGGTTAGAGATCTCTAGACCAGCAGTGGCCGAGTGGTCTGCGAGGTCCGAAAGGTTGACGACTGCTGGTTTAAGGAAACCTTTTGGAGCCGTGGTCATCAACCACTGGTCCGCGAGATCCGAAAGCTTGGCGAACACTGCTCTGGACGTTTTCGTTACAGTTAAGAACTAAAGATGCAAACTGTCAGGAAAATTTTTTAAATTAAAACTAGACTTTCCCCCCATATATTTGAATTCTCTTATTCAGAAAGATGAATTATTCAGTGTTGGCTCTTCTCTGTCTACATTTATTATCTTATAAAATCATTCTCCCTCTCCCCTCAATTTTTCACTTATAAAGTTTTCATTTATTTCTTTTTATACTTTCCAATGTGTACTTTATCTTGTGGAGAGTGGATAAAGTAGCTGCCCTAATGTCTTTGATCATTCTCATCTCTGGATCATATCAAAATTGGTATCTGTTAATTGCCTTTTTCTTTCAGAATTGTTCAGAATTTCCTGATTCTTTGTATGTTGTGATTTTTTTTATTGTCTCCTCTTGGGAGCATGATTATTATTTTTTTCTTCTGATTAAAGCAGGTGATCAGTATGGTTAGGTTTAAACTACAAGTTCTGTTGCTCTAGTGGTTCCAAAGTTTGTTGGTTCGTTTTTCAGGCCTTTGCTGAGCTGCTTTGGGTCTGTTCCTCATATATATCACTCAGGATTAGTGTGGGACACAAACAGTGGCTGATATCTTTAGTTCTCCAGATCTTTGCTTCTTAGGGTATGTTCTACATCAGTGGTTCTCAACCTTGGCTGCACATTAGAATCACCTGGGAATCTTTTTAAAATCCTGATTTCTGGGCCTCATCCTCCGGAAATTCTGTTTCTTTGTTACTAATGTGTGGCCCCACCCCAATAACAAAGAAACAGAATTTCCGGAGGATGAGGCCCAGAAATCAGGATTTTAAAAAGATTCCCAGGTGATTCTAATGTGCAGCCAAGGTTGAGAACCACCGTCTTATAAGAACTCTTGTGATTATATTGGTCCCACCTGGATAATCCAGGATACTCTCCCCATCTGAAGATCCTCAACTTAACTACACCTGCAAAGCCTCTTTTGCCACATCCTATGTAATCCTATATAATAAAAGGCTAATATGCAAATTGTCCCCATACACAGGAGTACAGGATCCTCTCCTTCAGCTTTCATACTCTCCACCTGACAAAGGCCTGTTTTCCTGGTTTAGTTTTTTATTTTTTTTTATTTTTATTGAAGTGGCTGGCTTAATCAAGCTTTTGAGAGGGAAAATAGCCAACAACCCCAAAATAGGAATATCAATTACAGTCTTGAGCAAGTGAGTTCAAGAGAATAATAGGGAGGTGTAGTTCAAAAAATGAAGAATTGGCTTTCATCAGACAAATCCTTCCACACACCCTGACCACAGTATCTGGATAATGATTGAAATAAACATTATTAGGGCATTGTCAAACAAACAAAAACAAGTAGACACTGGACTAGCCTTGGGTGAGTTTCCTGTCTTAATGGTTTTGCCTGAGGAAAGGTTCCTGTTGGCTTGTTGGCAGTCATTGGCTTGAGGAATCCAAGACAGAGTTCAGAACTACACAGCAGCTGCAGAGTAATGGAGACAGCAGGAGGAAGAGGGAGGAAATCCCAGAACCACAGAGGTAGGGCACCAAATACCCTATATAACCTCTGCCAAAATGGGGCCGACCTCTCACCTCAGAACAGTTCAGGTGTCTGTCAACATGAGAATACATAAACAAGTGTGCTGTCTTTGTACAACAGAATATTACTGAGCTATGGAAAGGAACAAACTATTTATTGATGCCTGTAGTAACCTTGAAACATGCTTAGTGAACGTAGCCATACATAAAACAAGACATTCATGTATGATTTCCATTTATATGATGTTTGAAAAACAAAAACATGCAAATTTCATCTGTTTAAAAGATGGGGTGGAGGAAGCAGAACTAAATTATGTTGGAAAGAAGTAGTCGTCATGGCTTAGAACTGGATGCCTGGGTATTGGGGACAGGGACTAATTGGGAAAGGGTGTGTGGGAACTTTCTAGGGCACTGGTAATGTCCTGTGTTCTCTTAGGAAGAGCACATGCGAGTCAAAACTGATTGAATGGTACAGCTACCTTGTATTCATTGTTTGTTTGTGTAAATTTTTCTTTAAAAGAAAAACCATTTTACTTTGCTATAGTTAATGATAGGCAAGCTGAAGAATAATATATCGGGAATTATACTGAGGCCTGCAACTTCTTTTAAAGTGCTTCAAAAATTAAGACCAGTTAATAGATGTGGGAAAACAGATACAAGGTAATATTAATTTTAAAGTCTTGGTGGTGGCTCTGCAGTTTTTTCATTTTTCTGTATGTCTGTACATTTTTATGATAAAATGTTATAAATATACTAGTAGTTAGTATTTCTCTAAAGCAGATTCCTCTTAATATGTTTTTAATGGTTTCATCAAAATTGATATTATTTCTTTAAATTTGAAAATAGTTTGAATTGATCAGTGACATTTTTCTGCCTGTGCACTGAGCTCTGAACTGTTTAGATGCAGAAAGATATAGGAATATAAACAATAAAAGTGAGAAGACAAAACATATCCACATAATAATTTGATTACCTCAAAGTGACACAGCAAAGACTCATTAAGATAATTTATAATACATAAATTCTGAGGGAATGGATACATAATTAGAGTATGCTCAGAGTCAAGTATGATTAATGGGAGATGGACTCCCTGGGGTTGCTTATTTTGAACAAGTTTTGAAAATGCTATTAGAGAAAATTACTAGATTCTCTTTCCATTCTTTTAATTGACCAATTGTCATTTATGAGTAATGGCTTAGAACACATTTTTTTTAGGTTGATGTATTCATTTTTCAAAGAAGGAAGTCTGCTTAATTTTTATGCTAGAATTGTTAGCCAAATTGGGTGATTAGAATTTGTTTTTAAAGATAATCTATTTTAGGAATATGGTTAACAGTATATTAATGAGTTTTGTAGTTGAAAAGCAAACAATCATTGTTCCAGCATTTTGTGGTTCTTTATAAACTTTTAAGAGACAAATATAGTGCTATTATAAGGTATTGACATAATATTCGATATTAAGTATCCTATATAATAATAGAGGAATATGCAAATTGTCTGTTACACTGCAACATCACGACCGGATCAGCAGGATGCGTCCCCGCTCTCTTCTCAGGCAGCTGCAAGGCCCAGGGTAGGAGAGGATATGATAGGAGAGGATAAGAAAGGAGAGAGGAAGGCAGGCCTGCATGCAGACAGGCCGAGAGGAGAAACAGAAATACAGAAAGGGAACAAAAAAAAGACGCAGGAATGGAAAAGGGAAGGAAACGCGGGGCTGCACACGCGGGGGTGGGGGGCGGTGGAGCAGGTGCACCTGGCGAGGGGTGGGACACAGGTGGCGTGAAGCGGGGAGCCCCACCCAGACATGAGAGGACGGCAGTGGTCCCAAGCGCGCGGGCCATTGGCGGGTCCCGGGATGAAGGCTGGATGGTCTGAGGCTTTCTGGGCTGAGGCGCTCCTGCTTCGCGGCAGCAGAGCCTGGGCTGTGTGGGCCTTGGCCACCCTCACTGGGCCAGGAGCCCCGTGCTGGGAGGGGAGGCACAGCTTAGCTGGGGTGGAGTCAGACACTAAGGAGGGCACCACTTTCGTCCCCGATGGCTGAACCCCAAGGACACTGGCCAGGGTTAGGTTGGTGGCATGTTAAGTGTACTTTGTTGACTAGAAGTTGAGGTGTCTCAGGCAGGGAATGGGGGGAGGATGGCGGCAGGGAGGACGGGGAAGGGGGGATGGTGAAGGCCTGGCCAGGGCTGGGCCCTGTGCTGGGGATTAACACCCCCCCCCCCAACAGAAGCTTTAATATGAAAGTGCGCTCAGGCGGGGCTGGAAGCAGGTCTCAGAGAGGAAAGGATGAGAGAGAAAGAGGCAGGGAAGAAAAGTTTTAAAGGGGAGCCAGTAGAGCTTTAAGGAGAACGGGAAGAAGGAAGAAATGGGGGAGGGAGCAAAGCATGTCTGAGGGAGGAAGTGAATACAAAAATTAAGGTGGGAAGGAAGGGAAAGGGGAGGGAGGAGAGAGGTAAAGATGAAAGAAGGAATGTGGAGAGGGGGGGAGGGTAGGAGAAAGATGGGAAGAAGGATGACGGAACAAGTAGGAAATAAGGATGATGATGGAAGAAGTAGGAAATAAGGAGGAAAGAAAAGCTTATAAATAATGAGTCAGTAGGAAAAAGTGTTACATAAAGGAGAGAGAAAAATTGTGTGAGAGGGAGAAGCCAAAAATGAAGTCAAATACAATTGTGTGTAAAGATGGTAAATTTTTTTTAAAAAGGCAATAGGGGTGACCAGGCTGGCAGGGGAGGGCAGTTAGGGGATCAGGCAGGCAGGCAGAGTGGTTAGGGCAGGCAGGCAGGTGAGCAGTTAGGAGCCAGAGGTCTTGGATTG
>NW_005370994.1:2269178-2275366 GCF_000412655.1 Myotis brandtii
CCTAAACTGGCAGTTGGACATCCCCCGAGGGCTCCCAGATTGGAGTGGGTGCATGTCGGGCTGAGGGACCCCACCCCCCCATGCACGAATTCCTCCCTCTAGTAATCTTTATAAAATAATAATTCATTTTTTCTCATTTAATTTACTTTTAGGAAATCTATTCTGATAGGTTGAATGTACATATCAGAATAAGTTGAAAGTGGGTGAGAATGAGAGAAAAATAAAATTAAAATGTGAATTGTAATTATTAGGGGTGATATTTTAACCATTAATCTGATCATTTTATTTTTTCTTCCCTAATCCTGAAATGAGAACTTCCAACAAAATTAAGCAGTTAATATATTTTAGAAAATGAAAAGTTACATGTAATTACTTAACAGTATATTGACTTCATATTTTTCTAGTATCACATGATACTAGTAACCTAAAATAGTCAGACTTGAACTTGTTTTTGGTCTTTTGTCTTTTTTTAAATTTAAATGTATTTTTATTGACTTCAGAGAGAAAAGCAGAGGGAGAAAGGGGTAGAAAACATCAATGATGAGAGAGAATAATTGATCAGCTGCCTCCTGCATGCCCCACACTGGGCATTGAGCCTGCAAGCTAGGCATATGTCCTAACCAGGAATCCTGGTTCCTGGGTCGACGTTCAAGGACTGAGCCACTGTCTTTTGTCTTTTTATCTTTCCACCTAGAGGCCCGGTGCACAAAATTCGTGCACTGGGGGGGTTGTCCCTCAGCCCAGCCTGCACCCTCTCCAATCTGGGACCCCTCGGGGGACATCCCTCTCACAATCTGTGACTGCTGGCTCCTAACCACTCGCCTGTCTGATTGCCCCTAACCGCTTCTGCCTGCCAGCCTGATCACCCCCTAACCGCTCCCCTGCCGGCCTGATTAACACCTAACTGCTCCCCTGCTGGCCCTGTTGCCCCCAACTACCCACCCTGCCAGCCCGGTTGCCCCCACTGCCCTCCCCTGTCAGCCCAGTTGCCCCCAACTGCCCTCCCCTGCAGGCTTGGTTGCCCCTAACTGCCCTCCCCTGCTGGCCTGATCATCCACAACTGCCCTCCCCTGCTGACCATCTTGTGACTGTGGGTGCCGCCATCTTTGAGGGCAAGGCAGTCAATTAGCATATTCCCTCCTTATTGGCCGTGGGTGCTGCCATCTTTGCGATGGCATGAGGGTCAATTAGCATATTCCCTCTTTATTAGATAGGATAGTATTGCAATAATAAAAAGCATTACCATTTTTCTTAGGTATTATAACTTCCTCAAAGCAAATGGGCTGGTATGTTTTGCCCAGCTCTAGTCATTTTTATTGTTCCAGGAATTCTGTATTATTGATATCTGAGATATTTTGGTCTTAGAGAAGATTGTGTGCTGACTTATATAAAGTGGTGGAAAGAATTACAGATGTACTTATTTTCTAGGGATAGAAATTTAGTGAGGGACAATCTGTTGGGGTTCACATGACATACCAGCTAGTTATTTTAAAGATCACATTTTTCTTTAACTGTTTATCTTGGTACCAGCACCATCCTAGAAGAGAATATTTTACCCACGACAATAATCCTAAATTTTTGCAGTTTTTTTACACTGTAAAAAATTGGCTAAAACTGCTGCTTATAGTATCTTATCATTAGTAATAGTATTTATTAGTAATAAGCTAATGTTTAAACTAACGTTTTAATGTAAGTAAGCTACTGTTTAAGTCTCTGAAAAAGTCATGGGGGAGATAAGGGAGATGGAGAAAATTGCTGGGTACAGCTGATACTCAGAATAGAGCCCTACAGTATGCTCTGCATGTCCATCCTGATTTCTGTTGTTTGCCATTAAGTTTAAGGGTATTTTAATAACAAACTCGTTAGGATTATAAATCCAAATACCCAAATTAAAATGGAAAATATATTCAATATAAAGGAAAATCTTGTTTCACAGATTTTCTCTCTGAGACACACATATATGTCACAACCATGAAGACTTTTATTTTTGCCTCTGTTTTTACCAACCAGAGAGAAATTTTATTAGTGATTCTGAATAACATATTAGGTACCATATTGCCAAGGTAAAATGTTGAAATTAATAATTAATGGAATTGTGTGGATGTCAAGTTATTTTATAATCCCTTAGGTAATTTGCATAAAATAAGCATTGAAATACAAGTTTTTTTTTCTCATTGAATGTTTCATTATATCTTTACTAGAGGCCCGGTGCATGAGTTCGTGCATGTGTGTGTGGTCCCTCAGCCTGGCCGGCGATCGGGGCTGATCTGGGCTGCGGGAGGCTGGCCAACAGGGGGAGGGGCCATGGGAGGTTGGGCTGCTGCCCTTATCGGGCCAATGGGGCTGGCCGGCCAGGGGGAGGGACCGCGGGAGGTTCGGCCAGCTGGGGTGGGAGGAAGGGACCGAGTGAGGTTGGCTGGCCGAGGGAGGTTGGCTGTGGGAGCGCTAGGTGCCACGGGAGGTTCAGCCAGCGGGGGTGGGAGGAAGGGACCGAGGGAGGTTGGCTGTGGGAGCGCACTGATCACTTGGGGGCAGCTCCTGCATTGAGCCTCTGCCCGCTGATGGTGAGGGTGCATCATAGCGACCGGTTGTTCAGTCGTTTGGTCGCTTAGACTTTTATATATAAAGATACCTTTTAAAGATAGACATTGCATCCTTTAATAGAGTAGATTTCTGAAAGAGTTTGGATTATTGAGATATGCTTATTGGTTCTCATGTCTCTAGAGTTTTAAGTCTGCCAGGTCAGAAGCATAGCATCAACATAAGCAAAAAATAAATAAGCATAGAGTATCAGCTGACCCATGAACTTAAAACTTACAATTCAATTTTTTAGACCTTGGAGGATTAGCTGGGACCCAGGCAGTTAATTGTACTTAGGAACGTACAGTTGGAAAACCACAGTTTTTGGAGGCACCAGAGCCTTTCTATCATCTGTTACTGATAGAAGCTTGATTTCTTTCAGTATAGAAACTTTAAACACAAAGACACCCTTTTTTATGTTTCTGTGTCACCCAGTGGGGAAAAAAGAAAATCATTTCAATTAGCCTTGCTGTTGGAAGGAAAAGCCAGGTTCTATTTTGAGACCTAACCAGAAAAAAAATGATTGCATAGGGAACATACACTCATTAACAAAGAAGGGTATCACAAGCATAATAGTTATTTTATTGCATATTGAAGTTAAATAATTGTTTAATTACTTTTCTTGTCATTTTACTCTTTGTTCAGTTACTTAACTGAGGACAGTTATGAGACACTTTGTGACTTGAAGTCATTACTATGCCAAAGGTGTTCCTGTACTATTTTCTAGATTTACTTGGGTGGTCTGGCTAACCAAAGGTGAATAGATTTTTTCAGGACATAATTTGGTCACTCATTACTAAATCTAGTTTATATAGTAATACTATTAAGGCTGGTTTATCATAAAAACCTTTACAGCAGTTATAAGTTCAAAGGTAATTGCCTTTTGCAGTTCAAAATTTTATGAAAATTCTTTTCATCTGTTTCCACCTGCTATTTCCAATGTAAACTTCACTGTTAAGAAGTCTACATTTTATTGCTTCTTCCTAAATTTGTCCATAGAATCCCTCAATATTAAAGCTAGAGGAGCCCTTCCAGATTATCTAATTCAGCACCCTCATTTTGCAGATCAGGACACTGAGGCCTTGGGCTAGAACAGAGGTCTCCTCACTCAGTCTAGGACTCTTTTCTGTTCCATCATGCTGCCTGAGGTTTATTAAGCAACTCAGCAACATCATACACAGGGTGAGCTTTGTTGTTGTTTTTAAATGAACACACAAAGTGTTTGCTCCTCTCATCAAATGCTGTTCATTATTCCTGTCAAACATTCCATTTTCATTTTTTGCCCATACCTGTTTTAATCCATAACATAGTCTAGTTACTCGTGACTTTTTATTTTGCTGCTACTTCTTGGCATTTGATCATTATTTTTGAAGTTAAACTCTTAGTAAGAAGGTTTCTTATCAGTAACTACTGAAGCCTTACCAGGCATTATTAGCAATAGTAGATTAAAATTTAAAACAGGAATGATTTGTAGAGTCACAAATTTAGATTTAAAAAATGAATTACATGTAAGTTTAAGAGTGTGGCTGTCAGATCTAAGAGCAGATAGGATACTAAATACGATTGAATTTTTTGTGTGAAATAAAATGCCAATTCAACAGTGTGACATGTAATTGCAGTAAAATTGGTTTATCTTATGACCTCATGGATTTAAACACATTTGTGTTTTAGGTTATTGAATTATTTTCTCTATTGATGCTCAAACTGTCTCATTTTTGGCTAGTGATCCCCTCTTTAAGTTTGTTCCTATGTCCTTTAGACAAGGTCCTGGTAGGTTTAGGTAGCTTTCTTGCTTCCTGACTTAACAAAATAGTATAGACTTACGTGGTTTTCAAGAGTAACTCAAGGACTTTCAAGTTCTCTTGGGTTATGATTTCTGTATGACCAAAAGAATCATTTCCACTCTCCTTCCCCTTTTTGTTTTTGAATTTTTGTAAACATTGCCCATAACTAATTTTGCTTTTGTAAAAGAGTAAGAAAAAAAATCTTTCAGTTTAATGAAAATTAACATGCTTCTCTTTTATGTTTACTTTTTAAAAATCTGTTGTTTTATGTCACTGAAATAACCATGATATCAACCTTTAGACTTTTTGAATTTTAGGGTGCATGACTGCTTCATTATGAATTCTGATAAATTTGTTCGATTGGATAGCATACCACCATCACAGTCACATGAACAGACACTTTTGACTAGTTATTTATCAGCCATTTAAAGGGTTCCTATCTTCCAGTTAACTAATCATATTTCAGGTGAACTAAATAAGAGGTGTAGATGTATTACATGGCAATAACCTTTGAGGAGAAGGGTTGTAGATGTTTTATTTTGATTGAGCCATAATGGTATATAAATTGTGCTTAGATTATATTTCTTATGCTGGAGCATGAGAGCTATCTTATGATTTATGAAGGTTTTAAAAAATATTTGAATAGCTACTATGTGTTGAGTATTAAATTATAAAGAACAGACTGCCTTTTAAATGCTTATAATTTGGTAATGGCTGAAAAAGCAAATATGCATAATAAAAGGTAATGTAGTAACAATGTTAACACAGATTATAAAACGGTTTTTCATGCATTTCTATCTACCCATGAGGTTTATAGATTAGATTTTATTGTACAGAACAAGAAACTGACTTAGGGAATTTAAATTGATTTATGCATAAGCACTAACATTTGAAAGAAAACATCAACATTCTGTTTGGTAGTCTAATCTATTCTCTATTGCCCAGTTTTGAAAAGAATTAAAAAAAACTCCACAAAACTATGCTTTGGGATCCAGTAGGGAAGTTCCAGCCATCTTTAATGTTGGTATTGGAATAGGCTTCATAAGGAGATGGCATTTAAAGAAGAACAGAAGAATTTCAACACTTGTAGTTGGAACAAAGAGCTAAAAAAGCAGGAATGTGAAAATTTGTGGGATGTTAGAATGACATATATATACAGATGGTCCCAATTTATGATTGTTCAACTTAAAATTTTTTGACTGCACAATGGTGTGAAAACAAAAGCATTCAGTAGAACCTGCACTTTGAATTTGATCTTTTCCCAGTCGGTGTGGCATGATACTCCTCGTGATGCGGACAGAGGCAGAGGGGTGATTATGCCCATTTGCAGGCACCTGCATATAAGTGTTCTGAGCACATTTAAGGTCGGCTAGGCTAAGATAATGATGTTTGGCAGTTCAGGTGTATTGAAATGCATTTTCTACTTACTGTATTTTCAACTTATTGGGACATAGCACCATCGTAAGTCGAGAACCATCTGTGCTCATCAAAGGGTAGGTTTAAGGAAGTGCTCTGTGGCTAGATAGATACTTTGAGACTATAGCCTGGAGAACTTAGATACCTGGCTGAATAGTTAGAGTAGTGGTTCCCAACCTTTTTTTGGCCATGCCCCACCTAAGCATCTCTAAAATCCTGATGCACTCCCCCCGCCCCCCAACATGGCATATAATTCTTATTATTCAAAAAGTGAATTCCTGTTCATGTGGAGGAATCCTAAAAGGCTATTAATTTGGTCTAAATAAGCTTCCAAAGAACATGGCATCCATGAAAAAGAAGAATAAAAGAACAAAAGGAGCCGAAACCGGTTTGGCTCAGTGGATAGAG
>NW_005370994.1:2277399-2281342 GCF_000412655.1 Myotis brandtii
AGTGGGCCTCAGCCAGCAGGTGGACATCCTCCGAGGGGTGCCACACTGCAAGAGGGCATAGGCCGGGCTGAGGGACACCCCTGAGTGCACAAATTTTTGTGCACCGGGCCTCTAGTATGACATAATTAGTTATGTTTTATGTCTGGATCTCAAGATAACAGGAGGAGACTAGGAGACTTTGAGGCTATTGTAGTATGGGGTGATAGGAATTGTAGAAAGGAAGGCATGGCTGAAAATGGTGCTGCATAGGTAATAGAAGATAGAATTAAGATTGCAGTTAAGAGCTGAGGTAGGAAGTTAAATCCAACATGAAACTAACGTTTAAAGTTTGAGTGGTAGAATTAGTGATAGTTATGGGCAAGAGGAGAAACAAATTTGGGGGCTTAGGACATAAATTGCCCCCGAATATGCTTAATTATAAGATTCTGAAAGGAGAATTTGTGTCTCAGTCAGCTGGAATATTTGGAGTGGGAAAGGTCGGGATGTGTTAGATGGGGCCATTTTCTAATTCTTCAGAGTGGATGAGATCATCAGTGGGAGAGAAGAGTGAAGATCACAATGCTAAAAAGAAGTCAGCTCTACACATATTAGGGCAGGAAGAAAAGTCAGAGATCGATAGGTGAGAGGAGAATCAAGAAGTCAAATGGAGCTTTAATGACTGTTCTTTTCAGCTTTTTCAAATGCTGAAAATGGCAAGGGTGGGAGTCAAGGAGTGTGAAAACCCTTTGAATTTTTAGGTAATTAATAAAAATATTTAGAGTCCATAGATCAAAAGCCAGATTCACAATAACAAAAATATTTTTTCTTCTTTACACACATACATATTCTTTTATTTAAATGCATGAATGTGATTATACTTTTTTAAAACATTTTTATTGATTTCAGAGAGGGAGAAAGAGGGAGATAGAAACGTCAATGATGAGAATCATTGATCTGCTGCCTTCTGCACGCCCCCAACCTTGGCATGTGCCCTTGACCAGAATCGAACCCCAGGACCCTTCAGTCCACAGGCTGATGTTCTATCCACTGAGCCAAACCAGCTAGGGCTATACTTTTTTTAGTGTACTCTTTTTCTTCCCCTCCCCCATCAAAATTAATGAATATTATTAATGTACGACAACCTTATTTGGTACTCCCTTTTTAATGGACTTATTTTATTTAATGAATATTAATGTACGGCAACCTTATTTGGTACTCCCTTTTTAATGGACTTATTTTATTCCTCTTCTCTCTCTTTTTCTGGGAAGGAGGGAGGACACTAAAAAACAGTGTTCCTAAAGTAAACATCCTTAGGAACTTTGTTTTTTGTTTTCATACACACGCACACACGCACACACACTGGAGAATGTTGCCATTGCTTGTAGTCCTGAGTGCATTCTCTTTGGAAAATAAAGGCTGTTTGAGACCAGCTTCATGGTTCAGTTGGTGGGAAAGGGATCACAGCCCTTTGGAACCTTACCACTTAACACAAGTGATGAGGCTGGACAAATCTGCAGGACAGTGTGGATCTGCACTGTTAAGAGAAGGACACGTTGTGCTATGACAGTAGTGCTGTACCACAGCCTCCACACCTTTTCTACAGCTTTGCATAGTGGAATTTGGTAAGAAATGGAAAACAATCTGTAATTTGCCTGCGAAGCCTATTCTTCACAATATCATTATTTGTATTAATGGAGTTCTATATTATTACAGTGTTCAGGGCCTAGACCAGTGTCAGGCATGGGTTAGCACTCGGTAAATGTTTGTTGAATGAATGATAAATTAAATTACAGTAAAATTATTGAATCAAGCGGGTGTATCTAGAAAGAATCCATTTATAGAGGTGGTCTCAAGAACAATTACAATTTTCACTCTTTGTTCTAGTAGATTCCATATGTTTTATCAAAACTAGAACTTCTGCATAAGGATGTTTGTCTTCTAAGTACCATTTTTGTTTATTAGGCATAAATTTACTGAATACCTAATAATGTATTCCAACATGAACGAAATAAAAGCCATGTTACTATCTGAACAGTATTGTGGTTTAAGAAGTCTGTTTCCTCAGGGGAAGATTGCAAAAGAGATTAACACTAGTATTGCCAAGAGGAAATACATTTTTAGACTATCAGGTCTCAAACATTTTGGTCTTAGTACCACGTTATGTTCTTAATTTATTAATGACTCCGAAGAACTTTTGTTTATGTGAGTGATAACTATTGATATTTGCTGCATCAGAAAATAAAATGAAATTTTGTATTACTACACATTTTAACATAACAGTAAACCTATCCATATTATATTTTATGAAAAGCAGGTATTTTTCAAAACAAAAATTTTCATGAAAAGAGTGGCATTGTTTTACATTTTTTAAATCTCTATTAATTTCTGGCTTAATCGAAGACAGCTGGGTTCTCACATCTGCTTTTGCAGCCACATATTGAAATATGTTATTGTAGTTGAAATATATGAAAGCTGGCCTTACAAAGATAAACAGTTGAAATATTTCAAATCAAAATAAAATTTTATTTTAAAAATAAATTTGGATGTTCTTCTTTGATACTATACCAAATACTATACAAGCAGATAGTTTCCTAAGGGTTAGTTTTTTGTTTGTTTGTTTGTTTAATCCTCACCTGAGGATTTTTCAGTGATTTTTAGAGAGAGTGTAAGAGAGAGGGAGAGATAGAGAGAAATACTGGTGTGAGAGAAACGACATCAATTGGTTGCCTCCTGCATGCGACTTGACCAGGGCCCAGGCTGGGAAAGAGCCTGCAACTGAGGTACATGTCCTTGACCGGAATCAAACCTGGGACCCTCCGGTCAGCAGTCCAACTCTCTATCCACTGAGCCAAACCAGCTAGGGCAAGGGTTAGTTTTAATGCAAGATCTGAAATTGTATCAGTGAACTTTTTGTATTCCATTCATTAAAAGCCATAGGTCTCTCTTGAACTTTCATAATTTTGTACTGGTCATTGGGAAAATATTTGTTCAATGAGTTCTGCAGGTCTTCCATATGTTCATTATGCAATAAAAAATCAGACTAATTAATATCACCATTAATCTCATAGAGTATTGGGAAGCTCTCAAATTCATGGTGGCTGATAAAATTTCCCAATTCTAATGTTCCCTTAAAAGCTTAAGTTTTACCCTTGCCAACATTTACCATTAGTTGTTTTATTTAAAATGACAGTTTCACTTTATTTGCAAGAAAATGTCTGTCAGATTCTAATCTGAAAAGCCATACTTTGTAAGTTGTTCTTTAATGTAAAAGTGGCATAAGGTGATTGCGGGCAGGGCGAAAGGGGAGGTGGGAGGTGGAGGAGGGTATGGAGGGGATAAATGGTGATGGACAGTGAACAATTGACTTGGGATGGTGAACACACAATACAGCTGCAGAAATGTGCACCTGAAACCTGTATAGTTTTGTTAACTACTGTCACCCTAATAAATTGAATGAAAAGGAAAAATATGTTAATAATAGTAAGCATTTTGGTTTTGGCTGCTTCATCAAGGAAATTCTTCAGTGAAGAATTTTTGTGGGTCATGGTAATGAAGAATATGACTGCTAATAAAATAAGGTGTTCCTGCCTTGATTTACCACTATTATAACATCAGTGCAAATGTCAATTCAGTGAAAAAGGCAAGTAATAATGTCTTAGTATAAAAATAATTTTCACCCTGAGGACCCCTTAATAAAACTCTTGGGAACCCCATGGGTCTACAGACCTCACTTTGAGACCTAATTTCTATCTATAATAATCTATAATAATAAAAGCATAATATTGGACCCCTTAATAAAACTCTTGGGAACCCCATCGGTCTACAGACCTCACTTCGAGACCTAATTTCTATCTATAATAATAAAAGCATAATATGCTAATTAGACCAGACGTCCTTCCGGACGAAGCCAGGGCTGCGAGTGAAGCCCAGGTCCCGGGTACCTGCCGGCAGCTGGAGGGAAGCC
>NW_005370994.1:2281635-2315278 GCF_000412655.1 Myotis brandtii
ATCTATAATAATAAAAGCATAATATGCTAATTAGACCAGACGTCCTTCCGGACAAAGCCAGGGCTGCGAGTGAAGCCCAGGTCCCGGGTACCTGCTGGCAGCTGGAGGGAAGCCCGGGTCCAGGTGCCAGAGAGAAGCCGGTGCCGGCAGCTGGGGAAAGGAAGGCCTACTCTTGCATGAATTTCGAGCATAGCGCCTCTAGTACTAAAGAAAAAGCAGATCAACTGTGACTCAGGCTTGACAAAAATAACTCTGGTTTTAGTTTTGAGCACTTTAAATAGTGTTAGCAGTGAAGTACATTTACTATAAAATGGAAAGTATCTTTTAAAAAGATACTGCTAAAAATAGGTGTTTGTAGTTAGCGAGTCTATAACTTGACTGGATTGATTATTTATAAAGGAGGAACACCGCAGGACCTCCTTTGATTAAGGAGTGTTGCACTTGATTTGTTCCTACCTGCCTTTTTTTTTTTAAAGAAAATCTAATAGGATAGTACTGCTGTTTTTTCTTACACTGTGAAACTGAGCTAGGAGACATTCATGGTTGATTTCCCTCATTTTTCCCCAATAAAACTTGAAAGCCTACTTCAATTCATGCCTGTCATCAGTTTCTACTCCATTTGCTTTTGCCTTTGCCTTCCACATTTACTAATAGCTGGTGTGTCTGTGTGTGCACGTGCATGTGTGCTCATGCATGCTTGTGTGCCCGAGCGTGCGTGTTTACATACTCACGTGTGTATCAGTCTGTTATCTGAGGATTAAACTTGGTTTAAATTGTCTTCACTTGATTTGAGCAGCTTTGATTGCCATTGGAATGAATGTTGATCTCTTTACGTTTTTTCCTCATACTTGGAATACTTGATCTATATTAATCAAACCTTTCTGCTACCAGAACAATCTTCTGCATATTTTTACTTCTGCCCCAGAGTTTGCCCAGTATAACCAATTTATGGACACTTGTTTTGATTCACTAGGGTCCACTAGTCTTCATTTTGTCTACTTAGTTTTTTCTCTTGAATCAAGGAATACCTATTTCTTACCTAATAAACTTTTATAAATGTATTTCTAGGTAGTTTTTATTTATAACTCTATGAGTTTGTTACATCTGGTACCCTTTTCTCTTTATTTTGCCTATATAATTTCTCAGTTTTAAGCAGAATTTCTATCCATTCATGTGATTGTCCTTTTAAAGTTCTAGCTGTTTCTTTCATATTCTCATAGCATATCTGTTCCAAAGCTAGAATAAGTTTGTTTTAATCGAGAAAATTTTGTTATTTTTCTTGTTTCTTCCCAAACTCAGAGCTTTTCCTTCTAGTGGTAGGGGACCACCTTCTTACTTTATTTTCATACCTGACTTGAGTTTCTAGACTTTTCCTTCAGACACTGACAATGGTTTACCTTAAGTCCTACGACTCATTGCTGCTCAATAATTAAAAAATATGTGCCAGAAATATGATCCACCTCTGTTCCTTTAGTGTTTTGATATCTTGTCCGTCTTCATTCCTCTGTCAGTGTATCTTTACTATAATTTTATTTAATCATTCAACATATATTTATTGAGTCTTGTAGTTTTATATTTTAAAGGGATCTTAGAAGACATCTGAGTAAACAACCACTCCTTTATATGATTGGGAAGTTAAGTCCACATCTATGGGCACTGAGGCAGCTCATCAGAGGCCTCTGGGTATAAAAGGAAATAGGGCAGTAGTTAATGTCAGTTGAATTTAAATCAAGGGTGATTTGGATTGGTTGCTAGTTTACTGTTCTCAGTATAGTTTTGCTGAGACTTAAATTGCCTAATTGAGATTCAGAATTAGTGTTCCCTTTGATCAAATCAATGGCAAGTGTTCTGTTAAAAAATGTTCTGTAAACACCATTTTTGTTTTGTGAAAACCACAAGGTATTGTGGGCTGTACTAAAATAGGCGATAGGTTGGATTTGACACATGGCCATAGTTTGCAGAACCAGTCACAGGTGAAACAAATGATTGCCATCAGGAGTCTATTGCTAATGAATAATGATTTGAGATACACCTTGCCTGTGATACACCTTGCAAATGATATACATTTGCCTATGTCTTTATGTAAGTCACTGTTTATAAATGATAGTTGGTCCTAATAAGCATCATACTTAATAAGTACTTAAATGTTTCTTAATGAAGTGGGCTCATTTGTTTTCCCTTTCCCTAATTCTGATCTCTGACAGTTTTAAAAATTTTCTAATGTACTTCTGTAGGTAAAGCCTATTAAAATGCTTATTAAAAATCGCTATGTGACCTGGTACTCTGTATTGGCCTGCAAGGTTCATATCTAATACCCTATATACTTGTACTGACTAGAATCATTGAATTTTAGAAGTGAAAGAGATCCTCTACTTCAATTTTTTCATTTCATAGATGAGGAACAGGCCTAGAAAATTTATGATTTGTCTAAAATCACATAGGCTACCTGAGATCTTGTTTCTCTATTATGTTATCTTTAATTTATATCTGCAAGCTCTGAATTACAATGAAAAAGTGAAGGAAAAGTAATTTAGAAGTTAACCCCTTCCAAGTTGTAATCATACTTGAAATTCTTAACATTTACCAACTTTGGACTTTTGATGATCATTAATCTGATAACAAAGCAAAATAATCAAAAGGAGAAATTTTCACAGCACCAAAATTACTATAACTATTTTAAAAAAAGAATAATGTTGTTATCCTTTACATAAAATGTCCACATTGCTAGGCACACTTTTAAGAAAATTATTGAGCCCTAGCCAGTTTGGCTCAGTGGATAGAGCCTCTGCCTGTGGACTGAAGGGTCCCAGGTTCAATTCCTGCCAAGGGCACATGCCCAGGTTGCAGGCTCGATCCCCAGTAGGGGGTGTGCAGGAGGCAGCCAATCAATGATTCTCTCTCATCACTGATGTTTCTATCTCTCTCTCCCTCTCCCTTCCTCTCTGAAATCAATAAAAATATATTTAAAAAAATTATCAAAAAGATGCTCATGTGTCAAAATTGGAACATTAAAACCTATGCCAGAGTCTGACCATTTTCCTTCACAAGCTATTTTGTCTGCTTTTTTATTTAAAGGTGCATATTTCTCTTAGGGCAGGGTTGCGCTATATATTTTTTATTGGGACATAATATTCACATTATTAAAGATACCACCTTAAAAAGCTTACTGATTTACTATAAAAGGATATATTCTCCTATATAATAGTGTAAGAGTTATGAGATTGGGTCTTTAAAAATATAGCTTAAACTCAGCATTTATCCTAATGTTAAGAATGGTAGAATTTTGTTGTTGTTATGAAGAAATACACTACTTTGCTTCTCTTTGGACTTAATGTTACAGGCAGCCACGAAAAGATATTCTTAAAATGCTTGACAGATAAACCATAGTTGTAGTTTAGGGCTAATACACAAGAAAAGTAAAGAACCTTTAGTTATTAATGCTTTAAGATATCAGCCAAATAATTTGATTTTGTACTGTTTTTGTTTTAGTTTAATTAGTATTATATTAAAAATAAGCTGAAATATGTATTTCATTTAGAGTTTAGTGTTTCTTCTCGAGATTATGCGATTGTTTCTAAATCCTAATGTTGTAACTTTACAGTTTACAAAAGTAATTTGGTAAACCTGATTTCATTTAGTCTAGTAAAATTTTGTACAACCTTATAGGATTTAGCATCGCAAAAATTGAGAATGTATTTTATGCACATTTTAAGGTATATTGCCAAAGACTTCAAAGCTAAGTCTTAAAATATACCTTTCTTCATTGTGCCATGTTTTATACACACAAAAGCATTATTACCTAACAGTGGTAGAATTTTAATTACTGTTTTTGATGAGGTGGTGAATTAAGGGTAATGCATTTTTGGTACTGCTCCTGAGAATGTTTTGTGGCGGTGGGGAGCATTAGGAGAATGGGGCAGTGGGGACGGGGCAGAAGATTATAAAATAACATATTCTGTTAATCTCATCATCCTTGATAATTACAGAACAGGATGGGTTCCTAAAGATAGAGAGAGGCAAATTGAAAGGCAGATCCTAGCAACTGTGAACTTAATAATTTTAAAGGTCTCTAATGAATGATCAAACAGAGCTTTTAAGAATTTGTGATATAAGATGGGTGTATATGAGTTTGACAGGGCTGCCATAACAAATGGCCACAGATTGGATGGCTTAAGCAACAGAAATTTATTTTCTTACAGTTCTAGAAGTTGGAAGTCCAAGATGAAGGTGCCAGTGCGTGTGGTATTTTTTTTAAGGCCTCTCTCCTTGACTTGCCGATGGCTGCCTTCTCTCTGTTGTCACATGGCCTATCCTCTGTGCACATGCATCCTGGTGTCTCTTCTCTTATAAGAGCATCATTCATATTGGGGCCATATTCAGATTGGCCTCATTTTAACTTAATCTCCTCTAAAGATCCTGTCACCAAATGAAGTCCCATTCTGAGGTGCTGGAGGTGAGGGCTTCAGAATAGGAATTCTGTGCAGCCCATCGAGTTGATACCCACCATGTCTTCCCTAATGGATACATTGATTTACTCTCTCTCCTCACTCTACTTCCCCACCACATACACTTTTTGTTGTTGTTATGATAGCTTGGTATTTTCACAGTGTGTTTTGGTTTTAACAAGACTATTTGACAGTTTTTTATAACTCAGTGGGTTGCAGGGCAGCAGCTGAACTATTATTTTGCTTCAGATCAGATTGAGAATTCAGCCCCAACAAACAAAATAAATTTGTTTAGAAGCTGTTATATTTAGCAGGGTATTGTAGTGGTCTGTTTGTGACTACAGAGGCTGGCTGCCCAGTTAGGACTGCTGTTCATATCTAACTCTGAGTCGTTGGCAGTTTATATCATAACTTGGAATTAGGAACTTCTTAGGGCCCTTTAGTGCTAAGAATTACTTTATTTAGCTGTGTCTTCAACCTCTATCAGAATACCTGGCACATTGGAAGTCCTGAAATGAAGTATTGACTGAGTGAATAAAATAAATCCGTTAAAAAAAAATAGCGCTTTAATGCATTTCTCCCCATCATCTTTGTTAATAACATGACCATTTTAGTGTTTACTTTTCACTGGTCACTACCTCACTCCATAAATGCATCTGATCAGCATTTGTTTGGATTGGTTTATTACCCCAAAGTGCAGTATGTACTTTAGCCCCCGCATTATCCACAGTTTCACTTTCCATGCTTTCAGTTACTCGTGGCCAACCAGCCTAACAATATTAAATAGAAAATTCCAAAAATAAACAATGCACAAATTTTAAATTGTGTGCCATTCTGAGTAGCATGATGAAATCTCATGCCATCTTGCTCTGTGCTGCCTGGGATGTGAATCATCCCCCTTTGTCTAGCATCTCCACGCTGTGTATGCTACCTGCCCGTCAGGCACTTCATAGCCATCTTGCTTATCAGATCCACTCTCATGGTATCGCAGTGCTTTTATTTAATAATGACCCCAAATTGCAAGAGTAATGAAGCTGGCGATTCAGATGTGCCAAAGAGAAGCCATAAAGTGCTTCATTTAAGTCAGTGGTTCTCAACCTTCCTAATGCCGTGACCCTTTAATACAGTTCCTCATGTTGTGGTGACCCCCAGTTTCATTGTTACAAATTGAACATAATTAAAGCATAGTGATTAATCACAAAAACAATATGTAATTATATATGTGTTTTCCGATGGTCTTAGGCGACCCCTGTGAAAGGGTCGTTCGCCCCCCAAAGGGGTCGCGACCCACAGGTTGAGAACCGCTGCTTTAAGTGAAAAAGTGAAAGTTCTCAATGTAATAAGCCAAGGGAAAAAATCCTATGCTGAGGTTGCTAAGATCTATCCTAAGAATGTATTTTCTATTTGAAAAATTGTGAAGAGGGAAAAAGAAATTTGTGCTACTTTTGCAGGTGTGTATACAGGGTTTGGTACTATCTGGGTTTTCAGGCACTGAAGTTCTTGGAATGTGTCCCCGTGGATATTGAACATTCAGGTGATTAATTGTACTCTTGTAGTTAATTTTTTTGGCAAAGTCCCTTTCTTTATATCAAGATAGTTGTTACTCTTCCACCATGGTTTCTCATCTCAGTAAATAGAACTACCACCCATCCAGATGTCCTAACAGAAACCTTTGAGTCTCCCTTTTCCTCATCCCTGTGTCCAATCAATCACCTTGAGTCTACTTCCTAAGTACCTGGGGAATCCCAGTACTGCCCCCCAGTTCCAGTATAGTCCAGGTTTCTTGGTCTTCAGCTAGATTTCTGCAACCTATCCCTTTGCTCCCTTTTCCAGTCCAGTTTCCTTCCAGTCTATTCTTCATATCACAGCCAGGATAATCTTTTTAAAGTTTAAATCAGACCTGGCCAGATGGCTTCGTTGCATGGAACATCGTCCCATGCACTGAAAGGTTGTTGGATTGATTCCTGGTCAAGGCACATAGCTAGGTTGTGGGTTGGTCAGGGCATGTACCTGAGGCAACTAATCGATGTTTCTCTTTACATAGATCCATCCCTCCCTCCCTCTCTCCCTCCCTCTCTAAAATAAATGAAAACATATCCTTGCGTGAGGATTAAAAAAAGTAAGTCAGGTGATTCACCTACTGTCTTAAAACCTTGTCAGTGCATTCGTTTTCTCTAGGTGATGCTTTTAAGGCCCTTCAGAATACGGGTTTTGTTTCAAGCCTCAGTTCATGTTTTGTTACTCTTGCCTCACCCAGTCCTTTCCTTGACATTAGTGCTCAATGAATTGCTTCCATTCCTGCCTTCCTCCCCAAAACTTTCCTGTTCTCCCTTTGCTCCTGTCTGTCCTTCAGGTTGAAACACCAGTGCCACTTTCCCTAGGCTGTATTCGCAGACTGCTAAATCGGTTAGGGTTTCCTGTGTGCACCCACTGGAAAATTCTTCCTACCTCCTTGTCTTTCTTCCTTTCTGAGCTACAAGCTGGATGATGCTTGGTCACCACTCTTTCCACAGTGTAGGGCAGTAGCAGTTCCTGTCATGGAGGAGCTTATTGAAATGTTTGGTTAATTTGTGATTTTAAAGTATCCTGTGAACTCTGCCTCATGAAGGATCCATGATGTGGCAGAGCAATCCGCATGGGCCCTTAATGTTAGAACCCTTTTATTACTAGGTGTTAGTGTATCCTTTTTAAACAAGGGACCAAGAAACTAGTCTGTGGACCAAATCTCACCTGTTAAGCCTTTTATAAGGACCACAGCTAAGAAAGTTTTATTTTTAAATGCTTGGAAACAAATCAAAAGAAAAATATTTTATGACAACAAATCATATAACATTGAAATATCGGTGTCACTAAATAAAGTTTTATTGGAACATAATCACACTCATTTGCTTACATATTATTTGCTACTGCTTTTGTGCTATAGCCGCAGGGTTGGGTAGTATGTTTGTGTGTTGCAAATCCTAACATTTTTACTATCTGGCTCTGTACAAAGAGAGGTTGCTGAGTACTGCTTTAGGTCACTCTGTGACCTGAGAATGGATAAGTATAGTTAGCCATATTTAAGTTATATCTCAATTTCCTTTTTCCCCTTTCTCCTGGTTCTAGGTTTAAGGATGTACATTAAGATAAAAGCACATCATTTGAGTTTTCAGAATTGTATTCCAACCTCACTGCCTTAAAGACCTAGAGCTTTTGGAAACTTGAACATTACCAGATTAGATGTTGACAAAATTGAGACTTCAAATCCTATGAAATTATGTAGACACTAGAGGCCTGGTGCATGAAATTCGTGCACCCGGGGTGGGGGGGTGTCCCCCAGCTCGGCCTGCACCCTCTCCAATCCAGGACTCCCTCGGGGGATGTTTGACTGCCAGTTTAGACAGTCGGACATCCCTCTCGAAATCCAGGACCACTGGCTCCTAACCCCTCACCTCCCTAATGCCCCCAACTGCCCTCCCCTGCCAGCCTGGTCGCCCCCAATGGCTCTCTCCGGCCGGCCTGGTTGCCCCCAACTGTCCTCCCCTGCAGGCCAGTTCGCCCCCAACTGCCCTCCCCTGTCTGCTTGATTTCGCCCCCAACTACCCTTCCCTGCCGGCCTGATCTTGCCCCCAACTGCCCTCCCCTGCCGTCCTGATCGCCCCTAACTGCCTCTGCCTTGGCTTTGTCAGGAAGGAAGTCAGATGTCCAGAATATGGCCGGTTGACCTGTTCTAATTAGCATGTTACCCTTTTATTAGTATAGATAGATTATATAGGATAGGATTGCTTAAATGGGGTGGGGGGAGCCTTTTTCAGCAGGAGGAGATGCTCTTGGCAGACAAAAATACATAACCCCTATATCTGGACTGATAGCCAGCCATATGCACTATACTGCCAAACCGGTTATTAAAAAATTGAACCACTTTCTTACACCTTACACCAAACAGCTGCCACCCTTAAAACCTCTCCACAGCCTCCACCTTAGGTTCTGCCTTTGCATGCAGTTCACCCAGATTAGGTTCTGATTGGTCTGTTTCTATGCCAATCAGCGTCAAAAGCTCCGCCTTCTAGGCAGCCATTGGCTCCTCTGGGAAATTTAGAACAGCTCCACCTTCACGTTGGCGCCAGCCCTTCAGTCATGCCCCCAGTCCGCTACTGAGTGTATCTCTGGCTGCTCTGAGAAGCGGCACCTCAGGTCTGTGCTGGTGACAATTTTGAATTCTCACCCCTCACCTCACCTTCTTACAGTGCAAGCTCTGTGAAGGCAAGCATTTGTCTTGTTCATTCTTAGTTCACTCATAGACTTTACCTGTGCCTATGCATCTATGCTAGCACTGCATGGTGACTGGTCCAGTGGTCGTTTCTGTCGTCACGGTCATTGCCTTTTTATATATATAGATAACCTTATGTAGACACAATCGGCTCACTCCCTAACCCATCCCCAGCCAGTGGTCTAGAATCTTTCTTGTCTAAATAAATAATATTCTGATTCTTAAAATTTACTATTTTTACAGTTAAGGAGAAATAAAGGAACAACTTTTTATGCTGTTTGATATAATAATTAAAATGTGATGCTAAAGCCCTTTTATAAAATTTGAATCATTTTTGTCAATATGTTATCTTGCAGAAAAATAGACCCAGCCATGTTTTGGTTGTATAATCTATTACTAACTGTTGGAAGTAACTTTATTTGTTAGGGTTCATTATGAGGCAATATAGAACCTTCCTTTTTTTCATCATTTAATACAATCAAATGGTTTTTACAACATTGTTTATATTTTGTTTAAAAATATTTTATTGAGAAAATACTTAATTAACTTTGTTTTATTTTTAGGGTTATATCCTGTGTTGTGACCTCATGGTTTAAGTGGGAATAAAGATGAGTATAAGCAGTGATGAGGTCAACTTCTTGGTATATAGATACTTGCAAGAGTCAGGTGAGTACTTTCATAAAATAAATAGGCCTCCAATTATTTTAATATTCTCAAAATAACCTTTTATGCATTTGAAATTTGTATCAGTCCAAACTGTTGAACTTTGTATGTTTCCTTAAATGTCTGGACTGCCATTTTAAAGCTATGTGTTACTGCATGGTTTAACTCTCTGACTCTTTCAAATATGTTGGCATCATCTCAGGCAAATATCGGTAACAAATGGTTTGGCTTTCACTGTTCAAATACCATTTTTATAATTTGTTATGAAGTGAGATTATTGTACACAGAACATATAAACTCTCAGATGTCATCAATTTAATAATGTATATTTAGAATTCTTAGCTAAATGTTTTTGGTCCTAATTGTAGTTAGCATTTCAAAAGCTAAATTAGATATTTTTTCAGAATGTTTTCATAAGTATTATCCCAATTGATTAAGTGTATCTTTGACCTGAATTCTAACTAAATGTATTTATTGAGGGATAATTAGTAAACATAAATCATTGAAAGTCATTTGTAATAAATATTAAATAAATAAGTAATTATCTAAGTTTTCTAGACAGATTAATAGATGTTGTTATAAATAGAAAGAAAACTATAAGGGGAGATATGGGATGGATTAAGCAAAAAAAAAAAAAGTAACAGTCTAAGAAGTTAAGCTTAGGTTGGATGGGTCATAGGATGGTGGAAAAGATTGACTGCAATGTAAGTGCAGATTGTTATCATGAGATGGAATTATTCAGGGTTTAAATATGTCACACTGGAGTGGTTGAGTTTTAGAAATTATAGCCTAAATTTATTGCAAGGTTTAATAGTAAAGTGTGGTGTGGTATAAAAAATATAATTTTTGTAGTTGTGTGTGAGGGAAGATAGAAGGAATAGAATAAGACATTGAATTCTCAATTTTGGTTTCGAAACTCATTATTCTTCTTAGGGCTCAGATAGTTGTCCTTCCTTGTATAGGAAGTGCAAACGTGGGCTCAGATCCTAGATCCCACTGCTTGCTGAGATGTTCTCAGCCGCACCCTGGTTGTGAGCTTTTTCTTATTCTCAAGTACCACCACTGTGCCTCTCTGGCCTGGAACAGCTGGGAAAGTGATATCCAACAAGGGCAGGGAAGAGAAAAGGGAAAAGAAACGAAAGGAACCAGCTGATGCAAAATAACTTGCTATGAAGCGCTGAAATTAATAGATTTTGTTTTGTTTTATGAAGGCAGATCCAATGAGGACATCCATATAATATTTTGAATAAGATAAAAATGATTAATAAAGTGGGAAAAGGAGCGACCTAGTGATTGTTACATATAAACATGTATGCACATGTTTGGATATTGTTATGTAGTACTTTTGGGACAAAATGTAAAGAAATTGTTGGGCCACAACAAACTACTTTTTATGCCTTTGAGTCTGACCACTATTTAAGCCAGAGTTTTGAGGCCTTGGAAACTAAAGCAAAATACATTGTGAAGGATCAGTTGATGGGAAATATATTGCAGTGGCTTGTTAGGTGGTTTGTAAAGGCAGTTATTTAGGCTGAACCATATGAAACTGCTGTTTCAGGAGATCAGGAACAGTGGAATAGTGCAGCAGCACCCTGTGGTTCCACCCGTGCTGGTGAAATAGGGGAAGGTAAAGTTAGGGATGTTAAGGAACACACATCTTCCTGCTTCCTCATGCCGCTACAAGAAAATTCAGCAAGTAAAGGGGACAGTAAAATAATACTCTGGATTAATTTCTGAAAGAGTACCAAGTGACTAAATATTATCAAGTCTTCTTAAGAACAAAAAAAGAAAAAAAACTTTTTAAAGTTGCTGTTGTTCTTAGAGAAAACCCTTATAAATTCCAAGTCTTAAGATGTGTTATGTTGCAGTAAAAATAAGGCAAGAATTATATTTTAAAAAGTTTTGTAAGATAGACTGATAGTTATCATATTAAGCCCTTTATAATTGTTTACTGTATTCTTAATTATTCTTTATGTATTCTTGAAAAGGTTTTATACTTTATACAGCACAGTATACTGGTGATGAAGTATGATGTTAAGCCACATCTCTGAAAATGTGAAACCAGTCCTTTCATAAAATTTGTAACTTTATAGGAGAAAATGAGACTCAAATGATGACATTTTTTATCCTCACCTGAGGCTGTGTTTATTGCTTTGAGAGAGAGAGAGAGAGAGGCATTGATCTGTTGTCTTCCATATGCACGTTGACAAGGACTAGAACCCACAACCTTTTGGTGTATGGGAAGACACACAAAACCAACTGAGCCACCCTGCCAGGGCTCAACTGATGACATTTTGATTTACTACACTTTTTCTAGGAATGCAACTTGTCATAAATTTAAGAATCGCCTAGACCAGAGTTCTAAAGTTTGATCCTTGGACCACCTGTATCAGAATCACTTAGAAAACAGTGAATGGGGCCCAAGAATCTGCATTTTACAGATCTGCAGGTGATTCTAAGGCAGTGATGGCGAACCTTTTGAGCTCGGCGTGTCAGCATTTTGAAAACCCTAACTTAACTCTGGTGCCGTGTCTCATATAGAAATTTTTTGATATTTGCAACCATAGTAAAACAAAGATTTATATTTTTGATATTTATTTTATATATTTAAATGCCATTTAACAAAGAAAAATCAACCAAAAAAAATGAGTTCGTGTGTCACCTCTGACACGCGTGTCATAGGTTCGCCATCACTGTTAAGGCATAATAAAGTTTGAAAGCCCCTGGTCTATATTAATTAGTTGTAGGACAATTGGAACTTAACAGACAAGTATGTAGCTGTTCACAATATCTTGAAAGAAAAATTATATCTAGTAACCATTTGAGAGAAAATAGAAACCATGAAATGTACACATTGAGATTTGGAATGTGAGACTATCTCCTGAAGAGGTAGCTGCCAGTAAAAGTGGTGTATTTGTATTTGTAGGTAAGGTTTTCCAGGAATGATGAGGCATGTTTATATCATAAAGGATACTATCAGACTTCTTTTGAAATTACTTCTAGAAATAGGAGATGGGAAAAGTTTAAAACATATATAGTTCTGCCAGGTTTCTGACAGAGCTCAGAATCTAACCCATCTCAGGACTCCCACTGCTCCAAAGGCTTGTTCTTGGTTCCGATTTCCATTTGTACATAAAAATTGCCATGTTTGCAATTGATTCTATCTTGGAATCACATAGTCCAGAAATTCCTTTATCACAAAGGATACTTACTGAGAATTAGTCATTAAATATGTAAGAAATATGATGTAAATTACTTTTTTAAGCCATAAATATTTTTCTTAAAAGATTTAAAGCAATATAGAAGAAACTAGAATCTTGCTATTTCCCCATAAGAGTACTGAATTGGATTAGGAGATATGAAAACAGAAATCATGACAAAGACAGTGTCTGTGTAAAGACATTAAATAACTGGTTTGCAAAGACTTACCACAAAGGAAAATAAAATTTCCTTCTTCTTTGTCTCGTTCTCTAAAAGCTATCAGTCAGAAATTCCAAAAAGCACCTTATGAACATTTGATTCTGTTTGGCTAAAGGTGGGATTTAGAAATTTTTCAGTAAGAATGTCTAATATTTGTTCTCAACAAGCAGTGTTTAACTGACTGGACGATGATATCCAGCTCCAGAGGGGATAAATTACCTGAATTGTTCTCATCTTAAATACTTTATGTGGTGAGCATTCTACTATTGTGACTGTTATCACCACTAGAAGATACACTTTGTTCAAAGTCCCCTTCTTCCCCCCCAAATTACTTAATTTCTCAGATCTTCAGTTGCCACATCTATAAACTTTGTTGCTTGTTAAAAAGGGATTACATTGTGATATATGGCCTCACATATATTATAGACGTCTGTTTGAAATAAGCCGTTCTCCCCTATTCATTAAAACGAGTTAAGAGAAAAGTCAGTTTATTGTAGGATGTTTATATTAAGGGTTGCCACTTTTTATTTTTCTCAATTTTACCTCTAGAAAGTTCACCCTAAGCAAATTACTTTGCTCATCATCATTCAGTACTTTTGTGAATTAGAGTTACATATTCAACAAAGTGAAAATATTTTACATGTCGTACTGTGAGTACAATTGACTTGATTCAGTATGCTCCTTTATTTAGTGCTCACCCATGAGCATCAGTAACTTGATTGCCCTTAATAACTCATAAACTAGAAACCATATGCAGAATAAATGCTAAGTAGTACACACTAAATTATATCTATATAACAGCTCCTAATACAGTGATACTTTTAGAAGAGCTAAACTGGTTTGGACTTTTTTTAACCCCCCCATCTCCCCCTCCTTTGCATTTTGTTGTTTCCCTTGACTCTGATGTAGTTATTCACAGTTTTAGTTTACTTTTTTCTAGAGAAGTTGTTCCTGGCAATTATTTGTGAACTTTGTGGCACCCCCCTTTTTTTGTTCCTTTGTGTAATATATAATTTTATTTTGCCTAAATTGTGTATTTGGTTTGGGGGAGAATTCTTCATTGTAGATTTAACTGTTGTCTTTTGCGTGTTTGTTTATGATATACTTGAATGTTGGATATTATGAAGAGTTGTATTTGAAGACTAACTGGAAAATGCAAAAACAGCATGTCCTTATTACTGAGTTATTTTCTAGATTGTGATTCTGAATACTATTATTTTGTTTTAATTCCCCTGTTTTTAGAACTGAGGTTCGTCTTGCCATACAGTCTCTATGGGAAAGTAACGATATATGTAGGTTTAAAGGGTTTGGTTCATGGAAGAGCATCTTGTGTCCTGCACCCCACCCTCTGAGCTCTCCACTGTGTTCTGCCCTTTACAAAGGGATAGCGCATTTCCCTGGATATAGGCCTTGCACCACACCACTTTTTCTGAGATGGTGCTTACTTCCCATGTCCTATTTGTTTATAACGGGTGGGGAACGTCTGGCCCTCGGACCGTATAAGGCCCGAGAAATCATTTGGTCTAGCCCCGCCAAGGTATTAGGGGTGAGTTAATTAAATGTTTGAACAAATATAGCAGGCTAATTTTTAAGTTGGTGATTTTTTATAACCCATGAATAATGTTATAAATATCCAAATGGCCCTTGGCAGAAAAATGGTTCCCCACCCCTGGTTCATAAGATCACCCATACACACTGAATTTAGAAAGAGAGAATCATTGATTGGCTGCCTCCTGCACACCCCCTACTGGGGATCAAGCCCGCAACCCGGGCATGTGCCCTTTATTGGAATTGAACCCGGGACCCTTCAGTCCATAGGCTGATGTTCTATCCACTGAGCCAAACCAGCTGGGGCAATAATTTAATGATTTCTGTTTTAACCCCTGCAATGGCTAATAAAATGTCAGCAATCAAGTGACAGTGTAGTTTCTCTTGGCTCAGATACAGGTAACTGGGCTAGATTAACATTCCTGTCCACATACCCTCCTGCTGGTGCCATTTATAAACAGTCTGGACCACCAGACAGGATGGAGTCAGATGAAACTGGCTACAGTAATGTGCCTCTAGCCATGAAGAACTGGAGTGAGGAAAGCTCGGATCTGGAATATCCACCTTTAATCTTTCTTTTAATTTATATGAGTAGTTGAATGGTCAGCTACAAAAGAACAAGTAGTTACACAGAGTTTTGCTTTATAAGCAAATAAAATATGCATTAACATTTGACATATAGTTGGTGTATACATGGCTAATTAACAATAAACAGCAAACAGTTGTCATAAATGTTAGCAGTTACTGTACTTTTATACTTCCAAATCAGTTCTTTTTTGTCACCTGAATGACTATTTTTCTCTGATTGATAGAGGAAATTTCAATTACGTATTTCCGGCTGATATACTTGTTAAAAGACAACTTTAATAGTTGCCAAACAGAACTTGTCCAATCTAAATAATAATCTTTCTGTTTTTCTTTTAAAGAATATCCAGCATAGTGAGAGTATAAGGAAACAAATTTTGATGGCATTATACATTTGCACAATTTTGGGGGGAAAGCAGTTTGGCAATCATGAAAACTCCTTTAAAATGCTAATATACATCCCTTTCAACTTTTGAGGGAGTCCATCCTAAGGAGAAAAGAAATTATACCTGGCAAAAACCTATACACATATTGAAGCAAGATTCTTTTTAAATAGTGAATATTGGAAAAGTCCAACTGTCCAGCTTTGGAATGAATTTACTAAATTTATTGGTTGAATATTATAATAATAAAATTATTTCAGAAAACATGATTTAAACGAAATGTTTATAGTTGTATGTATGTTTAAGAGCAAAATTAGGGCACAAAATTATACAGCCAATGTATTATAATTTTTTTGGGGGGGAAACAATATGTAAAGAAAAAAGGAAATACAAACATATTAACAGTTGCATTGGGTTTTGGTATTGTATTATTTTTTTCTTCACATTTTCCTCTATTTTGTTTTTTGTAAGTGCTGAGTCTAACTCTTCAACATCAAAGATCCCCCATAGGATGATTTCCCCTATTTTCTTTTACCTTTTCTGAAATCTTCAAGCATTTGATTGTGGACCTTTTTTGTTGTTGTTCAAGAATGTTTTTAATTTTCTTGGACAATAAACCCGTGAGAGGAATTGATGGATCATATTGTAATTCTAACTTTAATTTGTTTACTTTTCAATTGCAGTTGATATACAATATTATATTAGTTTTAGGTGTACGACATAGTGATTAGACATTTATATGACTTCTGAAATGATCCCCCAATAAGTCTAGTACCCACCTGGCACTATACGTAGTTATTACAATAGTTTTTACTATATTCCCTGTGCTTTTACATCCCCATGACTAATGATTGTGGAACTTTTAGAGTAAAAAACTCTGGGTCTGTAGGACATAGGTGGAAATGGATTTGGGGTGAAGGGTGTGTGTGAAGTTGGGAGCAGGGATAGCATTATTTAGGGTTTTCTGACCTGAGGCTTAAATATAGAACCTTGTACAAATTAGATTTTCTTTCCAGACTATGGCACTGTATTGTATAATAGTTAAGCTTTGCTCCCCCACCCCCTCTGGTTTAGATACCCAGTATCATAGCCATGAGGATCAGGGCCCATTTTCTTGTTCTGTCTTCTCTGTTTGTGAGTGGCCGACTCCTGAAGACTAACTCTGCCTTTGAGAACACAATCTCTGTCATCCCAAGGGAGGGCACCCCCTGAAATAAGCAATATTCAGAAAATGGTGGTTTTGTGATCTCGTTTCTCACATGGAAATGGTGTGTGGTCTCATGAATAACCACACACACCCCTGCCACTGCTTGTCTTTGTCACTGAATTACTATCATTCTACTCTGGAATCTCCTTTTTACCTCCCAAACCTTAATTACCTTAGTGAATGTGTGGAGTACTTGATTCAGAGATAGTCTTTATATCAGACTTGCTCTTACCCCTGAAAAGAAGGGATGATATTTAGGCTATCAGGCCAGACAGACTTCAGTATTGCACAGATTTAGGTTGATCCCTTTTGCCTTCTACTTTGTGAGTCAGAAGCTGTCCCTGAAAAAATATTTCCTACATATACATTTACAGATAAATGGAAATATTTTCTAGCATAACCCTGGTTTAAGTTCTATTTTTGTTTTTCCAGGAAGATTTAAGTCATATGCTTTTTCTGGATTCATAGATTTTCTGATGTGTCAAGATACAGTATAGTAAAACTAGAGGCCCGGTGCATGAAATTGTGCACTGGGGGGCAGGGGAGGGGAGGGAGTCCCTCAGCCCAGCCTGTGCCCTCTTGCAGTCTGGGAGCCCTCTCTTCTTACTGCCTGCCTGCTCCCTGTTCCTTACCACTCTGCTCACTGCTCCTTAGTGGTGCTGTGGAGGTGGGAAAGGCCACATGCGGCTCTTTGGCCCCTTGAGTGTGGATCTTCCACAAAATACCACGTGCGAGTGCGCATGTACAGTGCGATTGAAACTTCGTGGCACATGCGCAGAAGTCAGTATTTTGTGGAAGAACCACACTCAAGGGGCCAAAGAGCCGCATGTGGCTTGCGAGCCGCAGTTTGCCGGCCACTGGCTTAGGCTTTTATTATATAGATTGCATTCTGATTTAACAAATATTTACTGGGCACTGGATAAATTAGTAATGTCTTCTTCCAGAATGGAAAGATTAGTAGACATAAATCCTTCCTTCAGGCAGCCCAGCACACACTTACAGAGAACCATAGACGCACACAGTGTGTTAAGTGCTATACATATGAAAGGATTAGCACAGAAGAGAATGGTTAACCCGAGGGCAGTGAAAGGAAGGACTTCACCTCCATTTAGTTAGGAGAAAAGAGCATAAGAATACATAAGGCCCAAAAGCATGAGGTAAGACAGCATATTCGAGGTGTTACAAGTAATGTTAACCACTTAAATGTGCAGTGGGAAGAAGTGTAGGGGTGTGGAATTGGGGAGATGAATCTGGACAGATAAGTAGGGTCAGATTACAAAAGTAACTGTGGCATACTTAGGAGTTTGGCCTTTATTATGAAGGCCAAAGGAATTATCGAAAGTGCCCAAGTAAGGAGTGATATGATCAGTTTTTGTTTCCAAGCAGCATTCTAACTGTGATGTGGCAGATGTACGAATTGGGGAGGAGAGGAAAGGAACTTATGACAGGAATAGTGCAAGGGATCATGGAACTAAACTCCAGGTTTTGGCAGAGAAGGAAAGCTGATGACAGAGACCAGAGAGGTAGGATTGATTGATAGGATTTGGTGAATGCTGAAACGCCAGCAACAGGGTTGGGAGTGAGGGTGTAAAGTCAGAAATTTCTAAGGAAAATGAAGTTTTAAGAAAGGCCAAGAAGAAAATTAATTTTGAACATGTTTTTAAGCTATCCTGTAATGTTATGACTACAAATAAAGAGAAAATGATAGTTAAGTCCAGCATTTATATACATAGAGGTTTGCGTGTGAACCTTCTTTAGAGTAAACATTAATGAGTGCCAAAACAATGCTAATGACCACTTCAGGGTTGTATTCTGGCCGTTTGAGAACATTCTAAGTGCATGTGCAATAACTTGAGATAGATATAAGCACTGGTGATAGCTTCTGTCCTTGGCTGACAGAACAAATTAAGGATATATGCAACATTCCAGCCAAAAATGGACATCTGTTGGATATCCACCTGCAACTTTTAGGATATTCTTGGACATAAGCTTGGACTATGTCATCTAATTAATAGTGTTTAAATGTAATGATTTTTATTTTTACAAATTGTACTTATGAATTAGTGCCAAAATCATGGACTTTGCTACAGTTTATAAGGCTTATGAAATCAAAACACTTTTAAAAACTTGCTAATAAGGTGTCTTAATATTTCATGCACTGCTATCACCACTTTGTAACACTTTAAGCTGAAACAGAAGAACACCGATGTGATTTTTGTGTACTGTTAGTGAGCCAGAAGCTCACTCTGCCTTTGCTTTATTTTTGACCATATTCTAACTGTTCGGTAGGAACAATAGAGTGTAGTAGTTAATGGTCTCTGAATGAATCCTTACTTTCTTAACAGCTGTTTTTACATTTGCTAATTTTGATAATAAAATAATACAATGTTATTTTTTACCATATTCTAACTGTAGGAACAATAGAGTGTAGTAGTTAATGGTCTCTGAATGAATCCTTACTTTCTTAACAGCTGTTTTTACATTTGCTAATTTTGATAATAAAATAATACAATTATATATGCATGGTACCTGGTGAAGACCCTTCATAAATACTATTTATCTTAAAGTCTTACTTTTAAATCTTAATGTCTTAAATCTTAAATCTCTAAGCCACTTGGCTGTTTAACTTTTTTCCTATTCATGATTTACTGCAGAATTTATTTAGGGAGGAGTATATAATGAAAAACAAAATCTCCTACCTCACTGCTTATTGATTTCAGGAGAAAATCTCTCATCCTTTCTCCCCATCCTTTCTAGTCTTCATTCTCCTGATTCCACTCATATTCGAATAGTTGTGAGTTTTTCCCATTGGTGAGTTTCTAGCCATCTCTGTGAGCTTAGATTAAACTATAAATGTGTTTAATAACAGTTGCCTGTTGGAAAAATCATGAGGTTAAAATGAAAGTCTTAAAAGGAAAAGGTAACATCTTTTCACTTCTCACTATGGGTGGTTTCAGGAATGGAAAGGTTAGGTGTTCCTAAGAGGGAAGGAGCCATGAGGAAAATTAACTTAGGTATCTAATCAAGTCTGTCTAATTGTTTAATAACAATTAAAATATTTCCTAGGCACATGCTCTTCCTGAGCTCACAGTACTTTACTATAGATGGTTCATAAGTGCCACATGGAGCCTAAGAGTGGAAGCATAAAATGCAAAGAATAAAAGACGTAGACTAAGGACTAAAAACCTGGGCTAGACAACAGTTATATAGGTTAAATCCATTTAACCAAGACCTCAATAAGCCCATATTCATTTACTTTATTTAGTATGAAGGTTTCTCAACATTCTGTATTATATGCATAATTTAATTGTTTAAAATACATTAGTGACCATTGCTACTTAGTGATAAGCTCTGATGGATATTGTCTAGAATTTTTTTAAAAAAAATATATTTATTGATTTCAGAGAGGAAGGGAGAGGGAGAGAAAGATAGAAACATCAATGATGGGAGAGAATCATTGATTGGCTGCCTCCTGCACGCCCCACACTGGGGATCAAGCCCGCAACCCGCGCATGTGCCCTTGGCCGGAATCGAACCCGGGACCCTTCAGTCCACAGGCCCACGATCTATCCACTGAACCAAACCGGCCAGGGCTATTGTCTAGAATTTTACTTTTCACTTTGAACTTGGCTTGTATTAAAAAGCAAGGCTAACATAAATTTTGTTATGTGAGTTTTGGTTTTAAGTATTACAAATAAAAATTAAAGGACTGCTAATGGAGACAGACTGGATTTTCACTTGCTAACTCATTTTCTAACACTTTCATTTAGGTGGGTTATTGCTAAGTGGCAAAGAATTAGTAATTTTTTTTTTAGCATTTAATTCATACACTGGGTTTTAAGCATGAAGTTATTTTTCATTATCACATTTCAATTTTCTTATATTATTTTTAGTTTGCTTTTTATTTCCTAAGTAGTTTCTAAAAACCTACAAAAGATTGAATTTATAAGGTGTTTGACAATTTGTATGTAGAGATTTAAATATACTATGAAAATTTATTAAATGTCACTTAATTTATCTTGGCCTAAATTATCTTGAGTGAAGCACTCGAGTCACATGGTTTCCAAATGCTTTCTTCAAACTTTAAAGTTCGATGCTATTTGTAGAGGAAATTTGTGCTGCAGCTAAATTTTACATGTACTAGAAATTTTAAATAATAGTACATTACATAATTAAAGGAAAATAATAAAGGTTAACATGTTTGAATTTTGATATTTCTTTTGTTTAAAAACATACACTTGACCTTAGCTAACAGTCTGGGATTTTAAAGGTGTGGGATGTGATTTTGAAAGATTATAGAGATCTTTCGTTTGTGTCTTACAGCATGCTGCCACTAGGAGAATAACTTCTTACACCTTTTCTTTTGCTTTTAGGATTTTCTCATTCGGCGTTTACCTTTGGTATAGAAAGCCATATCAGTCAATCAAACATAAATGGTGCCCTTGTCCCACCTGCTGCATTGATTTCTATCATCCAGAAAGGTCTACAGTATGTAGAGGCAGAAGTTAGTATTAATGAGGTAAGGAAGATTTATTTCAAATAATTCTTAAATCTGATAGCTTGTTTGCTCATTTGTTATCTGACTTCAGCTTCTCTGGGTTAACAATTGAGAGGTGTTGTTTGTAACGTAGCGGTCAGGCTGCACAGGAAAGGCATGTTGGCTCCCAAAGGTGAGGACCGCTATCTGTAGCTTATTTCACTATAAATGGTTTTATAAGTAAACAGTAAGAAATAATTTTCTTTAAAACAACAGCATTGATGGTCTGAAAAAATCAGAAAATTTCAGATTATTTGGTTATACCTGATGTTGGAAGGCAGTTCATAATTAAAGCTAATTCTTGATATTAGTGCCTATTTAAGGCCCATATACCAGTATCGGTAGTTTAACTCAGGTGTCAGCCAACTTTGTCCCATAAACCAAATCCTGTCTCCTTGTTTTTGTAAAGTTTGATTGGAACACATTCATGCTCATTCATTGATGTATTGTCTGGCTAATTTTGTGCTACTATGGCATTGAATTGAGTAGTTGTGACAGAGAACTTACGGTCTGCAAAGCCTAAAATATTTACAATTTGGTCTTTCACAGAAAATGTTGCAAACCCTGGTCCAGCTGAAAATTTTCATATATGGACAGGATTTATGATATGTGGAGCTTTTGCCTTATTTTCATTTCAGAGATTAATATGTTCCCCTTTCCTTTCGCAAAAATATGTGAACAAACATTTTAACAAATATTTTTAAAACTGAAGCATCCATGGTTTCTATATCAGTATTTATTACTGTAGTTACATAGTATACTAAAATTGATTTCATTGTCTTTGTTTTCCTTATCTCTAACTGATAAATTTGCTAATACTAAATTAAACGTGTTCTGTCTTTTAGCACTTTCCCTCCAAAAATATCCTTAACAGAGGGTGATAAACAATTTCTAGCAGTAGCCAGAGATGAAGTCTCATTTTATCCGAAAAACCTTGTGTAAATGTACTATAGTTCTCCACAATGTGTCTGTGTCAGTTTTAGTATTTATTTTTAAATTACTTATAAATTAAAATACTTTCACCTACTCCTCAAATACTCCATTACACTCGACAGCTTAGAAAGATGTGCTGTGTTTGCAGCCTGGAGCCCCGGTCACACAATGCAAATTGTCAGGAGTATGTGGTCATCTGCTTCACATACATATCATGTTGGCTAATTTGCACTGTTGCTATTTCCGACTTGCTCTGTGTTTGTATCTCTCCTTGTGCTCACTGGAGAACTTTTATTAATTGTGAAGCCCCTAATATCCATGAGAGGAGCTTTGGAAAATTACAGCAAGTCCATAAAATTAAAGAGCAGCAGCCTGTGAGTTAGGATGCTTCTCAACTGGTAAAACACATAAGACTTCCCCAGGGAGCTTTTTGAAGCAGTTCCTGAGCTCTTCAGAGATTTTGATTCCGTAGGTTTGAATCTGCATTTCTAACAAGTTACCAGGTAATGTGCTCCTTGCATCACACTTTGAGTAGCACTGGTTAAGAGATGCCAGCTGCTGTTGACCAGTGTGTAACTTCAAGTCTTTAAACCTGACTGTGCTTGCTTGCACTCCAACATTAGTAAAATGAAATGTCGTATGGCATAATATATGGAGTCTTTCTGTTTTAATCACATCACGAGAAACTTTAAAGTCCAACAACGCTATTTAAAAGTTTTTCGTTTTAAAGAAATATTTTCTATACTGTGGTACCAAATCTCTTATTGTGTGAATGATTTTATTTTGGTCATTGCTTTTGACTAACAGATTTTTGGAATATAATTAATAAACCTTTTTATTATCTGGGCCTACTTTTATTATTCCTTTCAGTATTTCAGCTTTATATGTGCAACATACAACACTAAGAACCAGGTGAGAAGGAAAACTTAAACAGTTATTTGCAGTTGCTTCTTCAGTTTCCTTCTGATTCCTTTCCTTCTTACGCACATTCAGAAAATTATCTTAAAATATTTTGTCTTGGAATGAAGCTTTTCATTTCTGCTGTGGACTTGTATGAATACAAATTACTCTAAATATGGCACCTTTGATTTTTCTTCTTTTCCAAATCCAGGATGGTACCTTGTTCGATGGTCGACCAATAGAGTCTTTGTCACTGATAGATGCCGTAATGCCTGATGTAGTACAAACAAGACAACAAGCTTACAGAGACAAGCTTGCACAGCAGCAAGCAGCAGCTGCAGCAGCTGCCGCAGCTGCCACGAACCAACAAGGATCTGCAAAAAATGGAGAAAACACAGCAAATGGAGAGGAGAATGGGGCACATACTATAGCAAGTGAGCTGAGATAGAATTTTTAAAAATTCCTTTTCAAAAGAAATGTTTGCTTCATAGGGATGTCACCTCTTTGAAGCTGAAATAACACCATACTTATCATTTATGCCAACTTGTTCCCCTAACTCTTACCACACAGTTCAGATTTTCATTCCTAAAGCTCAGAAAGTGAGGTTTACATTAATGGATTTTATTTTGTTTCAAAAAAATATTTAGATAATTATTTTTCTATGGTTAAATGAGTTTTGTGTCTGCACTTGATTTCTAAATAAAATGTGTAACACTAGTCATTAACAAATACAGTGACGCTCTGACATGGAGCTATAAAGGCAACTCTCATGTTATAGGAATGATATCAGCAACCCCTACTGGCGGGAACTCAGAATAGTATTGGCATGGATTACATGTTCAAATCTTTTTATCACTTTAGTCATGTTTGTGGGTCTAACCTTTTTGCAGCCCTTCTCTACCCTCATCCTCTAACCCCCACCTCTAAACACACACTCAGATATATATATATATCTTGGCCATACTTGACTACAGATAAGAATTCATTCTCCATGTGATAAGTACTGTGTAGTCAAGTTACACTCTATATTATAAAGGAGGGATTTCCCCAGCATGTTGCAATATTACCTGACTGGAATTTTCCACTTGTTTCCTGTGCTGCAGATAATCATACTGATATGATGGAGGTGGATGGGGATGTTGAAATCCCTCCTAACAAGGCAGTTGTGTTACGGGGCCATGAGTCTGAAGTGTTCATCTGTGCCTGGAACCCTGTTAGTGATCTCTTGGCATCGGGGTATGTTTCTCAAAGTGAAACTAAAATGGATTTTTAAAAATATCTTACTGAACCTATTACATTTTATAAATACATTACATATGTTTTTTAGGTTTCTGTTGTTGCTTATTAGTGTTCATTTTGCCTCTATAAATCTTCAGTCCTTCATAAAGTAACCTTGGAAGTTTTCATTAAACTCACTACTTCAGGGGTTATTTGGGGCCCTCAAAATGGAGACAGAGAAAAATACTGGAAATGGAAATTCCTGATATTCTGGTTTTATTTGCCTTAGTAATTTAGGATATAATTATGTTGGTGTTTATTGTTTGTTTTTAATTCTGGAATACTTAAGAATATTAAGAGGATTTAAAATATATTGCATACTTTCTAGGTCTGGAGACTCCACAGCAAGAATCTGGAATCTTAGTGAAAATAGCACCAGTGGTTCCACACAGTTAGTACTTCGACATTGTATACGAGAAGGAGGGCAAGATGTCCCCAGCAACAAGGATGTGACTTCTCTAGATTGGAATGTGAGTATCACTGTACTGTCCATGGTGGATGTAATTACTAATTCACTTCTTTGAGCCTTAAACTGATGGCAGGGGCTTGTCCCTTTTTCAGATATTTTTAAAACTCACTAACTAATGAGAACAACAAAGTAGGAATCCTCCTTCCCAAATATGTTAAAAACAAAGGCTGGCCCTTGAGCAGTCAGACCAAGATTCAGCTTCCAGCTCTTCTGTTTACCTAACAGCAGAATCTTCATAAAGTTGGAGGTCGACTGCTTGCTTCTTTTTCCTCACATGTATAGGAAAAGTGTGGTAATGGTAGCTACATAAATGAGGAAATAGATGAAAATCAATAGCAGGCGCATACTAAGTCCTTAGCTAGTAAGTCCTGTGCCGGGGTTAAGAGAAAGCTATATAATAAAAACATGTTCTTGTTTTTCTCATTTTGCTGTAATCTGATGAAAACTTCATTGCTAACTAACTGCCTTTTAGGGACCATTAGTCTAGATTACTTCCAAGCTTTATTCTAGCTGTAGTACTCTTATAATTCTTTGATTCAATATATGATTTAATATCTTTTAAGGATAACTTAACTATTCTTTTATTGTTGATAAAGCTTCACCCCTCTACTTTCTAATACATGGTTAACATTTTCTTTTTTCCATTCCTGTGATTAATATGTGGAAAATTCGCATTTGTAAGGTTCCTGTATATTTTCTTTTGTTCCATGTTGCTTTTTAACTTTGCATCCAGTTTTTACCTTTCTTCCTCCGGCCTCCCCTCTGTCCCCCGCACCCCCCTCCAAAGCCTGTTAGACTATTTCAGTGTTTCCAAGAATTTTAGGGGTTGGCTAGTCTTTCCTCAGCAAGTGAACATCCTTCCTCCTCTGGCTCCTGCTTAACAGCTTTGTGTGGGGCTTTCCAGGGACCTTACAAATGTTATCCCAAGGAACGAGGTCTATTCTTAAAAATGATTACTCCAGCTAAAGTTCTGTTTCCATAAAATTCTTCCAGAACTCATAACTAGGGTTTTTTTCTTGTTTGTGATGCTTTATTTTGTTCTGTTTTAGCATTCCTTTCTAAAATTCCCAGTAATGTATTTACCTTTCCCTTACAAAGTTGACAGTTGTAAAAATGAAAAGAGGTTTTATCACATTGCAGTATTATTTGGTTGTTGTAGGGTCATGACTAATATCTTCTTAATATGTGACCTTATATAGCTTATGTCAGAAATCTTATAGCATCCTTAAGCTATTTGGCTCAGAGACCATGTTAATTTAATGAATTTTATAATTTACACTAAAAAAGATGGTAAACCAACGTTCATTTGTTGAGCTTGGTGATTCTGAAATGCAAATTAATTTTAAAACATGGACTTTCTCAAAAATATATTATTCACTCTGTACTTGCATCTTCCACTAAAAGGCAAAAACATTAGCCTTGATTAGTGGTTCTTTCTCATGACTAAAGCAAGAGCCAGACATATTTGATGGTTCAAACATTTTTTCCAACTTTAGTGGTCCATGAGCTAAAACATTTGGGGACTAAAACATTTGGGAAACCTACCACCCAGCTGGTGTGGCTCAGTGGTTGAGCACTGACATATGAACAAGGAGGTCACAGTTTGATTCCCGGTCAGGGCACATGTCTAGATTGCTGGCCCAATCCCCAGTAGCAGGCATTTAGGATACAGCTGATCAGTGGTTCTCTCTCATCATTGATGTTTCTCTCTCTCTCTCTCTCTCTCTCTCTCTCTCTCCCCCTCTCCCTTCCTCTCTAAAATCAATAAAAATATACTTAAAAAAGAAAAAGAAAAAAGAAACTTCCCATTGTGCAATGCCCGGAAATAAGCTTTTGCTATTGGCTTCAACATGGCTGCTTCTTCCTAGGGCAGAACCATAAGGGTTTTTAAAGTCCTGGCAAGTCTGATTCTACAGCCCCCAGACCTAGCTTTTGTCTGTCACTTACCTATACAGCTAAGTGGCCTGAGAGGTCTGAAAAGGAAGATGCTGTTTTTGGTTTCCTTACCAAAAAGCATCAAGAAAGTACTGGGTAAGACAGGATTTCATTCTGTGTCTCCAATAAGGCTTACTCATCCTAGCAACAGTCTGTTCCATGTACTCTGTAACATGCATGTCCATAGAATGTTAGACTGTCCTTCCCTTGTGCCATTTGTCAAGGCATACAAGATTAGAGAAACTGGAATGTTCTCCTCCTAATGAAGTGGTTCCAGGAAACTACTCAACTTCTTTTACTGTCAAGTCACCTATACTCTTCTCTGACCCTTTTTCTTGTGTTGCATTTTTATTGGTAAGGATTCATATTGGGAAAGAATTAACAAAGGAGAGAAACATTCAATGATATTTAAGAATCTGATCATCTGAAACAGCAATATTGTTAGTATCATGCAACATACTTTATTTAGGCAGTAAAAGATTTAAAGAGGGTCATGTAAAACCTTTTAATCATAATGAGATATTTTGGAAGATTTTGCTTTTTACTTACATTGAATCATTAAAAGATGATGATTCTGATGTCCTTTCCAGTCTACCAGCCTCCCCTCTTTAGTCATGTGCGCCTCTAAGGATGCAGTAGACCTCAGCATGCAGGGGAGTGGTGTGGTCCTGCTCCGGAGCAGTTCCTGCTTTTTGGGATTTGGACATAGGCTGGCTAGGTGCTGCCAAAGCTCCAGCTTCCCAGCAGTGAAGGGTGTTTCCTAGCCTGGGTGGTGCTCCCAATTGGGCAGAACTAAAAAGATTTTGTAGCAGAGAATGTCAAGGATCTGCCGTACCTAAGATTTAAACATGAAATGTTCTAATAACAATTAAATGCCCTTTCTGGATTACATAATTGAAAGAAGTGTGTTTCTCCAACAGAGTGAAGGTACACTTCTAGCAACTGGTTCATACGATGGATTTGCCAGAATATGGACTAAAGATGGTAAATGAAGCATTCTTCTTTTCACTTGTTGTTGTTGGTTTAAGTTATAAAGATGAAGTAATGTAATTTTTTTTTTTTAATACTAGGTAACCTTGCTAGCACCTTAGGGCAGCATAAAGGCCCTATATTTGCATTAAAATGGAATAAGAAAGGAAATTTCATCCTAAGTGCTGGAGTAGACAAGGTAAGAGAACATTAAACTAAACCTATATATATATATAAGGTTAATGTAATAAGGTAATATTTTTCTCTTCTAATAACATAAGCATTAAAATATTTATATTTGAGAAATTGCAGAATGAATTTATGATAGTAATAGAAATACTTTCTTAGATTTTCTGTCGGCTCACTTCTGAACCTACAAAATAAAATGCCTTTTATTCTTATCTGTGTGACTACACTCCTTGTTTTTGCTGGAACTTGAGCTGTAATGAATGTCACACTTCCCATATTCTTTGCTTCCCTTCTAAAGTTTCTAATTTATCTCATCAGTGAGTGTGGCTCTGGAGTGATTCCATGGGAAATCTTAGAGCCAGTCTATTAGCTGAACTCCTGGTGCTTAATTGAAAATGTAAGAAATGCAGGATCTGTCTAGCTTTTTTTTTACCTACTTAAGCTGGTAAATACCCACAGGCTGAAAATATGGCCTTCTTTCTCCTTTATTTTCTTAGATCATCCCCCTTCCCATGAACCTAGGAGAATACATGCTTGTAGGTAACTGGGTGGGTGCATTGTCAAAAGGAAGTAGAGAGAAAAGAGGAAAGAAAAGTGAGGGAGGCCAGGAATGCGAGGGAAAGCCCTGTTAATAGTCGCTTCACTGTGCAACTCTCCATCCCCAACGATATAAACTCAGTGGTGGGGGAGTGTGGAAAGGAACGGTAAATACAGCCATTATGTGCCACACTTTGATGTAATTAATATAAAGACATTGTTTTAAATATTGTCAAATTTCAAGCTGCCTTTATATATAAATGTGAGCTTTAAAAAAATCTTAATACTGAGAATCAGCTGACTACTTTGTAAACCAAGAATTTTTCTCCTTATAGCTGAAGAACTATGAAAATCTTACATTAAGTACTCTATTGCAGTGGAATTTTTTAAGCAGTCTAATATAATGTCTGGTACATTGAAGACAAACCAATAATTGTTATTTCAAGTGAGTTGACTGATAAAAAATCATCAGGGAAAAATTAAATAACTTAATACTCATATCTCCTTCCCCCCAACCCTGAATGTGGAGTATAACCTGGTTGTACTGTTGCAAAAAGTAAATGTGAATAATTAATTCCACTCTGACATTTCATATTGCTTTAATATAGTTAGGAATCTAAGGCATGCCTCTATAATAAATTCCTTTCAACTTCTTAACAATATATTTTTCTTCTCTATTTAATCTCAGACAACCATTATTTGGGATGCACACACTGGTGAAGCCAAGCAACAGTTTCCTTTTCATTCAGGTAAATCTTTACAATTTACATTAGAACTGGATTTTTTTTTTCTGTTTTTCTAATTATACTTTTAACTGCGTAAATTCATTTAAAATCTTGAACTATCAAGTATCAATCTGGTTACTAGTTCTTTGAAGGGTTGATATTCCATGAGTTTCAGATTGTTAATTGTCAGGATCATCAAAAATTTTTGTGAAATATATCATAATGGAGCATTTGAGGCCTGATTGGTATTCTTTAATGGTGACATAGATTTTTGAGTCGGCAGGTCTAGGTTTGGATTTCAGTTTCACCCCATTTAACAAGCTTTAAGACTGAGCATTTCACCCCAGCCGGTTTGGCTCAGTGGATAGAGCTGTGGTTGGCCTGCGGACTGAAGGGTCCCAGGTTCAATTCTGGTCAAGGGCATGTACCTCAGTTGCAGGCTCAGTCCCCACTGGGGGCCATGCAGGAGGCAGCCAACCGATGATGTTCCTCTCCCATCAATGTTTCTATCTCTCTATCCCTCTTCCTCTCTTTTTGAAAATCAGTAAAAACATATTTAAAAAAACAAAAAAGACTGAGCATTTCACTTAACTTTTCTGAGCCTCATTTTCTTTATCTGTTAATGAAGGATAATAATGCCTATCTGTTATGAGGATAAGACTAAGTAATGTACGTGAAAATAGCGTATAAACTTCTACAACTTTAGATATTACTTCTCGCTTTGGATTGATGTATGTAAATCAGTCCACCTGTGTACATAAAATAAAAATTAGGCTTTCCCAATGTTGTTGGAACTTTGGTGCTATAGGTGGATTTTTTTGAAGAAATAAATTGATAACTTAAATCCATTGGTCTGACCCACAAAATATTGTGCTCCATTCTCCATGACGTATAGCCACACAGCAAGGTGTATAACAAGATGAGTGGAGAAAAGAGTTTATTACATGGGCTCTTTTGCAGCCTAGAACTTTTGTACCTGCTTTCAGGGAGTTTCCTGATGACAGTAGCTGATATTAAACTGGAACAAGATGCCTAATAACTATTAGAACAGGAGTTCTAATATTGCCCGATTTAACTGCTTCTTTCAGGGTTTTGGTCTGGTTAAGAAGAGCTCTCAGTAGGAGGCTGACTAAAGTAGTAACTGGTTATTTTCAAATCTTTGTCACATCTTTTTCACAGACATAACATGTACCAACTTTGTGCTAGACATGCTGCTCTTTGTATACATGATCCCATTTAGTCCTACTTTTGCCCCATACTATTTCATAGCTCTCTCCTTTCCAGTACTCTGTCCTATGAATTCTAGCTGCCTTTGCCTTCTCAGCTTTGGCTGTTCAATTCAGGAATGTCATGGATCTTGGTCTAGGGAGGTTTCTCTTTCCTATGCCATGATGGGGACAATTTTCCCCCCAGATTATAAGCTCAGACAATTTTGAAGGCACATTGTGTGTTGGGTTTCCCTTCTCTCAGGAACCACCGTCCTTTGTTGCCTGATGTCCAATGTCTTGAACTATTATGTCATAAACAGCATCAGTTTTAAAACAAACTTACAGCTTCTGGCAATTTGTTTTTCTGTCTCTATTTAATTTGACTAAATCCAATAAGGTACAGAATTATTTTTCTGTAGTATCTGAGGAACATAATTTTGCAAGCATAATGTTAAACAGTTCAGCTTGATTACAGTTTACCATATTAGTAGACATTTACACATCAGTTTTTGTTCACCTTTGCTTCTAGTCTTCACCCAAATAGAATTCTTAGGCCTCTGGCTCTTTGCCTATTAGTTTCTCCTACCTCCCCAAAGTGATGGCGTATTGAAATAAGTAGGCATGCGGTACTGTTACTGGCTACTACATAACATGTACCAACTTTGTGTTAGAGATGCTGCTCTTTATATACATGATCCCATTTAGTCCTTGTGACAACCTGATGTGGTAGATGGTATTAAAGTCATTTCACTAGTAAATGATATTTTTACCAATGGTATTCTTTCTTGCCAGGCCTTTTGGTTTTTTTAAACAGCTTTATTGGAGAATAATTGACACCCTACCCTACCCCACCCCCCCAAAAAAAATACAGGGTAAGGCAAAAGTAGGTTTGCAGTTGCTTGTATGGAAAATAATATAATAATTATTAATAATACAAATTGTTTCATATACTTACAACTGTAAACCTACTTTTGCCCCACCCAGAACACATATTTAAATTGTGCAATTTGGTATGTTTTGACATATGTATATACCATTGAATCCACACTCCAGACATTGAAATACATCTGTTGGATTCAGACGTTTCTTCTTGCCCCTGTGCTATCTCTCCCCGCCTTCCCCAGGCAATCACTGGTAGTCTTCCCCTCACCAGAAATTAGTTTACATGATGTAAACGGGATCACAGAGTATGTACTCTTTTTTGGTCTGGCTTGTTTCACTCTGCATAATTATTTTGCTTTCCTTTCAATTGATGAGTAATATTCCATTACGTAAATAAGTACCACCATTTATTTATCACCTACTGAAGCACATTTGGGTAGTTTCCAGTTTTTGCTTGTTACAAACAAAACTATCAACATTCATGTACACAAGTAATCTTTATATGGATTTGTGCTTTCATTTCTCCTGTGTGAATACCTAGGAATAGAATGAATAGATCATACAATAGGTATATGTTTAACTTGTTAATAAACTGCCAAACTGTTTTCCAGAGTACATTTTTAAAAATGGAGTTACATTCTCCCAGCAGTAGGTAGATCTCTGTATTCTTCCAGCACTTTTTACATGGTCAGTCTTTTTAATTGTAACCACTCTAAGATGTGTGTAGTGGTATTTCACTGTGGTTTTAATGTGCATTTCCTAATGACTAATGATGTTAAGCATCTTGTCATGTGCTCATTTACCATCTTTATGTCTTCTTTGGTAAAATGCCTGTTTCAGTCGTTGGACCTTTTATTTAATTATGTTTTCTTTTTATTGAGTTTTGTGAGTTCTTTATGTGTTTTGGATGCAAGTGTTTCCAAATAGCGTCTTGCAGTCTGTGTTCTTTGTATTGTTTTAACAATGTCCTTGGAGATCAGAAGTTATTAATATTGATGAATTCCATAATTTATTAACTTCTTTTTATGTGTCATGCTTTTGGAAGTTGAGGTCACTGAATTGAGACCTTTCTGCTTTTCTAATATAGGTATTTAGTGGTGGATACAGGCACTATTCGCAGCCTTGTGCATCAGGCATTGCTTCTTCTAATCTTTTTGAGTTGTGCATTCCCAGTCTCAGGTAGTATCCTCACACATTAGTGCTGAACATGTGAGTAGGACTGACTACAGATTTTTAGAATTCTCTGCATAGCTCTCTCCTTTCCAGTACTCTGTCCTATGAATTCTAGCTGCCTTTGCCTTCTCAGCTTTGGCTGTTCAATTCAGGAATGTCATGGATCTCCGTCTAGGAAGGTTTCTCTTTCCTATGCCGTGACGGGGACATTTTTCCCCCTAGATTATAAGCTCAGACAGCTTTGAAGGAACATTGTTTGTTGGGTTTCCCTTCTCTCACTGTCCTTTGTTGCCTGATGTCCAATGTCTTGAACTATTATTTCATATACTAGAGGCCCAGTGCACGAAATTCGTGCACGGGGTGGGGGGTGGGGGTGTCCCCTCAGCCTGGCCTGCAACGATGCAAGCATTCCGCGCCCGGCCTGGCCAGAGGCCCTCCGCAGCTGGGGTGGAACGCTTGCCTCATTGCCGCGGCGACGAAGCAAGCATTCTGCCAGGCCGCTCACACTGCCCGCTCTCAGCAGCCCCCCCCCCCCCCCCCCCACTGGACTCCAGTGGGGCTGAGAGGACTGGCCGCCGCCATCTTTGTGATGGAGTGACAGTTAACTTGCGTATTACCCTTTTATTAGATAGGATATTGTAAATTTTTTTGGTTGTTTGGGGCAGGAGGCAAATATGATCCCTGTCACTTCATCTTGACCAGAAATGGAATTATCTGTTTTTTAAATTACTACATTTTAATCTCTGTACTAAATGTTCCCCTATGTACACTCTTGTGTAATGCATAAATCATGATTCTAGATGAATGACAGTGAGTTACCACTTCAAACACAGGACAGCTATAAAAATAGCAATGTTCATGAGGATGTGGAGAAATTAGGACCCTTATACTTTTGTAGTAATTATGTAAAATGGTACATTCATTGTGGAAACCAGTATGGCAGTTACTCTAAAAGCTAAACATAGAAATACCATGTGACCTAGCAATTCTACTCCCAGGTTATATTCAACAGAATGTGGTCTATATGTACAATTTATTATTTAGCCATAAAAAGGAATGAAGTTCTGACACATGCTACATCATCAGCTAACTTTGTACACATTATGCTAAGTGAAGTAAGCTAGATACAAATGGACAAACAGAATGATTCTCCTTATATGAAATAACTATAATAAGCAAATATCCTATATATTAAGAGAGAAATATGCAAATTAGGCCCAGACATCACGACCAGCTCAGGAGGCTGGGTCATGACCAGCTCAGAGCACGCCCCCAGCCCCAGCAGACGCACACCACACACTAGGGCTGGGGGTGGGCTCCGAGCGGCCGCGGCGTGACTTGGAGCCCACCCCCAGCCCCGGTGTCACCCAGCTCCGAGGCCACTCCCGTCGGGGGTTCGCGGGCAGGC
>NW_005370994.1:2315386-2335151 GCF_000412655.1 Myotis brandtii
AGGCACACAGGGCTGTCTGCCCTGGGAGCAAGGCCCCCAGTGGACCCATGGACCTGCCCAGGGGGGCGTGCTCCGAGCCACCGCAGCCAGACTGTGGTTTAGCCCCGCTCCCTGTGGGGAGCAGGCCTAAGCCATCAGTAGGATATCCCCTGAGGACTCCCAGACTGTGAGAGGGCGGGCAGGCTGGGCTGAGGGACACCCACCCAGTGCACGAATTTCATGCACCGGGCCTCTAGTATATAGATAAGAAGTAAAGATTAAAGGTTAGCAGGGAAGGGGGGGTGGAGGGGGGGGAAATGGGGAGGTGTTGCTTAATGGTTAGTTGCACAACAGTATGAATGTAATTAACACCACTGAATTTTACACTTAATAAAATGACATTTTATGTTACATATGACCACAATATTTAAAAATTAATGTAATATATCAAAAATCATTGAATTATATACTTTAAATGGGTAAATTTTATGGTATGTGAATTATATATGAATAAAGCTGTTTAAAAAAAAAGCAAATGAGTAATGAATGCCTTTCTTCCCTACCCTCATAGGTTTGTTCATTACCTTTTTAACTTACAAAGGATGCATAGTTTAACAAAAAAAAAATCAGAATTGGAGGACACAGAAATTTGAATCTCAGCTTCAAGATTTTAAAAGTGTGTTACCCTGGGCAAATTAACTTTTCTTAGACTATCATTATGCGTAAAATGAGGCCAGTAATAGTGAACACACCTCTCATCTCTCACTTACATAAAAGTACGTTTTATGTTAGAGGTCTATTTCTATCCTAAAGAACTTGCGTTACCTGGACTCATTTTATTTTAGGAATAAATATGAAGTAAGGAGGTATGTGTTCTTAGATTGCACCAATCCATAACCTTTGCACCTTACGAGCCAGTCGTATCGCAGACGCATTAATCACCCAGCTCATGTTGCAGCATTCCCCAGCCTCCTTCAGTTACCTGTACCTGCTCATACACTTTGTTTTTGTTTTGAACCTAACAGTATTCTGTTTGAATACTACTTCTTATTTTCATCTGCTAAGATTTTGTAGACGGCTCTGTGCCAAGTTAATACTCTTGTGCATCAGAACAGATACTTGGCCTTCTTCATAGCAATTTATTAGAATTAATTTTATTTTTCACTTTTTTTCTTTCTTTCTTGAACAAATTATTTACCTAAGTATCATTTTGTTAAAATGGTTTTTGAAATAACTTAAGTCATATATTTAATGGCAAAAATGAAAGTGTAGTGTAAGTAGTTACTCAGATTCCAGGCATGAGAGCAGACTCTAAACCAGGTATCCCAAGAAAGGGAATTTAATACAAGGAAATAGTTGCAGAGGTGTTGGAAGAGTGAAAAACAGAGGAATATGAGGTAACTCGGAGTTTAACAACTGCCAGAAACCTAAGACTTAGAGAAGGCAGCAGGAGCCAAATGCTCTGGCCTTAGAGGAGAAGCTGCCTGGCAAACACAGGCAACATGGAGTAATCCCAGCAGCTGCCAGAGTCCCAGCCTGAAAGAAATGGGAACAAAATTGCTGTCTTCTTTGTTTCTGCTGACCTTGGGGCTCATGACGGTGTCTTCCACTGTGGGAACTCTGTAGGCACAGGATGCTGTACTATGTGATTGGAGAAGTCAACCCCAAGGTGCGGAGCACAGGAGGGCAGAGTGGAAAGGAGTGGCCTGAGAGTGGGTGACACGCCAGCAGTCATCTGTATTACTCTGAGAATCGTGATGCACACAGATGGCAGCAGAGTTCACACACGGTGCCAATCAAAGTTGGCCTGTAGTTTTATTTCCTGGCTGATTTAAGTTGGATTCTCTCAGAAGCAGACCTGGAGCCAAGCATTTGAGTGAAGTGATTTATTAAGGAAACCTTCCCAGGAGAGACAAGTGAGGAGTGTGGGATGCAGGATGGGAAAGAGGAAGGGCCCAGGGAGGGAAGGTTTCTGGTGAAACAGCCCGTGTTCAGCCTCATCAGACATGGCTCTGGCAGGTGTGCTTACACCTCAGAATTTCTCTCATTTGAGCCAAGGGTGCTAGGGGTTTTTTTTTAACCTACCCTTTCCACCAGCTATTGGGTACTAGCCACATTTGGGGTAAGTAGAAGCAACAGAGCAGTGTGGTTCTCGAGAGCAGTGTGGTTCTCTGAAGAAGTTTGCCCCTGGGAGGAGCCCTTAGCACCCAGGCATTCAGAAGCTGGGGACTGGTGAAAAGGTTATACTAGGGAGGGAGGAGGCTAGGCCATCCTGAGCAGTTGTCTTATGGCAGTAGCAGTCACTGCCATACTGCCATTCACACCACTTGCCCACTCTAAAATTGTGTCTTGTTCTTTTTTTTTTTTTTTTTAATCTGGTGGGAATTCTTGTAATTTGAAATTTTTGTAGGTGAATTTATGTTAATATTTTTTATATACCACTGTAGTTTTCATAAGGTTGCTTGGGGAGAGGATTTAATGCCTCCTGCATAGTAAGTTTCATAGTAAGTTATTTTTCCATCTTGTAAGTATTACTTTCCTTTACTGACTCAGTCCAGGTAGGTTCCTGATCCCTGTTTTTTTATTGTGGAAATATACCCGAAGCTAGTTCTTCAGGAGTGTGTGGCCATGTTACTACCATTAGCTTCCCTGAGCTGCACTCTAGATTTTAGTGTTTTACCTGATTAGTCTCTAGCCAGTGAAATGAGGTTTCACTGTTGTCCTTTGTCTTTTTAAAATGTATTGCTATATATAGTTCTCAAAATCCTGAGTAAATATTTCTTTGAGTCATAAGTGCTTTCATTTCTTCTTGTGATTCTTCTTGTTCTTCTCCTTTCCATAGTTGTAAGCCCGCACACATGACGTACTTTTTGGATTATTAATCTAAGTGCTCAAAACACCCATTTATAATATATCTAGTCTCAATATTGCCAATTAAGATATATACAGAGTGGCTTTGTTTTTCCCTTCCCATAGATACCAGTTCCAGCCTCCTTTATTAGATCTTTTATATCTCTAATAATGAGGATACACAGCTTAAACTTGACCTTTTCTGTTTCCTAACTGGTAAACTTGTTCTGTAAAGGCTCAGAAAATCACTTTTAGGTTTGGTAAGCTGCAGGTAAAAGCAGCCATTTGTAACCAAATGAGTGTGGCTGGATTTTCATAAAGCTTTATATGTGAATTTGAATTGCACATAATTTTCACATTCCTAGGTCTTCTTTTGATCAGGTATAGTCTTTTGATTTTTTTTTTCTCTCCCCAGCCAATTGAAATATGGAAACTGTTATTGGCTAATGGGCCATAGTATGTCTATCCCTGCTCTAAATCCATTGTTTTTGGTATGCTCCTATTGCTTAACCTGGTTACTTGTTATCATTACCTTAATCTGCATTGCTAATTATAGAATCTTTGCAACTTTCAGCAGGGGACAATGAAAGGGAAGAATCTTTAATCATAGTAGAGCTAAAATAAGTAATAAATGTAGCCAGCTTCTGGGCTTCTGAGGTTTGAAATTCAGTGACATAGATTTTAAGAGATGATTTTAAGAAGTAATTGATGGGAATCTCTTAGAAGAAAATTTATTTGTGAATCATATGCAATATTACACTTATCAGTTGAGAGGATGCTGGGAATGCTACTTATTCAGTGTAACATTTGTCTAGCTTGTAACTTACCAAGTACTTTCCATAAATACCTCTCACTTGATTTTCACATTATCCTTGTGTACTAAGCTTAAAGGTTTTATTCCCATTTGTTTAGATGAAGAAAATACCATGACACGTTAAGTGGCTTGCGAGAGCCCACTACTAGTTAGGGAGTGGCAGAACCAAGGATTCTTGTTCATTGAACACTCACAGAAGTTTAGAAATAAGAAGTGTAGCATCATTTACAAATGAGAAACTAAAACCCAGTGCTAGTAATTCAGAGTATGCCCTCAGGAACACTGACCTCCTGATCACCAGGCCAGTATACTTCCTTATTAGCCTGTGTCTGACATGGAGGCAACTAACCTGATACTTGTTAATATTTTTTATATTTAGATATAATTTTTAGAGTGGCAGAACCAAGGATTCTTGTTCTTGAACACTCACAGAAGTTTAGAAATAAGAAGTGTAGCATCATTTACAAATGAGAAACTAAAACCCAGTGCTAGTAATTCAGAGTATGCCCTCAGGAACACTGACCTCCTGATCACCAGGCCAGTATACTTCCTTATTAGCCTGTGTCTGACATGGAGGCAACTAACCTGATATTTGTTAATATTTTTTATATTTAGATATAATTTTTAAAAATTCCACTTTTAAAAGTATAAAGTAGAATTTTACATTTCCATTAGCATGCTTAATGCCCAACCATGGTTTAAAGTGAAGGCTCTTAGGTAGCAGTACGTGTGGAACGAATGCTGCTAACCTGGCCTTTTTCTTTTCAGCACCAGCATTGGATGTTGACTGGCAGAGCAACAACACCTTTGCCTCTTGTAGTACAGATATGTGCATTCATGTCTGCAAATTAGGACAAGACAGACCTATTAAAACATTCCAGGGACATACGGTGAGAAACGGGTTTTCCCCTCTTTGAAGCGATTATGATGAATAAGTAATGTTTCAGAGTGGGTTTGAAGTATGTATGTTTAATGACCAAAGAGCAACCTGGTCTATAAAATGAAAATATAAATATTTACTGTTATTTTTAGAATGAAGTAAATGCTATCAAATGGGACCCAACTGGCAATCTCCTGGCCTCTTGTTCTGATGACATGACTTTGAAGGTAATTTGGATAGCGGGTAGAAATGGGGTGGAGATGTCATACAGTGTCACTGTGCAGGCCATATGAACACTGTAGAATGTCTCATAGTTCATTGAGTGCTTAATCCTTGTTCTTTATATTTTCTTTTATGAAGTATTTCAAATGTTTGAATAGAGCAAATAAATTTCATTTAAAAGGATGGCTGCATGATGGGAATTATGGTACGTAGAAATGTGCTGTTATAAATTGTCTTCACTATTAGAAAGTCTTATATTGGTGCAATAAATGTATTTGCACATGTAAAGATTTGACTACTAAGAAACGAAGATCTCTGTAGAATTCATGAATTTGACTGAGATCTGCAAACTATTAATTTTGCTATGGTGGTAATGTGTGTCACCCTTGCCTGGAAACTGGTAGATTGCGGAGAATCACTTAATCGGTGAGTGAGCCTAGTTGACATGCCGTATTCACATCTCAATATGAATTTACTTTTTTCTTGTTGTGTAACTAAAAGCAGAACTAACACCTATGTATATCACATACCACAGTAAGAGGAAAAAACATTTTGATATAAAGAACAAACTACTATTAATCTTCAAATTAATGAAGCCTTTTCTGCAATATACTAACTACTGAAAAGAATGTTGTTCTTGACTCTGCAATGCCAGCGCCTGCAGACATGGTGACCTTTATAGCTATCATGCTCATTAGGGAAAACTCCTCCTTCTCCCAGAAACAGACTAAATGTAACCTTGGTAACCTGGGAGTTTTATTTCCTTAAGTACCTGCTGTTTTTAGTTTGATGGGTTTTGTTTTGTTTTGTTTTTCTCAAGCCTGGGCTTCCTTGCAAACATTGCTAATAAAAATGCTTTTCTATCAGTATAATTTTTTTTGCTGTTGAGTTGGAGGAGTTCCGTATATGTTTGTGGAAATTAGCCCTATATTGGATAAGTTTTTTCTCCATTTTGTATGTTGCTTTTTTATTTTACTTTACTGATTGTTTCCTTTGCTGTGTGGAAGCTTTTTAATTTTGTTAGTCTCGGTCTCTTTTTGCTTTTGTTGCCTATGCTCTGGTGTCATACATGAATCATATTTTATTTGTAAGTTGCTTATCTATTTTCTCTGTGCAAAATGTTTTCTTATTTTAAATTCTAAGAGCAATTTAAAATGTTAATCTTTTATTTAATGGACAGCATAAAACTAATACATAAACATTTTAGAAACATCACCTAAGGAGTTTATTGAGTTATACCATCTGCAGCTATCAAAAGTAATCTTAGAACTACAGTTAATTCAGTCCTGAAGCATCACAATAGAGAATATTTAGAAAGAATTGTCATTTTTAAAAGATATAAATGTTAAGTGTATTCTACATTTTAGTTTATTTTCAAATAGTCCCTTGATTTCTATAAACATTGTTTTGGTTATAGCACTTATATTTTGAATTGTCAAGAGAGTGTTTTAAATGTACCTTTTGTATGGAAAAGTAATTTCATACATATTTCTTTTTTACTTAGATATGGAGTATGAAACAAGACAATTGTGTCCATGATTTGCAAGCACATAATAAAGAAATTTATACTATCAAGTGGAGTCCAACAGGACCAGGGACAAATAATCCAAATGCCAACCTTATGTTAGCAAGGTAATATTTATGTCTTACTCTTCCTTTTATGAGTCTTCTACAAATGCAACTTCTAATAAATATGACAGAAAATTAGGGGAGATATATATATATATATCCTGCAAAGAAATATATATATATTTAAATGGGAACTTTTAAACAGAGTTTTATTATTTCAAGTCATAATGGATTTTTTTGTCTGGAGATATCAGATATTTGCTGGTGATTGTTACCCAAGTAATTGAGGCACAGTGCAATAAAATTTCTTCAGCATTTAAAAAAACTATAAAGTTAAAAATATAGTCAATACAGTCAAAACCCTGGATTAATATAAAGGAATTATTTAAAGAGCAAAGGAATAGAGTGAATTAGTTCATTTATGTGCTTCAATTCAGGGACCTGGGGATGCCCTGAAGCTGCCTTTTCTCATTATAGATGGGTTTTGTGAACACTTTCTTTTAACAGCCCAGCCTACTTCTCATGAGGAATTTGTGCTGGCTGTTAGGAATGGATGAATATTGTACATTGGGGGTGGGCTGAGAGTATTTCATTACTTATAAAATCACATTTTTTCCTCCCTGTCAGTGCATCCTTTGACTCTACTGTTAGATTATGGGATGTAGACCGAGGAATTTGCATCCATACCTTGACAAAACACCAAGAGCCTGTGTACAGTGTAGCTTTCAGTCCTGATGGCAGGTATCTGGCAAGTGGGTCTTTTGACAAATGTGTGCACATCTGGAACACACAGGTATGTCTATATGTCTGTATAAGAATAGTCAAGTATTCTCATATTCAATAGGAAGCATTAGCCTGTACAAATAATTTCCTTTTTGGTTGTCATTCCTTTTGTGCCCTGAATTCAGTTCTTGTTTTTAAATGAATACTTAAAAAAAATTACAGCTAATTAAAGATGGAAACCAACTGAAGTTATATTTTCATGATATGGACCAGATTTTAGAAACAACTCTAGATTCTTCATTTTATTTTTTCCAGTACTTTTGCAGACCTAAAATGTGAGAGTTTAAGGTGCATTTATTAAATAATACAATTTTTTTGTTTTCTAAAAAGATTGTCTTTGAATAACCTATATGAGCAGTGAAAATGTACTAAAGGATACGATTTTATGACTGAACACAATGTAACAACTTTAAACCTCTACTACCATTTTAGGGACAGTGCTATAGAGAGTCTTTCCTAAACGTGGAGAAAATAGCCTGTTTGTTGCTTTCCTTTCCTTTTTTCTTTTTTTTTAAATCTTTTCAGTATTTTAGTTTTTATTCTACATATACTGGTTTTTTTCTGTTACTTTTTTTAAAATTGATTTGAGAGAGAGAGAGAGAGAATCATCCATTTGTTATTCCACTTATTTATGCATTTATTGATTGCTGCTTGTATGTGCCCTGACGGGGGATCAAACCCTCAACCTTAGCCTATTGGAGTGACCACTAACCAACTGAGCTACCTAGCCAGGGCCATACAGTTTCTTTAATAGCAGTCACTTGACTCCCATGATCCAGCTCTTCACTGGTTATTGTATAGCCACAGTAAGTTATTATGGTCTATTTCTCTTTGTATTACTCTCCATTGCTTCTGGTCAGACTGTTTTGCTTAAATCATCATTTTCAAGTGTTCTGTTTTTGTTTTTCCTTATCCAAGGATATGCTTTTTATTGATTTTTAGAAGAGAGCGAGAGAGAAACATTGATTGGTTGTTTCCCATACATGCCCCGACAGGGAATCAAACTGCAGTCTTTTGGTGTATTGGACGATGCTCCAACTAACAACCACCCAGCCAGGGCTCAAGTATTATTTTTGATGAAGTTATTCATTCAGGTGGTCTTCCCCCCAAAAAACAAAACATTGTAAAAGGTATACACTGAGAACTTTTGCTCCCATTTCTGTCTTGATCCCCTACAGGCAACTGTTTTTATTAGTTTTAGTTGTCGTCTTGAGGTTGTGTGTGTGTGTGTGTGTGTGTGTGTGGGTGTGTCTAAAAGCAATATGATTCTTTCATTTTATACTTTTACTATTTTGTTGTTACATTTATATTGTTAACTCCTTTGGGATTGGTTTTTTATATATGGTGTGAGCTAGAGTTCTAATTTTATCTTAGAAGATGGATAATCAGTTATGTCAGTACAATTTATTGTCCCTTTAATGTTTCATAATACCACTTCTTTCATATACTAAGTTCTTATGTGATTTATTCATAGGTGCTCTTGTATATACCTGTATCACTAGCATAGCTTTAATAACTATAACTTTGTAAGTCCCTCTAATTAAGTATTTTTTCCCCTTCAGTAAGATTTTATAATTTCTTTATAAAGACTCCTTTTTCTAAATTTATTCTGAGGTGTTTTATGGATTTTATTGTTAACCACAAATATCTTTTAAAAATATATTCCTTTTATTTACTGGTTGTTGCTCGTGTTTGGAACATTATGAATTTTGGCACATTGCTGTGCTCTTTCAGTCTACTAGTTACATTTCCCCTTGGCTTTCCTTTCACATTACTCTTTCTGTTGTGACTGAATAGCAAAGGCTTTTTAGATACAATCTATGGATAATTTGTCTGTTGTATACCTTTTCAATCACTCATTTACTCCATTGTGAGAAAATCAATTTCAGTGAAATTTGGGTATAGGACTTGAGAGTTCTAATGGCAGATACTGATTGGTTTTTAAGGGCATTTGAGCAGCTATCCATGCTGTTTTGTTGTATCACTATTATGTACCAAAAATTACATTTTACTTTTTTTTTAAGTTTGAAAATAGCAAAATGCATCTACTGAGTTTTTAGTGTAGGAGACAGTCATTATCCTTTTATCATATATGCATGTAGTTCTTTTCTTTCGTTATTTGGGTGATATGTTACCTAAGCATGTGACAGGTAAATTGTTGAAATCTGGTCTGAATATACATATAGATTTGAGTAGATGCTGATGATCCATTGACTCTGGCTTTTGACCATGCTATTTTTGTTCAATTATAGCTTAATTCAAGCTTAGAAATTGGTCAGTACTTTTAAAAGAAAGTTTTTGTTTTCTTAAACCCCAAAGTTGACTGTCCTATAGATTTTACTTTTCATGTATCAGTAGATTTTAGATTTTATTGGTGCCACTTCTTTCTCTTCTAATTACTTGTAGATATTCAAGACCTGTATTCATACTTGTTGATTAATCTCTTAAATTGTTAGACATTTTAGGTAGGAAAAGAAAAATTAGGAAGCAGTAGAGCCTTCCCAGTGTGATCAGCTGTGGCAGTGCATTTGTGGTTTCTGAAGTATTTTCAGACACACTGTGAAGAGGAAAGCAAGGAAAAACAGACTTTGTAGTGATATACTCGGGTTAGCGGTCTGGGAGGTATTCACCAGGTACATGTCTACTGACATGTTCTGTTTAGGAAGGCCTGTTAGGCTGCAACAAAGCTGAGAGATACCATCCTGTTTGTCAGGGCAGAACACCAGAAGCATATTTTTCATTGTCCATTTCCTCCCAGCAGAACCTCTGACCTTTGCCCTATTTAATGACTGGTTTCTTAAGACAGTACATTTTTTGTGCTGAGTTTTAATTACTCAGTGGCAGCTGAATGATTATTGTTCCTCTTGCTGAAGGAATAAAATAATTTAATTATACTTATGATTCAGCTAAATTGATAATGAAATTATTAGTGATCCTACTTACACTTTTTTAAGAATTCAAGAATTATGTATGTATATTTTTTAGCTTCTTTCATAACTCCTATAGCTTAGGGGTCTATTCTAATTTTACTTAATATGGAATACCTAACAGACTCACACTACAATTGTCTTTACAAGTTGGCCAAACTCGTGCAGTTTTTAGTAACATCATCAAAAGTTTAAGTCATAGATTGAATGTTCACTTCTAACCATTGTTAATTGTGTCAGAGAGGCCAAAGGTGCCTTAGCTGAGAATGGTTATCAGTCCTGGAGAAACTAACTGTGTGGATAATCTGTGGAGAGCAGATTAGTGTTCTCTTTTTATGAAAGGATCCTCAAATCACACTTCTAGTATTTTAGAGCTTGTATTTGTTTTGGAGTTAAATGTAAATCCTACCTTTGATTGCTAGAAATAAACCTTATAATATTTTACCTGAGGATGTTAGTATTTATAAAATTTTGTTTTTCATATTTTTAGACAGGTGCTCTAGTTCATAGCTACAGGGGAACAGGTGGAATTTTTGAAGTTTGCTGGAATGCAGCAGGAGACAAGGTTGGAGCCAGTGCATCAGATGGTTCAGTAAGTATAATACAGTGTTTCCAGAGGGTATGTGTGCGTAAACATAGAGAATACATGTGGCTTAATGTTCTCTTCAAAATAAATTTTATGATAATGGTATTGGTCTTTTTACTGAAAACTGTATACTTTTTATGTTCATTTCATTCAAAAAAATGTAAACAAAATTTGTGCTACCTTTGCTAAAGAGTGTGTTCATAATCAAGAAATTGACAGTTATTTTTAAAATCAAGCTTCCTTAGTGACATTAGGAAGAGCAGGATACCACTATGAGAGATTTGAATTTTCATTGCCTATTTCTACTTTCTCTTCCCTGCAGAAGAGTGTTGGTGGCCAGGGAAGGGGTAATAGAGGCAGTTGAGTCCTGCATTTGAGGAATATGTGATGCTGAGAGACTTTTCAGGGTGAAGTGTGTCAACTCTTTACAGAAATACGAGTTATGGCTTCTAAAACTCTGAAAGCAAAGGGAAGGTGGAAAGGGTACAGCCATTAGCTGTTTACTGAAGCTGTAGTTTAATATAATCTGTAGTATGTTTTGCTAAGACCCAAAAGATAGAAAAGGGCTTATTTTGAGCATTTTCTTAAAACTTTTTTTTTTAAATTTTTATTTATTTCAGAGAGGTAGGGAGAGGAATAGAGAGATAGAAACATCATTGATGAGAGAGAATAATTGATTGGCTGCCTGAGTAATTGATTGGCTGCCTCCTGCATGCCCCTTACTGGGAATTGAGCCTGCAACCCAGGCTTGTGCCCTTGACTGGAATCGAACCTGGGACCCTTCAGTTGGCAGGCAGACGCTCTATCCACTGAGCCAAACTGGCTAGGGTTATTTTGAGCATTTTTTTACTTCTTAGTTAGCAGAGAGTAAATCTTCAAAATGTTAGCCATGGTTCTGCCTCTGTAATGTTAGCCCATCGTTGTTTCCTCCAGCTGGATTAGACGATGTATTTGATTTCTGTTAAGTGCCCGTTGCCATGATTACTATTGCTTTACCAGCTTTGTGAACTTGGAACCAAGAAATAGATTCCAAATTGTACTATAGAAAAGTTAAGTTACAATTGTATAATGAAATTCTTAACACACTGGTTGATTATTTTAATTTCTTACAGGTTTGTGTATTAGACCTTCGGAAATAGCGCTACTAGTTGGAAGCCATGGACCGACTATGAATGTGTACATAGCCAAAATGACTGTCCCTGACCCATGTACTGCTATCGTCCCACTTGAACCATGGCCAGTCCACTACAGCCAAATCTAAAAGAAGTATATACACAAAATTGCACCCTGAAGATGGCAGAATTTTGTCACAGCTTGTGAATTCTGTTCACCAAGTGCTGGAATCTAATCTGCTGTGCCCCTAAAATAGCATTTAGAAGTTTTGGATATGAAAAACAGAAGAAAGAAATATGCATTATAAAAGCAGACCATACATGTACCAGTTTTTGGATACTAATGACAGCCTTGTTTCTCCCCTTTGAATCAGCAGACACCATGGATTATATTCTTTTCTTTCCTTCAGTAGTTGAGCAGTTTGTATGTACAGAGAAAATGGACTTACAAAAACTTGCAGCAGTAGTTTGTTCTTGCTTTTAAACTTTTGTTTTTGGTTTAGTTTATGACTGCATGAAGTAAGGGAGTGAATCAGTTTCTTGTTTATATTTTTTTCACCATTTACAAAAATTATTAAAAAAAATATTTTAATGCATTCTTTTGAAAAGATAAATGTTTGGTACCTTTTATGGCTCCCAGAGCATATATTCAATTGGTGCATGTTGTGGAAGGAGAAATTGGAAATTAATAAAAATATATGACTTTGGTCATGTCAATCTGTAAGACACATCAGTCAAAGGGTATTATGCTCTGTTTTTTTGTTTTGTTTTGTTTCATTTTGTTTTATTTTGTGATGTGGCTTAAATGCAGTAGTTTCTATTTTGGGACATATTTCTGCCAATTAAAGACTAGGAGGGCACAAATTTTTTTAAGAAAAATACCATAGAGAAGATGCAAAAAAAAAAAGTCTTCTGATGTTTTGTAGCCATAACTAAATTATGGTTAAAATGTGCACTATTGTAAAAGGAGCAAAGTAGGTTTGGGGTTTTTGTTGTTTGTTTATTTGTTTGTTTTGCTTTGTTTTTTAAGAGATTAAAATGTTTCTGGATAAGGATTAGCTTCTCAAAAGTGTCCATCATTCTGTGTAGAAGCTTAAATATGTAATATAACCAAACTCCAGTATTAAAAATCTCTCGTGTAACTTTTCTTTATACAAAGCAAGATAACGGCATATAACACTGCCATTACGTGGCAAAATGTTAGCTATCTTAGTTTAAAAACAATCTTTAAAACAAGACTTGCTTCAAGGTGTTTTTAAATAGCAGTGATTCCTATTTTCTTTTTTAAATGTATACTTGCACTAACTTCCCTGCTGCTCTGATTCTGCATTTGTGGTACTTGTGACTACATTTTTCTTCAAATAGAGATAGATTTAAGCTGCTATTTTTTTTTTGTCAGTAATCACTACTATATCATGTCTTTTACTATGTTTATAATATCAAGTATTTTCTTAAGGATGTAGGTATCAGATCAAATCTCCTCTTGTGCTCATGCAACTAAAAGCGAAAATTTAGAGAATTGACAAATGATAGCATGGGGCTATGTTCATATGTGTGATTAACAAGTTTGTTGTGGTTAAGGTGAGAAGCCAGAACTGTCAGTTTTGAAGAGAACTGTTGTCAAATTTATCTCTCAGAGATTTTAATTAAGGAATCGCTTAGCAAATTTGTAACACTATTTCCATTACTAAATATTTTGAGGCCTTTACTACTAAAATTTTAACCTCTGTTTTAAGTACAAAGTGATTTAGTCCAAGTAATGCAGCTTTGATTTTCAGCATTTGTTGTTTTGCTATACTTACATAAGAGCATTGATTGAAGCAAGTCTTGGTTTTACTAAGGTAGGATAGCATTTGCTATTGTTAAAGAAAATAAATACACTTAATTCCATAATACATTGTTATATGTACCCCAGTTGTTGTTAGTGGGGACTATGATACTGTAATAATATTTTTAAAAATTTACATCCAGAGAGGCAGTCATTTATGATGGTTTTGTGCCAGCTGTTTTTAGGGTTTGGATCACATTATACATACTTAGAACTATTACCCTGTGACTTATGTAGGAAACCTAATATGCTGAGTATCTGGCACTTGAAATCCTGCTTTTATTGCTGGAGGTCCACATCTGTGGTTAACCTCTGTTGTTGTTTTAAAAAAATAAATAAAAATAAAAAAAATCTGTGCAATAATTTTTAAATGTGCTCCCAGGAATAGACACAAATGTTTTACGTATGTTTAAGCTGCATTTTCCTTTAGCGATGCATTTGTCAATTGCACTGAATTTAAATCTGAAAGTCAGAGGTGATTATTGATAGTACTTTTGTATTTTGATATTGACAGTTTATTCATTTGCATACAGTTATTGACTTCCCCCCAGCTAATTCAAAGACGGTCAAGTAGTTCTGCAGTATAGCTGCCAAAATAGACAGCTACATTTTTATGGTATTGTCATCTTTTCTGTTTCTTTTTTTTTTAACTTTTAGCTGTTTTACTTAAGCATAATAGCCACAATAGAACATATGAAAGATTATAAATACAGAGCTTTATTATCCTGATGTCTTGGGTCTTTTAAGTGTAAACTATCTGGAAGGTATCCATTCTGTAGGCTTGGGTTCTTCGTGAGCATACAATTGTTTATTTTTGCTGCTGTTCTCAACATCATCATTGCCTGCTGATATGCCACGATGCTGCTCCAGTAGATAAAAAGCAGATTGCCTCTAATTTGAGCAGTAACATGATTGTAAGAGACCAAGTTTCACAGCAAGTAAAGTTTTATATTTGAGGTTCTTGCTCATTTTTTCCTGACAACTTATTCCTGAAGTTCAACTGACTCCAGTAGATTTTCTGTGGTATTCATTATATATCATTGTTGTTTAGGCTACTGTTAAGAAGCTTATCATAAGGAAAAATAGAAAGGAAAACTTGAATGACTAGAATATTCACTGATTAAAATAGAATAAAGAGCAGCTGTCACTCCTAAACATCATAAGGGATCTTATTTCTTCTCCATGTAGGAAATCCCCTAAGCTCTTATATTTTATCCAATCCCCATTTCCTGTTGTTGATCAGGTACCATCATTGACGTTCAAATGGCTTTTAGAAGTGGTAACTTTTAATTTCCTGATAGGTCTTAGAGTGTATTGAATTCTGTTTTAATTATTCTCTAAGTATGTTTTAGGATTAAACCCCTTTTATAGATAACTGAAAGTGCCTCCTTTTGTGATGTAAAAAACAAATATGGTGCAAAAGTAATCATAAGATTGAATTACATGAAGGGTGTTTTTTTTTGTTTGTTTGTTTGCTTTTTGACATATAAAAATGTCAAGAGAAAGGCCAAAGATTTGTACATTTTCACTTATAAAGCACTCCTTTTTCCTTAAACTTCTTTCTGTCAAATTAGATTTAATGAGAGAGTACTATTTTTAAGGAGCTGTTTATGTAGAATGATTTTGTTAAGAGTAATGTAAACTATTGAATAGAGGCCTGAAGAGGAGTATGCATTTTTGCTATTTAAGGAATCACAAATGATAATCCTTATGTGAACAGGAAAAATAAATTTCAAATGTAGTGCTGTTTACCTTCTCAAAACAGTTCATTTTCGTAAGTGCATTTGTACACTTGGATAGAACCTGCATTTATTCTCACATGCTAAGGATGGTACTTGCATTTGGTGAGTTACTGTTGACAGTTTCCACAGAATCCTACTCAGTGGACCATCATTGTGGCATGGCAGCAAATGCCAACATTTTGGGGAATAGCAGCAAATCTACAAGAGACCCTGGTTGGTTTGTGGGTTTATTTGTTTTTTTCCCTTCTGAATCAGCAGGGATGGAAGGAGGGTAGGGAAGTTATGAATTATTACTCCTCCTGGTAGTAGCTCTGAAGTGTCACATTCAGTATCAGTTTGTTTGTTTTAACATGATTCTAGTTAATGTAGAGGAGAGAGAAAACAGAGGAAGCATTCACTTTTTTAAATACACTGATTTAGAAATTTGATGTCTTATATCAGTAGTTCTGAAGTATTAATAGCATTCTTTATTTCTGCCTTTATGTTAACAGTGTTGAAGCAGGGTGAATAACTGAGGCTTTTTTTTTTTTCTAGTAAGCTATTTCATGATGTTTTCTTCGGATTTTTGGATAAGTTCAAAAAAACATTCTGCATGTTGTATCTAGTCTGATGTACTTATCCATCTCACTAAAAACAAAAACACAGACTGCGTTTTGTAGCTCTGTAATCCCTAAATACAGATATGATTTTCTTCTTTCCTGACTTTGACATTGTAGCTGTAATGTTCTAATTTTGATTTTTACAAATCCTTTGGGTCTAATTCTGTGAGCCTACCTATAGCACTGGATTAAAATGTCTGCATCATTTCTTTAGTTATCCAGTTAACTTTAAAACTGTTGTAAAAGTGTAAACCAGCCCATGACAGTTTTTTGTACATGTTGAAGAACTTTATTGTTCAGTTTTCATGATTATTGTGTAAGGAAGACTGATTATAGATGTTCTATGCTGTCCTGGACCATGTTAGTTACACTTACGATGTATTTTGGTTCCACATCACAATGATTTGTCCCCAATGACCCTTTATCCTTTCTAGGCACATTTTTTGTTGTTGTTGTTGTTGCAGTTTCCCTTTGCATTGTATTGCTTTGACAACTGTAATTTGAATCAGATCTGAAAGAGGTCCAGAATAAAATATATTTTGATATTATGTTGGCTGTGTACATATATAAAACCTTTGATATCTATGTAGTTTGTATAGACTATTTAGTCAAGTAAAGAGAGGGATGCTATTTCTTGTTTACAATTTCTTGTTTACACTTTAATTGCATTTACTCCTCCAATGTTCTATTGTAGAATAAATTTTTTTGCTCTGAGTTAGCCTTCATAACATATTACATGTCTGTTCTCTCCCATACTGGTGTTCCTAATTGTAACAACTGCCATAAGAACCCAAACCACTGTTTTCATAAATATATTGTTTTCTAAGATACATAGTTACAGTAAGCCCATAGATAAAATTACAAATTTTACTATTTTATTACTTCTCGCCAGAGATAAGATTTTTTAAATGAAGGGTTATTTACTATTTTTATTAAAGGAAAATAGAGCATTTAATCAGCTAAGGAATAATTCTGAATTATTTTGAAAAATAATTATTGTACTTAAAGGACATTGTTTCACATAATCAAACTAAAAGAGACCTCAGATTCATTTGCTTGATTTTTAGGACAGGATGCTCAACTTTCTTAATGACATTTTTTCTGCATATAAACCTATCTAGTAACTTCCTCTTTAGCTAGTTGCTTATATTGCTAACAAAACTTATAATCTATAAGGAAAGATACTAGGCACCTTCCAGTTTTAATTAATCCCAATTCCTTTTAGAGACTTAAAAAGAATCATGGGTCATATTTTTTGTTTTGTTTTGTAAAAACTTGAATTCTCCCCAGTCTTTTACCTGTCCCTTCCATTTTTTTAAGGAGACACTAATACAGGTATAGCCTTGTCATGTTTTATTAAATGATAAGCTAATGCAGTTGCTAGAACTTTCCGACAGCCTTTTATTTTCAAAGGGTTAACTTTTATTGCATGGCATAGATTGTTAATATTCTGCATTTTACACTTTTTCAAAAAGTGTTGGTCTACTAAGAATTATAATCTGTAGAAGCTTGAGGTGAAGCTGAAATCAATTTGAGTATTCACAGAAAGGGTTATTTTTTATTTCATAGTTCTTATACTTTATACAGTAGGTCAGATTTCTTACCTGTGATGATACATAGCAGGTCAGGCTAAAGTTCACTCTTTCCTCAGTATATTCATCCACAGATGCAGTGGAGGAAAAGCAACTGTGGATAGTAGTTTCGTGGTACTTTTTCCAGAGCACTCTGTCAACAATGAAATGTTAACCCTATGCTACTTTTTCTGCATGTTCTCAAATGTCATATCGCAATGCTTTGTCCTAACTTGTAATATTTTTGTATAAAATTTTTTAGGAGTTCCTTGTAATTTCTTTATAATTTAAAAATATATTAAACACAAAGTGTTTAGTAAAGTACAGAAGACAATTAGTAATGTTTCTTGGTTGTTGGGTTTGTATGATCAATGATGCAAACAATTCACATTTTAAGAACTAGAACCAGTGGGGTGGAATCTACATAGAAAAAGATACCACAATTGTATTTTAAAAACACACAAACAAAAACACCTTAGTAATAGTAAGTAATCCAGTGTCAGAAGGGGCTCTACCAGAAATATCTAAAGCAGAGGTTGGAGGGCTACTGGATAGGACTCTCTTCATTCAGGCACTGAATAGAAATGTCAGGAAGTGAAACTCTTGCAGTAAAAATCCAGTCACACTGAACTCAGTCTGAGATCAGGCATTTGAAAACATCAGCTTCCAGAAATGCCTATGTTCAAATGTAGGGGGTTTTAAAAATCTACACATTGTCAGATCCTTTTCCATATAAGCTTTTTTTGACTGATGGAAAGATTTTTAAAAGTAAAAGGAACTCAGCAAACAAATTCTTAACCCTAGGTTAATTATCTGATTTCCCAACTTGGTGAGCAGAATCCCCAAGTAGGAGACGGAAATGGAGAACTGCACATTCGGCATGGATAGCATAATAAAGGTCTACCTACAGTCCTAAAATAATGTGAGTTTAATGTGACATAAAAAATGTAGCTATGTACTATGTCTTTATTTCCAGTGAAGTGGTTGAAGTATTTTAGCATATGGAAATAAATTTGTTTGAAGTTGGACAAATACGATGTTGAAATATCTCTTATGATGAATCAAGACTAAATGAGAGGTAAGTAAATTTTACTTTTTTAACAATCTCGATAAATCTAGAGTTCATTGAAACCTTTTTAAAAATAAGGTTCCTGCCCTACAAGGTATGTGCACTGCTCTTAATGCTTGTTTATATGCCATAGAAGTGCATGTATATACAGAAATTGGGAAATGATAAATTCCCATTTCCAAGCTCCCAATTCCTTCTCAGTTGTAACCACTGTCAATATGTGTCCTTCCAGACATTTTTAATATATGCTTTTTAAAAAAAATGGGGTTGTAGTATTTATTGATTTCAGAAAGACTTTCGTTGAAATTGTCAGGGGCTTTTGTCCTATGAGTTACAAGTACTTTCCTATACCACAAAGCAGTGATCTTCAACCAGTGTGCTGCAAGAATTTTTAAAACATGCACTACCTGATTATTTAGTTAGGGGCACTGACCTCTTTTTCCTTAGATTGTTATTTTTAAAAAATGACAACAGCCAACACAATGATAGCCATCTGGTGTGAATGATTCAAGATGAGACTTGTTAGATTGGCAAAATATGTACTTTTGTGTGGGCTGCAGAATTTTAGTAACTAGTTTATGTGCCATGAGATCAAAAGGTTGAAGATCACTGTCAAAGAGGTTAAGAGCATGAATTCTGCCTGACTGCCTAGTATGGGTCCCCACTCCACTACTTACTAGTTATTTGACCTAAGGAGTTACTGTCCTGACTTTCCTGTCTATAGAATGAGACTAGTGGAATGAGGTAGGAGGATCAAAATTGTTCATATACCTGTATTTAAAGCCCTTAGGGAATAGTGTCTGGCTGTGTAAAGTGCTCTATATGCTACCATAATTTTGATTTTTAATAGTTGTGTTGTCTCCTATTATAAACAACTAGTGTCCTGGTGCACAGATTCGTGCACATTGAAAGGAAATTAATTAGAAGAAGTATTTTGATATTGCTGTTCACATCTGCCTAATGAAAAGAAAATAGGATTCTGCCCAGTCTCCTTTCTACCCACTCCAGAACTTCTGTGAGGGTCAAATGAGATGAGGCACGGGAAAACGCTTCACAGACATTTGGTTAAACTGTAAAACATTTGCACCTGGCTATAAAGCAAGTCGTGTTCCTGGGCTGAAGAAACTCCAAGGAGGCTAATCGCTAGGGAGAGGAAGCCGAGCGTTGCTACGTGACATCATTACCCGGGGCCCACAACCACTGTCTCTGGGCTGGGCTGTGGGCCACATTTTGC
>NW_005370994.1:2336056-2338305 GCF_000412655.1 Myotis brandtii
AATTTTAATAGCAGTTACTCATCGCCCCCAAATGCACCTGTGGCCATCACCGCCCCCCTGGATCGCTGCAGCGCCCACCGGGGGGCGGTAGCGCCCACTTTGGGAATCACTGCTATAAAATAAAACCCTAATATGCAAATTGACCTACTGGTGGAATGACGCACACTGACCACAGGGGATAGACACTCAAAGCAGGAGCTGCCCCCTGGTGGTCAGTGTGCTCTCACAGGGGAGCGGCGCTCAGCCAGAAGCCGGGCTCAAGGCTGGAGAGTGCAGCAGTGTTGGTAGGAGCCTCTCCTGCCTCCGCTGCAGGTGGGCAGTAAGGAGCGAGCAGTCTGCGACTGTGAGAGAGCGCAGGCTGGGTTGAGGGGACACCCTCCCCTCCCCCCTGCCCTCCAGTGCACACATTTCGTGCACCAGGCCTCGTGTGTGTGTGTGTGTGTGTGTGTGTGTGTGTGTGTTTATAACAGATATTTGTGTGTTTGTAGCACAAATTCACCAGTTGATTATGATGCACATCCCTAGTTAATAGGCACATTCAAAGAATTGCAACTCACCCATTTTCTGGCATTAAATTAATCTGTTATTTCAAAAGGGGTCATTTAGGAATTTGTAGAAAAGAAATTTCGCGGGAACAAGAGAATAATTTAGACCAAGAAATGACGACCATTTGGCAGGAGTGAGGGAAAACAACGGATTTTTTAAGCCTATGTTACTAGTCACTAAGTGTTGAAGCTATCATTAAGTTTTGGTAAACATGGAAGACAGTATTTGCCACAGCACGTTATATAGGTTAAGTTTAACTGTGTGCTTCATAGAAGTACCAGAATACTTAATGGTCTATACTAATATTGGTGGGAGCTAAATTTCTGGTCCATGTGCAAATGAATAGACATTCTTTTTTTTTTTAATATATTTTATTGATTTTTTACAGAGAGAAAGTGAGAGGGATAGAGAGTTAGAATCATCGATGAGAGAGAAGCATCGGTCAGCTGCCTCCTGCACACCCCCCACTGGGGATGCGCCCACAACCAAGGTACATGCCCTTGAACGGAATCGAACCTGGGACCCCTCAGTCCCCAGGCCGACACTCTATCCAGTGAGCCAAACCGGCTAGGGCAGACGTGCTTTTTTTAGGGCTTCTTAAATACTATTTTTACACATTTCACCCTCTCAAGTCTTGGGGCTTTTTTTGTTACTTCCTAAAGCAAATACTTGTTGGCGATCTGGTATGTCCCAGGAAGCGTGTTTACCAGTGTAAGTATGCCTGGTGTGTAGGCCTCCTGGGAGATTAGAAACTTGGCTGCAGTGAGAGGGCCTGTGAAATGGGTTACGGTTATGGTTGTCAATGAGAATTCGTAGCAATGCCTAGGGGTAGGAGCTGTGGAATAGAGGCTGGCAGGAACTGGGTGTCTTCCTGATTAGTAACTGAATCGAAGTGGCTGAGGAAGCTTTGTCTCCTACATTCAGTCACATTCTCATCTCTCCAGACTGAGATACCTGCACCTCCTGAAAGGTGTCTTCCCCTCTATTCATGTAATCACCTCCTCCTAATATGCCTTCTTCCCTCCCTCATTTGCTTAATCCTTAATTGTCACGTTCAATCATGTCAAGTGCTTCTGGGGAAGAAGGCCACCCACCAACTCCTTGCCCACTTCCTTCCTCTGCCTTCACTGAGAGTGAGGCGTCAGCGCCTAGACATAGCTCTGCTTATAGAATTGCTTCCTATCTGCTCTGATATTATTAGACTGAGTTCCTGAAGGGCAAAACCTATCTACTGTACTTCTCTCTGGATCCCCAGAGCCTAGAACAGTGCCTGGAAAAGAGTAGTTGTTGGATTCATTTGAGGTGGTGGTAAGAGTGGGAAGGCATTCCTGGAGAGTGAATTTTAAAAATGAGAACACAGTTATAAAAAGCACCACCTCTTTCCTATAGATGTGAATGTGAACAGTTCCTTTACATCTGAGCGTCAATTTCTTACCTGTACGAAATATCTATCAGTCTTTTTTTATTCCAGATGAATTTTTGGAGAGTTTGTTCTAGGTCTGTGAAATACCAGATATCAAGCTGTATTACAAAGCCACTGTTCTCAAAACTGCCTGGTACTGGCACAAGAACAGACATATAGACCAATGGAATAGAATAGAGAACCCAGACATCAACCCAAACCACTATGCTCAGTTAATATTTGACAAAGGAGGCAAGAACATACCAGTACAATGGAGTCAAGACAGTCTCTTCAATAAATG
>NW_005370994.1:2339679-2342310 GCF_000412655.1 Myotis brandtii
ATCCAGAGACAAAGAAGCATCGATCAGACCATCAAACCTCAGAGGGAAGGTAGGGGAGGGTGAGGGTAAGGGGGAGAGATCAACCAAAGGACTTTTATGCATGCATATAAGTCTAACCAATGGACACAGACATCAGAGATCAACCAAAGGACTTGTATGCATGCATATAAGCCTAACCAATGGAACACAGAGGGATGAGTGGGAGAGTGAGGGGGAGGGAATGGGGGGGATAAGGACACATGTGTAATACCTTAATCAATAAAAAAAAATTTTTTTAAGGAGAAATATCTATCAGAGATATCTTGCTTTTGAGGTTTTAAGGATTCAAAGTCATACAGATTATTTAGCCCTGTAACTAGCATAATGAGGCTTTCATACTTGGCATGATTATTATTGTTACTATTTTTACTGTTCTAAACATGCCAGAGAAAACAATTGTTTCTCAGGGTAATTTGTTGGAAATAATCCTATATAATAAAGAGCTAATATGCTAATTATACCGGACGGCCGATTGACCATCCGGATGGCCTTCAGGACGAAGCTGGGGCTGCGAGGGCTGAGACAGCCGGGGCTGTGAGGGCCGAGCCCCTTGCACGAATTTTGTGCATCGGACCTCTAGTGGGTTATAATTACATGTACAAAGCACTATTACGGGAGTGAATGGGGAAGTAGTTTATTGAACAAGCTATTATTTACAATTATATTTTGTTACGATGGGACATCTTAAAATATGTTAATTGTTTTTGCACGCAGCCTCGTTAAATGGTGATGATGATGTATGTGTCATCAGTTCCCAGTGTTACTTTATCTGTATTTTTGGTGTGTCTTGCCCTTAGTCTACTATATTTTATGATTTTTTTTAAGTTGTCAGGAATTGGGAAATGCACTTTTAAAAGCAACTCTGTGCCAAACATCCATTTTGTAATCTATTATTTATAGACAAACATTAGAAATGGCATCAATATTAAGAAACAAGGTTCTAAAGGCATAGCGTTTCACATTTCACTTTTGGCTTTTATTTCAATAATCTCACTTTGACCTCAAGGTCAAAATAGCAGTCCACTTTTGTGGGTGTTTGGTCACCTCTGTTTTCAGGCATAGAAGTTTCGGTCTAGGTCATTTACCTCGATGGTAGTAATACATAGTAATTTTAGATATTTTTAAAGTAAAGAGGGTGTGTGTGTGTGTGTGAATGAGAAAAATTACAAGTTTTATCTAGTTTTAGGCATGGTTCTTAAGTGCTGCTAATTATAGGCCTTTCAGCCATTTCAGGAATGGCATCCCACTCACCCACGTGGGGTGTGCAGCGTGAGGAAGAAAGAGAAGTGTTGCCTAACTCACCGATACCGTGGAGTTGTTTGTTCCGGTAGCATACTCACTCTCCACTCCTACCTCTCACCTACCTGGACACAGCCTCTGTTAGTTACATAACACTCACACTGCCAGGCATTTGTAAACAAAACCATTAAGTTTTATTTTAACATAAAGGGGATTATGCTCTACTTGTTTTTGTGTGACTGATTTTATTTCACTTAATATATTAAAACATCTTTCTCTCATTCTTTAAAGAAACCTTATTGAGTTCTAATTGACAAAGTACATATTTAAATTATTGTTTACATATTGACCTGTGTATACACCTGTGAACCTGTCACCTTAAGTTTTCTCATGTTCCTTGACTATCCTTCTCTCTCCACCTCCTTCTCCTGCTCCTGCCATTCTTGGGCAACCACCGATTGGCTTTCTGTAACTATAAGTTGCTTACATGTTCTAGAATTTTATAAAAATGAAATCATTATGTACATTTTTTGGTGGGGGAGGCAGTCTAGTTTCTTTCACTCATGTTTTATAAATGAATAGTTTATTATTTTTTATTGTTAAGTAGTAGTATGTTGTATGGATATACCGCAAATTATTTAACCAGTAACCTGTTGATGAACATTTGGGTTCTTCCACTATTTGGCTATTGCTAATAATGTTCCTATGAAGACTTGTGTACAGACTTATTTGTGTATTAGGCATGCTTTCATTTCTCTTGAGTAAATACCTAGGAATAGAACAGCTGGGAAATATTATGTGTTTATTTTTCTAAGAATCTGCCAAACTTTTTAAAAGTGGTTGTATAATTTATTGTTTTACATTTCAACCAGCAGTTCATGAGAGTTCCAGTTGTTCTGTAAACTTACCAACATGGAATGGTCAGTCTTTCAATACAAAAGTCTTTTGAATAATTTTAGATTTACAGAGGAGTTGCAAAGATAGTATAGTAAGTCCCTATATCCTTTACCCAGAACCCCCTGGGAGTAGTATAGTAGGCATACTTATCAAACTAAGAAATTAACATTGATACAATACTTTTAACAAAACCAAAATTTATTCAGATTTCACTGCCCCCTCCCACTCGCCCCCCCCTCCCGCATCCAGTCGAGACATGGCTCAATGCCATCATGTCTCCTTGGTCTCCTCCAATCAGCAACACCGTCTGTCTCCCTGTTTTTCATGACCTTGCCATTTTTTTTTCAATTTGATTAAATCTTTATTGTTCAGATTATTACATTGGTTCCTCTTTTTTCCCACCATAACTCCCCTCCACCCAGTTCCCACCCCACCCTCAGCCCTCACTCCCCACCC
>NW_005370994.1:2344175-2347347 GCF_000412655.1 Myotis brandtii
ATTTCCACTCAGCCAGCCTTCCTGTGGTTCTGGATGATGTCCGTTCTGTCTTTTAGTTGTATTTTTGAAGTGGTTGTTCAAGGCAGCAAACTCTGGTGTTTACCTATGCCACCATCTTGGTTCTCTCCAACCTTGCCATTTTTTGAGAAGCCTGGTCAAGTATGTTCTAGAATGCCTCTCAAGCTGGGTTTATCTGATGTTTTCTCATGATCAGGCTGGCATTTTGGATTTGGGGGAAGAGTATAACAAAGTTTAAGTGTAATCACATCATTACAAGGAGTACGCCACATCAACATGATTATTATTGGTGATGTTAACTTTCATCATTTGGCAAACACAGTGTCTGCAAGGTTTCTCCACTGTTAAGCTTCTGGTTTTCTTTTCACATACTCTATTCATTAGAAGCGAGTTACTGATTCCTCGCTGTAGGGGAGAGAAATTAAGCTCTACTTCCTGAAGCTTAAAATAATCTGGACATGTTTTAAAAAGCACTACAATAATTCATACTATTAGGGGGATAACGAAGCCCTGCAAGTATCCTGTTTTCTCCTTTAAGTGATGCCCTCCAGTTTTTACAATCTTCAGTGGAGCTTGCCTGTGTCAGTTACTACTGTAGTGTTTTAACGGTGATTCCTTATTTCCCTCATCCCTTCTACATTATTTGGAATTCTGTAAGGAAGATCTGTACAGCCCTTTTCTCATGTTTACCTATCTAATCATTTATTTATATCAGTGCAAAGTATGGTAATCCCAGATACCAGCCCCACTTCTGACATCGACTACAAATTTGGGGATCCCCAAGACTGCCTTCCGGTTTCATCATTCGCTGGGGGGACTAATAGAACTCAGCAAAGCCCTTTTACTCACAGTTATGCTTTTATTATAGCAAATTAAAATCAGCCAAGGGAAGAGGAGCAAAGGATAGGGTTCATGAGAATTTCCATTTATTTACCATCCACCAAAATACCATGAAGAAACAGTTCTCTTACCCTGAAAACTCCCCTGTACAGCCACTTCGTAGTCAACTCCTCAATCCTGGATCTGTTTATCATTCCGATAGTTTCATCCTCTCCAGGATGGTAGATAAATGAAATAATATATGTAGCCGGACATGATGTATCGAGGAAGGGCCCTGCTATAAACAGGCCTTTAGTAACGTGGCGGCAGGGGTGGGGGGGTGTAGGCCTAGGTTAGGTATAAATATATCTTAGCAATCCTATGACAAATGAAACTTAGCACAAATTTTTTCATTGCAGAATATAATAAAAGCTTAAATGTAAATTATACGTTGGCAATCAATTTGTTTTGAGACATTTTAGGCAACAGTTGTAGTCAGATCCGGGGAGGATTTCATCTCAATCTGCTTAAAAATTTCCCCTCTAAAAGTCCAACATTGTAACCTGATAACATTTTTACAAATTCTTTACTATCCCTTAAAAGAAATTCACTAAAATTGCTTCTTGACAGGTAATGACAGCATTTTAAGCAAATAGCCTGAAACTGGTGTTGCTTCATTTTCAATTCTGTGTTTCAAAATGAAATTAGGGTTCTTTAGAGTGAAGACTATTTCTTGAAGAGTCAAATTGAACTGAGAGAAAATAGAAACATCTCAGCAGATCTGAACAGAATGATTTCAAAATCCTTGCGTCGTCCTCACTCTGTCCTAAGAAAGGAAGTCGATTGAAGGTGCTCTCTGAGGCAGGTGCTTCTACGTGAGGTGTTTGGATGACATGACAGTTACAATATTGAACTGACTGCTATTACAGCAGCCATTATATAACCATGAGCTCTCCCTCACAAGGCCCTTCCTTTTCATTTTATATTTCTAGAATGCACTATGTGTCTTGAATGAATGATTGCCTGAGTAGCTGACTGAATGAGTGAGTTGGACTCATTTACTTTGTATCACTTACATTTAGGAGAGTCCTTGGCACATGGTTGTGTTGTTGGTGGAAATGGGGCCCATCCACAGAGCTGCAAGAAAAGCATTTCGGGACCCACGCATGAGGATGAGGGGTAGTGGTAAGACTTACTGGAGCTGAAGCAAACACAAAGGACTGTCCCCAGCACCTGGTGTCGGTGTCTCATCCATGACCAGGTGGCTCAGCTCCATCTCACCGTGGGAGAAGTCCAGCCTGGTCTTCACCAAGCCCCAGAGGAAGGGCAGGGTCCAGAGATGCTGTGCCATGGCCTGGCATCGACAGAGATCTGAAGCTGCCATAGTTCAGTTCAGTCTATGCCAAAGTGTGGTCCTGCTCAGCCTCCCTTCCTGTGCAGCCAGCTTAGCCTCTGCTCCCAAGCCCATGCTTGGAGCCGCGTGGAGGCTACAGGGGGAGAACACGCATGAACAGGAAAAGGAATAGGCAAAGGCATGCTGCCCAGAGGGGCCTTTGTTAAACTCTGATTATGATCCCTGGGCCCTGGGGGAGAGAGGCTTTTCTTTAAGCTAACCAATCTCTTTTCTAATCTTCCATGGGCTTGTGTTGCCTCCTCCCTGGAGCTTCGGCTGCCAATTCCTCCCTAGATCTTCAGGGTTTTGTGTCCCTTATCCAAGCTGATTCTTTTCCTAGCTTAGACGCCTTCCCTTTTTGGTGCCATCTTGGCTTCTACTGCATGTGTCCAGCAAAGGAATTTCCTCCATCACTGTCCCCCACCCCCTTCTGTGGGATGGATGGTGGTTCCCTGGGGAGAGGAGACAGCCAGTCCTTCTTCCCTAGAGAGAGAGAGAGAGAGAGAGAGAGAGAGAGAGAGAGAGAGAGAGAGAGAATATGTTTGTGTGTGTGGTGTTGTGTCTGAAGTTATAATTCCAGATGGGATCAGGCTCAGCCAATCTACCTGTCTTCTGTTAACTCCCAGCTGCCTCCACTAACAGTTGGTACTCACACATCTTTTTGGGTTGAATGAAGGAAAGAACAAATAAAGGAATGAATCACGGTAACTCAGGATTAGTAAGGTCCAGTGTTTGCTCTCCTCGCAAGGGTTAAGAAATCTGTACAATCACACCTGCCCCAACTGGGAGTCTAGGCTGGGCCGATCCTTACCAGTTCCCCTTGCCCCGGTCTTTGAATGGAGTAGAGGAAGGAATGTCTGGGTTGAGTCAGCGGAGCTCTGTGCGTCTCACCTAACTTCTCCCTCATGTGCGACGTGAGAACCACAGTGCAGGTTTAACAGG
>NW_005370994.1:2347590-2361691 GCF_000412655.1 Myotis brandtii
AGGCGGGGAACGTTGGCTTCCTCCTTCAATGAAGGAAGCAAGCCTCATGTTCGCTTTAAGCTGCCTGGCTGCCGGCCGCCATCTTGGCTGGCAGTTAATTTACATATCTCCCTGATTAGCCAATGGGAAGGGTAGCGGTCGTACGCCAATTACCATGTTTCTCTTTTATTAGTGTAGAAGTGTTCTTTTATTACCTTCAGCTATCTCTTATGTAAAGGCATTTAGCTAACTTCTTGAAAACTTTGATAATGGGGAAAAATGAATCATGGTTATCATCAAGATAGGTGAACATAATTGCTTATGGGACTTCAAACCAGCCTCCATTAATAGCTTCTCTGTGCATTTACTAAGACAATGAGAACAGTAAATTACAAAATAATGACAATACATTAAGGAGGAAATTAAAAATACATTTTGCATAAATATTTGAGATTATGAACCTAAATGAAATGTCAAGATTGTCAGTTTAAAGATTTAAGAAGAGTTGATGTTTGAAAATTTGAAATGTTTTGATAAGAAGGTTAAGATGACAGGTGATATTCTAATGATCTTGACATAAGAACTTTAGAATTTGGAGGGAATAGCAAGATAACCTTTAAACCTAACTACTGAGTGTGTGTGTGTGTGTGTGTGTGTGTGTGTGTGTGTGTGTGTCTTAATAGATGAAAAGACTGAGGTCATGAGAAGTTAAGTGAAGGTTTATCCAAAGTTTAACAGCTGCAAGTAAATATTTAACAGCTGTTAATAAACATTGAATTGAAGCGGTGGTACAGGACAAAACATGTATTCTGGAGAGCTGGGGCTAGACCTAAGATATATACGCTAATGTTTTGTTACTTCGTACATTGAATCAGTGAAAAAAGATACACATATTTATATTTGGACCCAGTTAACATTTTCTCCAATTCATTACTCACTGAGAGTGTGGTGGTGCAGTGGAGATCTGGCTCTGAAAGTAACAACTTGCATAACCTCAGGAAACTCTTGTGATCTTTAAAATTCTGGGGTTTCCCCCTTTTAGTCTGTAGAGTGGAAATGAGTAAGGTGCATCACCTGTATGGTGATCACAGGTACAGACAGAATCACTTGGAAAACAACTAACTTACGTCCAAGAAGTAATTTTTGCATTACCAACACCCTACTATAAGGTTGCTCACCTTCTGGGCCACGTGACCATGACCTTAAGTGAACTGGCACCTTGTGAGGCATCTTAATGTTTAGTCCTTCTCCTCATATCCAACTGCCAGCATTTCCTCTCCCGGCTCAGCCCCAAACACCTGTACTGTGATGATTAATTTATATGTAGTGACAGTTCTATGACCACAAAAATGGAGAATTCAGTCTCAGTTGAAAGATTATAAGAAAAATCTTCTTAAAAACTGCTTTTGCTAGGGTGGTTGTCAAGAGCAGGAGCTCCTGCCCTGGCCCTGGAGGCCCTGGGGGGATTGAGGGTGTTGTCCCAGTGGCTGGATGACACGGGTGTTTAGTTAGTGCTGACACCTGACAGCGTGTCCCACAGGGAGGCCCCCGCTCCCACAGTGCAAGCAGGTGACTCACTCCCAAGCATGTCTTCCTCTGAGGGAGAGCGGAGTAATGGCCCTACTACTTCTCTGAGTCCTGCTCCACCCAGACGGAGACCGTGCACACAGTGCCCAGAGGTCTCTGCCTGGTGGTTTCACATAACAGCTGGTTTTGACATGTAGGTCAACCTCTTTCTCTCGGGGCAACCTTCGGCAAGTTTGTAAATTCTTTAATGCTGCCTTTTCTTCTCCTTATAAAGCTGTGATAATGCTACCTTTAGGGCTGTTGTAAGGATTACATATGCCCACATGAAGTGCTCGGTGCCCACTAGCGCAGAACGTGTTAGTTCAGTGATTTTCAACCCGTGTGCCGTCCAGTGTGTATGAGACTTTCTGAACCTCAGAGGGAGGGTGGGTGGGAAGAGATCAACCAAAGAACTTGTATGCATATATGCATAACCCATGGACACAGACAATAGGTCTAGGGGGCGGGGGTGGGCTGGGAGAGGTCAATGGGGGAAAAAAGGGGATATATGTAATATTTTCAACAATAAAGATTTCAAAACACACACAAAGTTTTATACCCTAACTTCCATATAAAGCCAGGTGGAGATAAAATGTTTATTATGTATATATGAGGGCATACTTCCAAAATAGCAAAAGACTAGAGTGACATTAACAGAATCACAATCATTATCATTATCCTCTATGCAAATTTCCTTAAATTCTGCCTTTTTGCCCCCCCATGATTAGGACAAGGTTGAATATCAAGACTCAAATATGCTATTTTGTGCTTTTGTCCAGAAGAGATTTTGTTAAAGGCTGTTTTACATTGCAATTTCTCAAACTACTTGATTCAAACATTGCTTTCCACACACACAGAAACAATTGTGCCATTGCCATCTATGTGTGGTGTGCTCAGAATTGCAGCAATTAGTTTGTGTGCCATGAGGTGAAAGGGTTGAGCATCACTGTGTTCGTGTCCTCCTTTCCAGGCAGGGAGGTGCGCAGTTATTCCCACGGATACCGGCCCTGGACAGAGACGGAGGAAGATGGAATCGTCTGCAAAACTGTGGAGATGCGATTACAGTCCCCCCGGGACCCCCTTGGTCTTCCCCGCAGGATGGCGGCTGTCCGCTGTGTTTGGGAAGTAGAGCAGGTGAAATTCTCAGGATCCCAGGTGGTTCCTGTGGGCAATTTGGAAAGGTCCTTCTCCCCAGGGTGTGGGCAGTTCTGCCACAGATGTGGAGGTCCTGGCTTCCCTTTCTCAGGGTGCCAGTGCGCCCCACAAATAGTGAGGTTAGAGACCAGAGCAAATAAAGGGCAGTGCCCTCTCCCAGAGCAGAACTGGGAGGTGGGGCGGGGGGTGGAGAGCCCAGGCCACCCTGGGGGCCCATGGGGTCAGAGTCAGGCCATGGATTGCACACACATCCCAGTCAAGGCGAGGGTGAGACCTATATTCTGAAGGACCCTGAAATCTGGACTAGCAGATGTTTGATGCAAAACAGAGCCTTCACTGGCCACAGAATAATACCCAAATTCTTTCAAAGGACCCTTCATTGCCTTGTAGGAATCTGACCTGAGGCCACATGAGGATTAGAATTTCTGTTCTTTATCTCAGGGCTTGTCCTTTATCACCTGGCCACACCCCCAACCTGGCCACATTGGGACAGTCCCAGGAAATGCAATCCCCTCCAGGTGTCCTTCCCATGTGCTTTTATTGTATTAAGGAATTAATAAATCCAGTAATTGTTTAGCTCCCACTATGTAATAAGTATGAATATTAATCCCTCAATTCAGAAACAAATACAACTTTATTTTTTTAAATGTTTTTATTGATTTCAGAAAGAGGAAGGGAGAAGGAGAGAGAGAAACATCAATGATGAGAGAGAATCATTGATCGGCTGCCTCCTGCATGCCCCCCACTGGGGATCGAGCCCACAACCCAGGCATGTGCCCTTGGCTAGGAATCAAACTGTGACCTCCTGGTTCATGGGTTGACGCTCAACCACTGAACCATACCAGCCAGTCACTACTTTATTTTTTAACTAGAGGCCCAGTGCACGAATTTGTGCACAGGTGGGGTCCAGCCAGCCTGGCCCCAATTGGGGTGGATTGGGGCAAACCTGTCAGGAGGAGGAGATGGCGGGAGGTTGGCTGGCTGGCCTGCCCCAATTGGGGCACAGTCAGGGCCAGGCTGACCTGGGGGAGGGGCCATGGACCATTGGTGGGCAGGCCTCTCCCCCGATTGGGTTGGGGGGCTGATTGGGGGCAGGACCAGTCGTGGGGAGGGGCTATGGGAAGTGGGCCGGCCAGCCCCACCCCTGAATGGGGTGAGGGGGGCCGATCGGGGGTCAGCGGCTGAGGGAGGGGCCGTGGGAAGTTGGCCGGCCAGCCCTGCCCCTGATCAGAGTAGGGGTCCTGATTGGGGGTGGAGCTGACTGCTGGGAGGGTCTTCAGGCCGATTGGGGGTGGTGGAGCCCATTGGGGGCAGGGCCAGCTAGGGGGAGGGGCTGCAGGAGGTTGGCCAGCCAGCCTGCCCCCTATAAGGGTGAGGGAGAAGGACTGTGGGGGAGTTGGCTGGCCACCCGGTCCTCAATTGGCGTGGGAGGGGCTGATCAGGGGCGGGGCCAGCTGGGGGGAGGGGAGGTTGGAAGGCCAGCCCCACCCCCTGATCGGGCGGGTTCACTGGCCACAGTGGGCATCATAGTGACCATTCATTCTGGTCGTTACAGAGTTCCAGTCACTGGCTTTTTATATAGAGAGAGACTTCTCATTACAGCAGTCCCTTTAGCATTTCTTGCAGTGCTAGTTTGGTGGTGATAAACTCCTTTAGCCTCTTTTGTCAGGGGAGCTCTTTATTTCACCCTCTATTTTGAATGATACCTTGCTGGATATAGTAATCTTGGTTTCAGATCCTTGCTTTTAATTACCTTGAATACTTCATGTCATTCCCTTCTGAATTGTAGAGTTTCTGATGAGAAATCAGCTGACAGCCTTATGGAAATTCCCTTGTAGGTAACAAATTGCTTTTCTCTTGCTGCCTTTAGTATTCTCTGTGTCTTTAACTTTTGGCATTTTAATTATGATGTGTCTGGGCATGGGCTTATTTGGGTTTTTCTTGCTTGGGACTCCCTGAGCCTCCTGAACTTGTGTGACATTTTCCTTCAATAAGTTAGGGAAATTTTCTGCCAGTATTTCTTCAAACAGGTTCTCTATCCCTTGCTTATTTTTGTCTCTTTCTGGCACACCTATGGTGTGATATTGTTAGCAAGTCAAAGCGGTGTTCCTTCTTCCTCGGCTAAAGAATATGCATGGGTTGCTTTACCTTGTCTGTGAAAGGACGTCCTATTGCAAATCAAGATCTTGAATAATTTTAACTTGTACCAGCAGGGTATTCCCCCTCCCCCCACATTCTTTGGTATTATTATTATTTTACATTTTCCAGAGAGGAGAGAGCAAACAGCAATAAATACATGCATTTAAAAGTAGGTTTCATTGCTTCTTAAATTACACATTGTGTTGTTTTCAATCATCAATATTGCAACGTATAAAGTTCTTTGGCTTTTTAAGAAAAGGTAATCACTTAATGCACTTCATTTGTCTGTTCGCGCCTGCAGTCTTGCTCAGGCAGCTGTCAGAGGCAGAGCCCTTCCTTGGAGGCACTGGTCTTGTGTTTATGTGCATATTAATGAAAGCCTGCAACTTTCCTATTCTGACTGTAGCATGTTGCTGCCTCTGCCGTTGATTATGGCCCCGGATAATTGCCACGTGGGTCCCGTGTTTAGTGGAAACAAAATGTATTGATGACAAACATGTATCCTATCAGGAAGCCAGAGAGATGGATCTAAATTCAGAGTATGCAGTAAAAACAAGTATGTAAACTCATTAGGTAGACAAGATGCAAATTTACAGAGCCTGGGAGAAATGATGAGACAGCTTCCAATCTGAGGCAAGAGGCAGCGGCAGGCCTCATTATTGTAAAAGCATGGCTGAAAAATAGATTTTTCAGGGCACGCTCGTGTGGAGGTGAATATTAAACCTTTCTGTCCCCTGGGAGGTGGCAGAGCACATGCCCAGGGACTGTGGTGGAACAGCTAACGGGCCGAATCGCTGTGATCAGGATGGTCATCCCCGGTGCTTGAATGTCAGTCCTGACTAACCAGAAGATTGAATCAACAATGCAAGGCCATGGATTTTCCCTTCATATGGGCTAGGTGGCTGTCTTGATTGTTTGGGCTTCCATAAAACACATACACACCCCCCAAAAAAGCAACAACACCACAGACAGGGTAGCTCAGAGCAAACAAACCTTTCTTTCTCAGCGTTCTGGAGTCTGTGAAGTCCAAGATCAAGACGCTGACAGAAGCAGTGTCTGGTGAGGGCCGCTTCCTGGTCCTCCCACGGTGGAAGCAGCAAGGGAGCCGCTGGTCACTAATCCCATTTATGAGGACTCCACCCTCATGACCGAGTCATTGCCCAAAGGTCTCCCTCCAAATATCTATTCAACATACGAATTTGTGTTGGGGGGTGGGAGGAACACAATTTATAGCAGTGGATTTTCAGTCTAAAAAATGATTCTGTTTTTATATACTGTGCACCTAACCTCAGTGATATGTCCCATCCATACAAGTGTGTTAGCCCAAACCAGGTTTTCAGGACTATGGAGAGAGAGAGAGAGGGAGAGAGAGAGAGAGAGAGAGAGAGAGAGAGAGAGAGAGAGAGAGAGAGAGAGAACACACACAACTAACTCCTAAGGATCTCTAAAGTCCTACTTGAAAAGTGACTTATGTGGTAGGTTGAACAATGACATCCCACAAGATATCCATGTCCTAATTCTTGGAGCCGGTGGACCCTACCTTATATGACAAAAACAGAATTTCACAGGTATGATTAAGTTAAGGGTATTGAGAGGAGAGATTACCCGGATAATCCAGGTGGGTACAAAATGCCATCACACAGATCCTTGTGAGAGGGAGGCAAAAGAGATTTGACACAGAAGGGGGGAAGGCGACTGTAGAGGGAGAGAATGGAGTGATGTGGCCACAAGCCAAGGATTACTGACAGTCACCAGAACAAGGAAGGGTTGTCCGTGATTAAGTTAAGGGTATTGAGAGGAGAGATTACCCTGGATAATCCAGGTGGGTACAAAATGCCATCACACAGGTCCTTGTGAGAGGGAGGCAAAAGAGATTTGACACAGAATTGAGGAAGGCGACTGTAGAGGGAGAGAGAGAATGGAGTGATGTGGCCACAAGCCAAGGATTACTGACAGTCACCAGAACAAGGAAGGGTTGTCCACTAGAGGGGATGAAGCCTGCAGACACTTTGATTTCAGTCCAAAGGGACTGATGTTGGACTTCTGGCTGTGAAAGTATACATTTCAGTTATTTGAAGTTACCCAGTTTGTAGTAATTTCTTCTTTTTTAAAAAAATATATTTTATTGATTTTTCACAGAGAGGAAGGGAGAGGGATAGAGAGTTAGAAACATCGATGAGAGAGAAACATCGATCAGCTGCCTCCTGCACACTCCTCCATCCACTGAGCCAAACCGGTCAGGGCTGTAGTAATTTCTTACACCTGAAGAGCTACCCCACTAGCATAGACCTACCAGGATGTTCAGTGAGAGAGAAATAGAAATTCATGTAATTGTGTCTTATTTTTACAATGTCACTCTTATTCTAATACAGATATTAGTATTTATCATTATAAAAACTTTAAATATGTGGCAATGCCCTAGATGTAGGAAACGGCCAATGAGAAAATTGGAAGTTGCAGATATTGCATAGCTGATGAACTTTGTAATGTCAAGGCAACATTTAGTCAAATGGTCTCCTGCAGCTGGTTGGGAGACAGACCCCATGTCTGTAGAATCATTAGCCCTAAAGAGAGCAGTTGGAAAGAGCCTGGATATTTGTATGTTGGCTAATCTTTGCTGCTTTCCACAGGTTATTACAAAAAAGAAATGAGCCCAGGTAAGAAGCGGCCAGTTTGCAAGAACTGGAAGATAATAGAACCCCATGTGGTTGGAAAAATCAACTGCTCTGCATCCCACCAAGGCAGAAGACAGGGTGCTACTAAGAGAGTTTTTCAAAGCCCTGGCATTAATCTTCTCTTAGAAGACAAGGTGCTACTAAGAGAGTTTTTCAAAGCCCTGGCATTAAAAGATTCTCACCCAGACAAAGGGAGTTAGACCTAGCAGCAAAGATCAGATGAAGTCTGTGTGTCAGTGGCCACAAAAGGAACTGCCATTTCTGTGGGACCAGAGTGATGGCTCAACTCTGCAGTAAGGTAAGTTTAGGAAACAATGCCCAGCAAAGAGTTCTGGAAGGTTACTGACACATTAAATCACACCAGGACCAAACAGACGAGAAACCATGTATTTGAACAAATTTTAATGCTAAACAAACCACGGGCCTGGGATTGTTCAATACTCATGTCATCCTCGGGCTCCTAAAACTGCAGCATCTGAAAAGACTGGGCTTCCTTGAAGGAGGGCTCAGGGAAGAAATGTCTCCAAACTCAGATGTGGTCTTGAGGGACAATGGTCAAGGGAGAACCACCCGGGCAATGCCACAGGCTTGGGGGACAATGAGTAAGGGAATTCCTCCCAGAAACCAGAACCAAAGTCTTACCAGGGAAAGACTCCAATTCCAGGGCAAGACTATAATTACTGCCCAGTAAGACTCTGTCATTCTAAGGACCTGGGGTTGCTGTGTATTCTGATTCTTCTCTTTTCTGAGAAGAAATTCCTATTGTGCATATGTTGTCTTATTCACCATCGTTCATTGAGGATGCTGTAGGTGAAGGGATGGGTGAGGCGGGGGATGGGGATGGGAGGGAACAAGCTGGTTGCTTGCCCACTAGGAGACACACCCAGATCTGGTGAGGAGACTGCATGTTGCCCAGATAGCTTGGATTTTAAGGTGGGTGCAGTAGCTGGATGGAACCTTGACCGGTCTTTTTTAGGGGAGGGGTGAGTGTGTTTTGTGTGAGGGAAGAAAAGGGTATACACTCAGATATTTGGGTTATCAGAGGGTGGGCTTTGGGAAATTGCTACTTATTTCCAACTTTCTTCTCAGCTAGGTGTGAACATGTGACTAATTTTTGGCAACTAGAGAGTGAGCTGAAGTGGTATGTGTAACTTGGAGATAACTTACAATTTAAAGCCAAGCATGTTTCCCTGGATATTGGCTTTCCACCTCTTACCATAGACTGTGGAGTGGATGTTGGGGCAACCTAGCCATACCAGTGTGGATGAGGGCAGACCCTTGGGGATGGGAGAACAATAATTAGCAAGAAGCTGTGTCCCTGAGCTGCATAAGCCTCTCCAGCTCATACTGCACCATGGTGTTCTTTTTTCTTCTTTTAAAAAAATATATTTGTATTGATTTTGGAGAGGGAGATGGAGAGAGAGATAGAAACATCACTGATGAGAGAGAATCATTGATTGGATGCCTCCTGCATGTGCCCTACCAGGGATTGAGCCCACCACGTGGACATGTGCCCTGACTGGGAATCAAACCATGGCTTCCTGGTTCATAGGTTAACACTCAACCATTGAACCACACTGGCCGGGCTGGACATGGTATACTTGAGAGAAGCTTTTATCTTATTCAAGGCACTTATTTGGGATCCTTTGTTATAGCAGTTTCATCTTTATCCCAACTAATATATACCTCATATAGGCCTCATGTGTTAATGTTTAATTAGTGAACACGTGAAAACTATTTTGGATTATATATATATACATGGCTAGTTTCTAAAGAGTTAGATGTTTAACTATTTTGGATTATATATACATGGCTAGTTTCTAAAGAGTTAGATGTTTAGATTGCTTAAGACATGAATACTTTTCTTACAGTCTTACCTGAGTGGCCATTGCCCCAGGCAAGACAAAGTAGGTGTCAATCCATTCAGGTTGCTACAGCAAAATACCACAGACTGGATAACTTATAAACAATAGGAATGTGTTTCCCACAGTTTTGGAGGCCGGAAGTCTGAGATCAGGGTGCCAGCATGGTTCGGTGAGGGCCTTCTTTCGGGTTGCAGACTGGTTGTTGGACCCTCCCATGGCAGAAGGCACGGGGAGCTGTGTGGCCCTTTTATAATAAGGGCACTAGTCCCATTCATGAGGGAAGAGGTCTCATCTCCCAATCCCATCACCTTGGGAGTTAGGTTTCCAACATATAAATATTGGGGGTGGGGGGACACAAGCATTCAGACCATGGCGATAGGTAATCATTCTTGTACAGGACTCTGGAAGCCCATCTGGGAGCGCTGGGATGAAACTGAATGTTGAGGAGGTCAAGCCTCCTGGTTCTCATGTCTGGGCAATGATGTCGGGCTGAATGGCCACTCCCGCGGCTTTCGCAATCTTGACTTTTTCCTTTTAGAGATCTTAATTTAGTTTCCAGTGATTCCTCCTGCATATCGCAGTAATTTGCAAGCATAATGGGAAAGATCAATGCAAGATCCCCCGTCAACCTCCAAGCCCTCCAAAACATGTCAAAGATTCGTGAGAAGACATCACTTAAAACCCTGCTTATGCTGGCGCTCTCTCCGATTACCTTCCTTCCTATGTCTCCCCATGGGAGCTGTACAGTATGGTGATATCCATAAACCCCGTCGCCAGTAGAGAACTCAGTAGATCACAGTCTAAAAATATTTCCTTATTTACAATTCTGTACTCACTTCACTACCCTTATTTGCAAGTAGGTTTCCTGATGATGACCATCGTAGGGAAGTAGGTGGGCTTCCTGTGTGGGTTCTAGCCAAATACTTCCCAGTTTCATTTCTCCTTGTCCTCAGAGTACCGCAGGCACTTTATTCTTACCTTTGCTTTTAAGTCTGAGACTATGTCGTTAATTAGTCTCTGTTGGATGGGACCCTCCTTGAATGTGTGACGACGGTGACCTGTAATGACTACCGTTACACCTACCTCAAGTCGCCTTTCTGTAGGTGACTGTCACTTAAGAAGCCTCATCCTGAGTGTGAAAGAAAATCACTGGGCCTCTAAAAGCTTCTCATTGTGTTTCTGGTTCTAATTTTTAAACAACCTTGAGTGATCTTAAAGCCTTTGAAAGGAGATTCCAGTGATCTTATTCCAAAAGAATGACTTGAAACTTAGGGTATCCCTGTCATCCTGGGTTTTCCCCTGAGTAGATTTGTAGAATGGGGCTATTTTCACATTCAACCAGACCCTCTTTCTTTTACTGGGTTTAGTTTAGTATTTGACTTATATTGTCCCCACATTTGACTCCTTGTCCATCCCTACTGTGGTTTTTATTGCTCCTATTTTGCTGACAAATATTTGTTGAGGTCCCAACTCTTCATGTGTTCAAGTGAACACTCCCCTCTGATCTTTCTTTTGCTTTTTCCAAATAAATACATACCTGTACAATCATTTGGTATTATGCTCCATATCTTTGGATGACATAATTTAATTAAAATTTTTTTTTATTGATTTCAGAGAGGAAGGGAGAGGGATAGAGAGATAGAAACATCAACGATGAGAGAGAATCATAGATCGGCTGCCTCCTGCAGTGCCCCACACTGGGGTCGAGCCTGCAACTCTGGGCATGTGACCTGACTGGGAATCAAACCGTGATCTCCTGGTTCATAGGTCTACGCTCAACCACTGAGCCATGCTGGCTGGGCATAATTTAATTTTTTATGCTCACATGCTAATAAGCATTATCCAATAATAAAAAGTGGTAGATGTACTTGAATAAAACACTTTGATAATTATACAATCTTTAAATTAATTAATGAGCCAAAGGCAGCTAAACATTAGCATTTAGAAAGATCTCTACAGCATTAGCTACTAATGAGTTCATTTAGATCCATCGTGCAACCCGTTTTGGAAAGCACAGACCATATTTAATCAAATTCAATCAGATCTAATATTGAAATTCTGAACACAAGGCATTGAGTGTGAAATTACCATAGAATTTTAATTGTTAAACACATTTCTTGTTGGTACTTATAGATGAATGATAATTTGATGAGCAAGTAGGTAATCTGTATCCAGTGGAAAGTTTAAGGAATAATAAGGAATTCTAAGGTGTCCTGGCTCAAGTTGATCATTCACAAACAAATTCTAAATTTGTTGGCCTCAGCTGCTTCAGAGGCTATACTGCCCTCAGGTAAGAGGGTGCACTTTTGGCCTTATTTTTCCCTTTAGTCTGTCATTTTTATTTTGAGAGGGAGAATGTAGAAAATTTTAGAAATGTATTATTTTAACAATTGATTCATATCATGCAGTTTAAATTGAAATATAATAATAATACAGAAATATCCCCCCAACCTGACTTCTTTTCAGTTACTACTCACACTCTTATCCTGACTTCTAACAATGCTGAAGAATTTTGCCTGTTTTTGTATTTTATATAAATGGAATCATACACCATGTATATTTTGGCCCGACTTCTGCTTAGCATTGCATTTGTAAGATTTATTCCTATTATTTTGTGGCCTAGGTCATGCTTTTCTTATTGCTGTGTAATATTCCAGTGGGTGAACAGCCCACAGTTTATTCATTTTACTGTTGGAGGATATTTGGTAGTTAGTTTCCAGTTTCTGGCTATTATGAATTGTGCTACTCTGGACGTTCTATATAATAAAGAGGTAATATGCAAATTGACTGTCACACCCTCCCACAAGATGGCCGTGCACATGTGGTCCAAGATGGCCACCACAAGATGGCCGGCAGGGGAGGGCAGTTGTGGGCAATCAGGCTAGCAGGGGAGGGCAGTTAGGGGCAACCAGGCCAGCAGGAGAAGGTGCCAGAACAAGAACCCCGGGATTATGTTGCTAGGCATCAAAGGAATTAGTCTGCAGTAAGTTTCTTTATGGGCCAACAGTTCTTAGAGTCCCAATTTCAATGTTCAACAGTTTTTTATGTGTACATGCCAGCAATGATATTTCAGTTCTGGATGGTAGACAAACAGTGGCAATGCAGGTCCAACCTTCTCTGATTTGGTCCTGGGCAACCTGCAGGAGGGCAGTTGGGGGGGACCAGGCCTGCAGGGGAGGGCTGTTGGGGGTGACCGGGCTGGCAGGGGAGAGAAGTTGGGGGGGACCAGGCCTGCAGGGGAGGGCTGTTGGGGGTGACCGGGCTGGCAGGGGAGAGAAGTTGGGCCAGCAGGTAGGCGTCAATCAGGCTGGCAGGGGAGTGGTTAGGGCAGCTGTGGGCAAACTACGGCCCGCGGGCCGGATGGCCGGATCTTGAAATGAATAAAACTAAAAAAAAAAAAGACCGTACCCTTTTATGTAATGATGTTTACTTTGAATTTATATTAGTTCACACAAACACTCCATCCATGCTTTTGTTCCAGCCCTCCGGTCCAGTTTAAGATCCCATTGTGGCCCTCGAGTCAAAAAGTTTGCCCACCCCTGCCCTAGACCCTGGGAATCATCAGTCTAAGTTCTGTCTCTATGGATGTGCCTATTATGGGTATTTTGTATAAATGGAATCATACAGTATTCAATCTTATGTGTCTGACTCCTTTCCCTTAGCATGTTTTGAAAGTTCACTTATGCTGTAACATGTAATAGTACTTCATTCTTTTCATGACTGAGTAATATTCCATTGTATACATATTTGCATAAATAAACTGTGAGATATATATATATATATATGTGTGTGTATATATATATATACACACTTGTAGCCCGGTGCACAAAATTCATGCACATTAAAAGGGAATTAATTGCCCTAACCGGTTTGGCTCAGTGGATAGAGCATTGGCCTGCAGACTCAAGGGTCCCAGGTTGATTCTGGTCAAGGGCATGTACCTTGGTTGCAGGCACATCCCCAGCGGAGAGTGTGCAGGGGGCAACTGATCGATGTTTCTCTCGCATCGATGTTTCTAACTCTCTGTCCTTCTCCCTTCCTCTCTGTAAAAAAATCAATAAAATATATATTTTTTAAAAAGGAAATTAATTAGCAGAGATATTTTAATATTGCTATTTGCCCTTTCTCTATAATTGAAGTGTGAGAGATGAAAGGAAATTAGTAAAATGTATATGAAAATAATATATAAATTTATTAATAAATAAACAGTAACAAAAGGATATAACAACAACAGAGGCATGGTATAAAAATGACAAAAGCATGATATGAAAACAACAAAAACATGATATGAAAACAACAGTGATGCAAACAATGAGTGGTAAACTGATTAAACTTATTTTAATATCTCCCTGTACACCACATTAAGAGTGAAAACATTTTCAGAGTGCTTGACTAGTTTCCCTTGTGATGAAGTAGGTAGAACTTTAACTGTAACATCAAATGCTCTTCAAACTTAGAAAGCAATATATAACTGACCATGTGCAAAAACGGATTCAGGTAGAAATATGCCTACTCTGTCTAGAGTTTGTTCTTGTGATTTATTAATAGTCATCACAAATGCTGGCATCACGGGAAACCATCCTCGAATCAATTTAAATGGGAGGCCGGTGTCAGATGGGGACAAATTAATTCTTGGAATCAGAACAACCTCTCCCTCTGCAGATCCTGTTAATACTTCAGCTTCGATAATTTTAGGTCATAATATTTTGATAATGAATCTGG
>NW_005370994.1:2361790-2381268 GCF_000412655.1 Myotis brandtii
ATCTATAATAATAAAAGTGTAATATGCTAATTAGACCGAACAGCCAAAAGACCTTCTGGACGTCATTCTGGATGTCCTTCTGGAAGACCTTCCAGATGAAGCCAGGGCTGCGAGGGAAGCCCAGGGTCCTGGGTGCCAGAGGGAAGCCAGTGCCGGCAGCTGGGGGAAGGAAGGCTTATTCTTGCACGAATTTCGTGCATCGGGCCTCTAGTGTTTTATAAAATGCTTATGTACAGTAAGCCCCTGTCTGCATGGTAACATCTTACATAATTTCCTACTGTTTGAAATCTTTCTCATAACTTTAAACTGTAAGCAGGGAGAGTGATTTGCAGGGAAACTGAGAAGAGTCTGTACAAAGACACATTTTAGGACATGTATCCTCTACAGTCACAATCAGAATCTTGGTAGATTCCTGATAAGCACCAGACGTGCAGTATTTTGAAGTGCTGATCTGAATCAAGGCTTTGGATCTGGACTATCTGGAAAAAGCTTCAGGTCATTCAAGTCTCAGCCACGTCCAATATCTACAGATTAAGCATAAGGCAAGCAAGCAAATCACATACATTTACGGTGACAAATGAGAGGAAGGTGGAGGGCTCAGCATCAGTGGTCCATTCTGTGGACATAATAATTTTTGTTTTACAAGATAAAGGGGAATGCAGTTTATTAGCATAAGTAAGGAAAGTAGCAAAATCTCTGTCCAAGGTGATAAAGAGAGAGCTGTCTGACTGAGACCAGTTTGGAGTATGTATCTTTCATCTCCAATCCATAACCAAAGTGATCTGTGCACATTGCCTGTTGCAGTAGCTTCCTTTTCACCTGCTTCCTAAAATGTACCTATGTGTCTCAGTTATGTTATGAGGCTGTTTCAGTGGAATGAGTTTTAAGGTTTTAAAAATGAGTAAGTTGCCTTATGGCACATGAAGCAGTACATTTAAGGGATGGTGTTGGGTAGCAGGGGGATGGAGAAGTCTCCAAAGATAGATAACAGCTACATTGTTGTATTGAATCCGAACAATGTGCAATCGCTATGTGCTGCACACTTTATGGCACTGGTCCCTTTAGCCTGCACATGGAAGAAGAAACCGAGGTTCAGAAAGGTGACCTGCTCATGGTCACTTAGCTAGTAAAAGGAGCCATAACATGAACTGGCTCTGACTCCTAATCACAGGCTCCACAGCCAAGAGCAAAGAGGTCCTCCGACAGGGAGGTGCTAGAGATCCCAGAGGAGATAATGGAGCCCGGATCATCCTCTGAGTCACACATAGACTTGCCTTTAATGAAACTGACATCCCCTTTGACAGTGAGGACTCACTATCATTTACATGCACCACTGTGACCTCTCCCAGTGGTAGTTAGAGCTTTTCGTAAAATAAACAGAAGCTAAAAAGCAACCGCAGTTTTCTGGTGTTTTAATGTCTAAATATTCTTTTCATTTTAACACATTTCAAAAGTTTGCAGACAAGCCAAGCTTCACAACCATTAGAAGTGCTGGGTTAGTACAATAAATACCAATACAAGATACAATTGCTCTAGGGAAACAGTGGATTTTTTCAAAAGGTGGCTTTCTGCCTGTGTACTGTATTCCAGGTTTATCTCAAAATGATGATATATTGACCAGTGAGAGAAGCAAATTAATTCTGAAGTGTTGGGGAGGGGAGCATTTTCCCTCTATCTGTCCAGGCTGGTCTAATAATTAAATTGACATGAGACACATTAATAGGAGATAACAAAATGTAATTCATATGTACAGAGGTCTCATAGATATAGGACCTAAAGAAATAATCAAAGCAAGCAGCTTTTATCCTTTTTGGATAAACAAACAATAAATTTGTGAAGAATTGACAAGACAAAAATGTTTGGGCTGGGGTAGTAAATTAGTAAAGAAGAAACAGGTTTTCTTTATACAGCCTTCTCGGCCCTACATCCCCTCTGTCTAGTGATAAGGATGTGTCTCTCCCTCCTGGTGCAGGGAGGGTACCCTTTACCTGGGAGATTTATTTTCTGTTTCCAGGGAGACAGGAAAGGAAGGTCAGAGTGTCTTTCTTGCACATTTTTTTTCTCCAATAACTTTAATTCAAAATAATTAATATGCCAAATTGGCATATTTTGGGGTGGCAAGTTTTGCTACCCTACAGTATAATACTGGGGGGTTTAATTTGTTACCTAGTCAGAAAGAAACTGGAAAAATCATACTGTAACTATATCAAGGGTATCTATTTTTTATGCCTTACTTTGCTTCCCAAAGCACTGGCAACTATTTGACCTATGATAAACAGTTCTACCAATTTAGGAAACATTTACATTTTTCAATTCCTTCCCATCTGTTTTCAATCTCAGCTCTCAAGTGCTTTATTTAGTGAATTCCATAACACATTAAAACTAATTAGACTTATTTTGCTAACAGTATTAGAATGGGTTAAATTAAAAATTCAATTCCTCAGTTGTACTACCCATATATCAGGAGTTCACATGTGGCTAGTGGATACCATATGAGAGAGCTCAGATGTAGAATACATCCATCATCTCTGAAAGTTTATCCGACTGTCTGTCTTCTTCATCTACCTGGCCAAAGGGGAAAGGAAGTGTAGAGGAGGCAGACACTTCTCTAAAACATTTTGGCCTGGACAAGGCACACTTTCGCTTATTTTTTACTAGGGGCCCCGTGCACGAATTCATGCACCTTGAAAGAAACTGTGGGCCATGAGGATGCTGTGGGCACAGGGGCAGGTCTTGGCCCTTCCTCCGTTCCCCTACCTGGCCCTCCCACCACGGCCCTTGGTCCCCCGCCTGCCTGCAGCCCCACTTGCAGACTGTGCAGAGCGATTTGGGCCAGCACCAGTAGCGAGTATGAGCAGGGCTGGTGCTGTCAATGGGTGCAAGTGGCAGCTGCTGCCCCGATCACCCCTCAGGAGCAGGGGGAGGTGGAGAAGCCCTCAGTGGTGATAGGGGCTGGCAGCTGCTGTTCACACCCGCTGATGGCGCTGAGTGATTGGGGCCAGCGCCGGGCACCAGCAACAGGTGTGAGCAGCAGCTCCAGTGCCAGCAGCAGGTGCGAGTAAGCTGGGGCCCTGCCTTGGTCTGGTGCCCCCGCTCACCTGCTCCCCCATCCCGCCGTGGCCAATGCCCACCATGTTCCCCTCTCTGCCACCTGTTGCAGACACCTGCCATGTTCCGCACATGCCCCATGGTGGTCAGCACATGTCATAGCGACTGGTTGTTTGGTTGTTCTGCCGTTTGGTCTATTTGCATACTAGAGTTTTATATATATAGATTGGTGGAAATAAGTCTTTTGGACTTCTATGCAATGGGGTTGGGTGTCTTAGTTCATTTGGGCTCCTATAACAGAACTACCATAGACTGGGTGGCTTAAACAACAACATTTCTCACAGTTCTGGAGGCTGAGAAGTCCAAGGTTAAGGGGTTAGCAGACTCTGGTTATGCTGAGGACCATTTCTGAATTTGTAGACGGTCCTCTTCTCACTGTGTCCTCACATAGTGGAAGGGAGAGAGAGCTCTCTGGGGGTCTCTGTTATAAGGGCACTGACCCCATTCATGAGGGCTCCACTCTCATGACCTAATCACCTCCCAAAGGCCCACGTTCAAATGCCATCACAATGGAGATTATGGTTTCAACATATAATTATCACTTTTCATGTCTTATAGTTTTATATATTTTATATATTTTTGTGATTTCATACAATTTTGTTATAGTATATGGAATGAGGCGTGGGCCTAAATGTATTGATCTCCATGCCTAAGAGTAGGGAGCCCACAAACTATGGCTTTTGGGCCAAATCTGGTCTGCTGCATGTTTTTGTAAATATATTTACAAAATATATATTACAAACTTTATTCCAACATCATAAAACAATGAAAAAAGAAATAATAAAACCATAGGGACTGAATTTTAGTAGGCAGATAGCCATTTCCATTACACCAGACAAATTTAATAATGCAAATATGGCCTAGACTCGCAGTGGTTCTCAACCTTCTGGCCCTTTAAATACAGTTCCTCATGTTGTGACCCAACCATAAAATTATTTTCGTTGCTACTTCATAACTGTAATGTTGCTACTGTTATAAATCGTAATGTAACTATCTGATATGCAGGATGGTCCTAGGCGACCCCTGTGAAAGTGTCGCTCGACCGCCAAAGTGGTCACAACCCACAGGTTGAGAACCGCTGGCCTAGAGGAAAAGCCTTTGGCAATAAATTTGGGTCTAAGTCCTTTTAGAACCCTTGTGGGTTTCTGCCATCACAATGGCCTCCGAACTGTTTGACATTGAGGGAGTCAGACACCCTGACTCAGATTCCTTATTTTTAAAAGACACCAATGGTAACTCAACCAGCATGGCTCAGTGGTTGAGAATTGACCTATGAACCAGAAGGTCATGGTTTGATTCCTGGTCAGACCACATGCCTAGGTAGCAGGCTCATTCCCCAATGTGAGGTGTGCAGGAGGCCGCTGATCAATGATTCTCTCTCATCATTTATGTTTCTATCTCTCTCTCCCTCTGCCTTTCTCTCTGAAATTGATAAAAATGTATTTAAAAAATTAGTAAAAGACACTGATAGTAATATCAAATTCCTAGGGCCTTTGTCAGAATTACTAGTAAATATTAAATGTGTATAATGTAGAACTGCAAACGTGCTTTAACGTTTAAATATATGTATTTGTGTGATAGATTGTGTCATAGACCCCAGCTCCGTGGCCCTCCCAGCAACCTTATCTTTTGCCATGAGACTTTGTAGTAGAGCTTCCTGCCCCTTGAATCTCGGTTGACCTTGTGACTTGTTTTGGCCAATAAGATGAGGCAAAAGTGTCACTGTGCCAGTTCTGAGCCTGAGCCTTTTAGAACCCTTGTGGGTTTCTGCCATCACAATGGGGAAAAACTACTTGGGGGGGGCCGGTCCCAGGAGGAGGGTGATGGACATGTGGAAGGGTGGTACCAGTTGGCCCCTCTTGTATCATCCAACCCAGAGCAAGTGCATGTCCTAAATAAATGCTTATGATTGCATGGCAATGAGGTAGTTAATGTCGTTGCTTGTCCTAGACCATTATTATAGTGACAGTAAACAACCACAACTAGTTTATTCCTCTATAGCTATTCACTTGAACAGCTTAACATTTTAATTAATATAACCCATCTAAAATAGAAATAACAAGTGAGATAAAACAGTGCAAAAACTCATATGGAATAAAAAAAGACCCCGAATTGCCACAGCAATCCTGAGAAAGAACAAAGTTGGAGGGATCACAGTACCAGATATCAAGCTATATTACAAAGCCACTCTTCTCAAAACTGCCTGATACTGGCACAAGAATAGACATATAGACCAATGGAACCCAGAGATCGACCCAAGCCATTATGCTCAACTAATATTTGACAAAGGAGGCAAGAGCATACAATGGAGTCAAGGCAGTCTCTTCAATAAATGGTGTTGAGAAAATTGAACAGATATATGCAAAAAAATGAAACTAGACCACCAACTTACACCATACACAAAAATAAACTGCTATTTGATTCTTAACATGTGGTGTCTGATGTGTAAGCTACTCCACTGCTGATGGCACCAGCACTAGCTTTCTTTGTATGGGCAACTGTCAGCACTGCCACAGAACTGCTGTGACACTATTGTGGGGGGGAGGGAAACATGGTGGGGACATCTGAGAGTACCGCCCTTTCCAGTCTGCCTCCTGAGGCCATGTTCGTTCCATTGTCTCCTTATCATTCCCAAAGTCTGAAGTATGTCCTCCTCCTCCCACCAGCTTTCTGCTCCTATAGTTTACTACTCAAGGTGTGGGCTGTTCATGCTCAGCATTCATGGGCACTGTGATGGTTAATGTTATGTGCCAACTTGACTGGGCTAAAGGATGCCCAGAAGGCTGGTAAACACTATTTCTGGGTATATCTGTGAGAGTCTCTGGAGGAGATTAGCATTTTATTAAGCAGATTGCATCAAGAAGATTGCCCTGGCCAAGGCAGGTGGGCATCATCCAATCTTTAGAGGGGCCGAATAGAACAAAAAGCTGGAGGAAGGGTAAATTCTCTCTCATCTTGAGCTGGGGCATCCATCTTCTGCTCTTGGACATGGAACTCCTGGTTTGCTGGAAGCTATCCATTGTCTACACGATCATGAAAGTGCAACAGGGAACTTGGAAGGCTGATGGACCTTGAGCTTTAGCAAGGGCTAAAACTATGCACTGATTGTTCTGTCAAGACAATGGTGGCTCAAGCAATTTCCTGATCTAATAGTCTCAAAGTAAATCTTTACTAATATTTAGTGACCTTTAAGATAGTCTGTCTGCTACCGGAATTGCCTGCCTAACTAAGGTCAAGATGTGTATTCTAAAATTGAATAAAAGCTAACAGGGCCTGGGCCCCAGTGAAGCCTTTATACTAGAGAAGAGTTTTCTGCCTGGTCCCCCATGATTTATAAATTTGTATTTCTTGTTTAGTGTCTTCATTTGTGTGCGGCCCTTTTCCAGATCCTGACCCCTAGCCATGCTGGTTGCAGATTCACACTGGTTCTCAGGTCTTTAGACTTTAGACAGCCCCCAGCCCCAGACTGGGAGTTACACCATGGACTCCCCTGCTACCCTCGCCTACTGACAGATGGAATTACACCATTGGCTTTCCTGGTTCTCTAGCTTACAGACCCAGATTGTGGGATTCTCAATATTCATAACCGAGTGAGCCTATTCCTATACTAAATCTCCACTAATAAATATCTCTACATGCCCTATTGGTTCTGTTTCTCTGGAGAACTCTAACAATACAGTCACATGGCTACATAAATACTGTGAATAAAGCATTCATATTAATAACATGTAAAATGAATGGGAATCTATACAGATAATATATATGTATTTTTAACTTTATTTTTATTATTGACATTATTACAGATGTCCTCATTTTCTGCCCTGCCCACCTCCACCCAACTGCCCCCCTTCCCTCTGGCCATCACCACACTGCTGTCTGTGTCTATGGGTTATGCATATATGTTCTTTGCCTAATCCCTTTACGTTCTTTATTTGTAAATCCACTGAACGAATGATTACATACAAATTCTACAGCTTCCCTGTCCCCTGCGGGATGGAAGGCAGTTTCTGGCCCTTCCTCTTTTGTGGAGCCCTTTCATGTGGCCCCTGGGTGTTGAGAATCTTAGGAAAAAAGAGTAGTAATTCTTGCCAAAGGAGGAACTTTGAAATCAACAAATGCTGCAGGCTTCTAGCCAGAGATTGGCTAGTGGTTAAAAACTTTTGCCTAAAATGTTCATTTTGTAAAAGAAATTTAAATGACAGTTCTAATAAAACTCCAGAGAAATAGGCTTTGAGAGGTGGTATTTATCAAATGGACCATAAACAGATTGGGGAATGTGACTTTGAAAGATGCACAAGGTGATAGTTGTACTCAGTGGTTTTAAGAAATAATCATTTTTTTTTCTTTGTGTCACTGGCAATACATTTTCTTTATATGAAAGAAGAAAATACGAATCAGTGGGAGGTTGAGAGTCTGGATTGTGAAGGTAGACAAGCTGAGTTCAATCGCAGCCCTGCCACTTACCAGTGTGACCTTGGGTGGGTATTGTAACCTCTCTAAGCTCAGGTACCTCATTTGAAAAGAGGGAAAGTAATAGTAGCTCTCTCAGGGGGTTTCTGTGAATATTAAGTGAGGTTGCGCTTGTAAAGTGCTTAGCATGCATAGTGAACTCTCAATTAATGTCAGTTATCATTTTTATTACCCATAATCCCACCGCTTAAAGATCGGTGCTGTTCACATTTTGATGTATAGGGGGGTCCTAATTATGTGAGAATATTTTCTGAGCACAGCAGTTACAAAGTTGTTAGAAAATAGCAGCATAAAAATATTCCCTAATTAACAGGCCCATTATACAATGTCTGCTCTTAGACAGCTTGCCCTGCTTAATCCTAGTAGCAAGACCCAATGTTCTGAGGCGAAAGCTAGGCACATTGAAATGTGAAGCTGTGAGTCTCACCAAAGTTGTGAGATTTCCTGGAAGTGATGTTGGGGGACTTACACTGAGAAATGAGGACCTGGCAGAGTTGGACCAGTTAACAGTGGAAGAGTGAACCACCTCTCCTGATGGTGGCAGGAGAGGCCCTTTGAAAAAGAATGATTTGAATATCAAAGGACTTAGAGAGGCTCTTAGGAGAATTGATGAAACTCTCAAATATTTCTGCAAAAGAGACCCTTTACCCTTGCTTTTGAGATGGGAGCTTATGTCTGTTTCTAGGCAGATGCTGTTTCTAGACAGATCCTGTCTCCGCCCTGTGGTTGCAGATTGCTATGCCCGGGACCATCAAGGTGTGACTACTAGCGTGAGTTCTCCGACATCCACAAATCCTGTAAATACTGATTTAGAAGACATGGAGGTCTGCAGTGACACCCTTTTGTCCTCCCTTTATCCCAGACAGGGTCTTAGATAACAAAGCAGATTGTTAACTCTGCAGAAACATGGCCTATCTGTGAAAAAGGTCAGATCTCTTTGCCTTTTTTTGCAATCTGGTAGCAGAGCTCTATGTTTTTGGTAGTAGATCTCACTGAGAAGCTGATGACAGTTAAGGATGCTCCTCCCAGAAAAATGCACATTGGTACCCACTGTGAATATTTTCATACAGTTTGAAGGGAGACCCAATGAAATCCATTTATAGATCACAGGTTAAGAAACCACATTTGATTTGTCATATTTGAATTGTTACATATTGTTATCGATTTGAATTGTTACATATTTAATTGTTTTATATGAAAATATGTATGCATTCCTAAACCGAGACTTGCGTGAGCTTTAATTCAGAAAGTACTTATTGAACATTTGCTTTTTGCCTTCACCTGTAGGGGATAAGGGAGAAATATTGGACATAGATTCTAGGTTCCAGTTAGACCAAGAGGAAACCCAGAGGGTACAGGCAGGATGTGGTGAAGTAGGAAGACCGTCAGTCCATGTAGGCAGAGTTACCCCAAAATATCACCCACAGAAGGTGTTACACATCAGCCCATAACATGGGGAGCGGAGTGTTGGGGTCCTGCAAAGTCTCTGTGCTCCTGGAGATCAGGATATGAAAGCTGTGTGGATTAGAGAAAAAGGAATGCACTTGAGCCAAGAATTTCTTACATGTTCTCATTCGGGGCTGGACTGTTCTCAGGTTTATAAAGAAGCGGCCTTGTCAGGCAGCCTACTCATCTGTCAGCACAGCCTGGGCACTTGTATGGGGACTGCAACCTGAAACAGTTCTTAACTTTGTAATGAATATAAAACCCAAGAATAAGTGCAAATACATGGTCAAAAAGCTCCCCAAAGTTGTTTACTGAAACAGTACATCCACACCGGTGTGCATATGTATATATAGGGTCTAAAAATAATTTACAGGTGCGGCTCCTGGCTAGGTGCTGGTTATCCTCACTGGGATACTGAGGAAGCCATCAGCCAGGCAGCGTGGCTTATGTCTTCACACTTATTTCTGTCCTGGAAGGTGCAGCACTCCTTACTGTAAATTCACTGCACAAAACACTTGCTATAAAATGAATTCTCCTGCGTCCCTCTGTGGCTGGTCGGGTCTCCTAGGCCATGGTAGCTTTTAGCAGTGAAAGGATTGACTGTTACTTAGAAGAATCCTTCTTTGTGGCTTTATGTCTCCTTCTCTCTCACTATCCACTATCTACTTTTTCCTCCTCCTTTTCACGGTCACAGCAAGAGTTAAAAGGATTCAGCTTGTTGCCTTGCCAAAATGTTGCTGTTTTAGTTATTTCATCTTCAGTACAAATGGATCCCATCTGCAGATTAACACAGACACACCTGGCTTGGCTGAAATAAGGAAGACTGAGAGGAACTGGGAGACAAGACCAACAAAGTACAATTAGAAGCCAATATAAGACAGTGCATGACCAAATGTTCAATTACGTGATAATTTAATACAAACAGAATCATGGGGGGAAGGCTTTATAACAAAGGGAGATGTGTGGATGTGGGAAGGAGGATGGAGTGTGGAGATAAATATTTACTAGGAAGGCAACATGATGCAGAGCACGGAGCCTGGGGCATACGATTCTTCCAGGGCACAAACATTTATTGAGCATCTATGTTATCTGTCTAGGCAGAGTAGAGAACAAAAGGCCCCCTCTCAGAGTCACAGGTGCTAGGATGAGACTTGTTGGGAGTCTGCCTCCACAAATTACGAGTATTATCTTGTTCATAAGGAGAAAACTACTCAAGCTTTTTGAGCCTCGGTTCCTTGTCTATACAGTGAATTATAGTCATTCCTTCACAGTTCAGTTAGGAATAGAAAAAGCCAGATAATGCTACTGAATCATTTAGTAAGCTATACAACTCAATGCCAAACTTAGTTCCTATGCCAACTAGTGAGTGACAGGATACATGATTTTTATCTTTTTTAAATCTATCTCCAGAAGAACAGAAAGTTGTCACTTGGCTGGTGAGATCCAGTAAGATGCCAGCATGGAGCTCACCTGCCTCTCCTCTATCTGAGAATGGTGTCCGGGACCACAACTTTGGCTCTGGGGAGGATTAAAGGAGAGTGAGCAAACTGAAAGGAGATGGGTGGCTCAGCGTAGAGTGACTGGAGATGATGAATATGATGAATAGACACTACAGAGGAGGTAGCTGTTTCTACCGGGTCATGTGGGCGATCCACCAATCAGGGGAAAGATGTCACTTAGCGTCAAATTTAAGAACTTGATGTGCAAGTAGCTCATGGTTGAGGTTGAAAACAATGTATTTTTTTTTCCAGAAAGTTCATTATTAATAGAGCTCTGATTCCTGAAGCCCATGGTATTTGGGACCAATCGCACACATTATATTTCTTCCTAAGAGCTTAGGGTTGAAAGCTATGGATTTCTTTCCTTTGTGTCTTTAACATTTTCTGTATGGTTTATTGGTTATAGTGATCTAAATACCTTCATCAAGCCACAGTTAAGTCCCTGGGACTGAGCCCTGTGCCTCTACAGGAGGTAATTATAAAAGTTGGAGTAATTTGCCATTGAATTATTTATGTAAGCATAAATATTGCAGAGGCAATTAAACCTCAGGTATTTCGGAAGGTGGGGCTAAATCAATTCCCATTGTGTTCCTCTAGTTCATTTCAGAGGAAATGTTTGACAGGAAATAGAAATCTTTGTCAAAAGGCGAAAATACGCTAAGAATCTCTCCCTCCATTAATTTTCTTTGCTCTCTAAACATACCCTGTAAAGTAATTTCGTGTGTTATTGGAATTCTTTCCAACTGCCAAAAATAATAAGTCAAAAAACATTGAGAGTTCTCTCTTGTCAATACCAGGAAGTCAATCTTCTGTCTATTCTGTTGTAATTTAGCGCAGTGAGAATCAACTGATTTCACAGATATTAACTTTATTGAATATACAAACGGAAGTGTTATAGGGAAAATAATTTCTCACTGAACAGCAGCGATAACTTAGCAATCAGGAAATGCAATCTCCTTCTCGTCTCAAAACTTACTCAAAGGCTGGAGCGCGCCTGGAATCCACCCCCTGCTCCCCCACAAAGCAGTGATTTACAGAAATGAAACCTGCGGGATACACATTATGCAAACGCTCTAGGGAAGTGAATCATTGCACATCCAAACTAAAATTGATGGTGCTGCAGTGAAAATAAAGTTATTAAATTTGTGGTGAAGGGGAAATGTAAAAGGTAACACTTTAACGGCATCTCATATATAAAACCAATCAGCTCTTTCCGAAGTCATTATTTGCAGCCACCGCGTCCTCTGCCCCCACCCCATCATATGCTTCCAGCCTCCATCTGAAATTTTTGGCCCTTTCTCATCACGCTAGTCAAGCTTTTAGATACTTTATTTTTACCCCAGCTTCAGATTCAGAACTGCATCTTGTATCTTTTTTCCCCCCCTTTCTTTCTTGTACACAGGGCCACCAAGCCAGCTCATCGCCCCCATTCAAAGCCATGCTCATGTAATTTAATTCAGGTGCTATTTTCCAGAGCAATTGAATATGGGACAAATCTAAGTTATCTTTGTCTCGATCTTTCCTCTGGTTGGACACATGGAAGTATCCTCAGTAGAGAAGTTGAAGGATGAAAAGACCTTAACTGAAGTGAACAAATTCATTTATTCTCGCGCATTAAAATAGAAGGTGCAGGAAGGGCGAGGCTTCTCTTAGTACTGATTCAACACAGAAAATAATTTTTGATTTAAATTGGTGCTTTGCATATCGTTGGTGAGCCGTAAAGGATGCGTGCCAGATTCTTAGGTGCTGGGGTGCATTGCGTGGGGGAGACCAGAGGAGGAGTGGAAGGAGTTGGAGACAAGGAATACGCTGTAATCAGAGGCTCTGTGGGAGCCAGAGCAACAGGTCTTCACCCACCCTACCCTCCTCTGTGACACAGAGAGTGTCATTGCTGCAATCCAGAGCATTTCTTGGCTTAATATACATCTTTGGCTTCCTACTGCTCTTGGTATAAGGGACCCAATCCTTACTAGGGATGGACAAGGCCCTGCATGGTTTGGTCCCCATCATCCTCTCAGATTCCATCTAGCTTTGTGCTACAGCCATGCAGCCACTTCCTTAAAAACACCGTGCTTCCCCTGTGCTGGGCGTTGAGCCTGCCTTTTACCTGCCTGAATACCACTCACCCCTCCGTAGTCTCCTACCCATTCTCCAGATCTCAGCACAAACTCCATTTCTTCAGGGAAAACGTCTCAGATCTTCGTCATGTGGGGAGACAGATCTCTGCGGATTTCTTTCATTCCTCATGGGCCCAAGCCTTCCGAGCAAAGGATGCGCTTGAATAACCAACAGCCTTGGATGCTGGAGATAGTGTTTCCCCAGAGAGATTCAGAGACACACCTCTCGGGAGACATCCTGGGCAGTAAAGTCGTCTCCTTTCCCTCCCTGATGACATTGCAGAGTCGTGGGGCTTCCCCTTCCACTCCGGAGGAGACTAATTCACATGAACCTCTCCCATGGATCTCTCCAGAGGCCTGGCTGGTGAATGGGCAGCCTTATAAGAGCCAGTCCCTTAAATACAAACTTCCTGCTTCCCTGTGGTACACCCCATTGCAGGGGCAGGTAACATCTGCCCCTAGTCCTCGTGCCCTGTGGAAACTGGGGTGTGGGACAGCCATACAAGATACTTCCCTTGGCCGGCTGGCATGGCTCAGTGGTTGAGTGTGGACCTATGAACCAGGAGGTTCGATTCCCAGTCAGGGCACATGTCCAGGTTGTGCCCTAGAACCCCACCTAGAACCCCATTGTGGGGCGTGCAGGAGGCAGCTGATCAATAATTCTCATCATTCTGTCTCTCCCCTCTCCCTTCCTCTCTGAAAACAATAAAAAAACATTAAAAAAAGATACTGCCCTGGCTGCTGCTTTGGTATGAGTAACACACCACCTGTGCTTCTGATCCAGGAGCCTTGGTTAGTGTCCTCTGTCATATGCATGTGAAACTGGTAGCCTATCTTTTTACCTTTGCAGTGTCTGACTTATCACACACGACAGGTCAAATCCCCTCTATTCTAGCACCATGTGCCACTCAGTTATGGCATATATCGCAATCAACTTTACTTTACGCTTTGATTATTTGATTACTGTTTATCTCTCCCAGTAGAAGAGCAATATGTTGTTTACCCTGTTGTATATCTTGCCTCTAATACAGTGCCCTGCATTCACCAGACACTCAAATATTTATTGGTTGAATGGGGAGAGAGAACTTTAATTTTAATTTAGAGGATGAGAAAAAACTTCATAGAGAAGGAGACATTTGAAGTGGGCCTTGAAGTGGGCAGGAAGAAAAGAGGGCTAGAGCAGTGGATGCTGGGCATGGAGCACTATGGGTCTTTGTGACCAGTTCCTAGTGGCTTGAGTGTGGAGCAGTGTGTGTGGGGTAATAATGAAGAGGGAGTCATTTTCTTGGCAAATGCCAGTCTATTTCTGAATGTAATAAAGTGTAGGAAATCCTGAAGGCTAGTGGAAATGGGAGACTGATGTGTTTGTTGAGAATTTCAGCAAGACCCAAGAGAATCAAGAAGTGAAGGACTTTAATGCACCTAGGTGTGTGTGTGTGTGTGTGTGTGTGTGTGTGTGTGCGCGCACATGCGTGCATATGTGTGTGTGTATTTTTTAACACGGCTAGTGAGGAAGTAGATTTATATCTTAAAAATTTTTCTTTCCTTATGGAGTTGATGGAAGAAGGAGTGAGATGTTAGCTGAAGCACACTTTGTTCTTTTGAGTTTCTAGCTGAATTTAGTTAATCCTAAGGCATTTTAGGGCCAGGAGAAGCAAGAAAAACATTGGGACCCAAACCAAAACAACACAATGGACTCTGGGAAACAACATTAACTCTAGTTTATAAATGAGAAGGTGGCGTCTAGGGGTGATGCTGTGGGCTGTGGGCTTTCCTATTGACAGCCCTATTTCTGGATTTCTGAGATTCAGGTTTCCTCACAGATATGGGATGCAGGTGTGTTCCTTGGAGAAGGTGAGACAGCTGTGCATTAACTCCTCTAGGTTCAAAATTAATGCATGGATTGAGCTTCATTTGAACATTTCTGACTGAATTAAGAATGCTTTTGCGTTTTCTTTATTTTTTTCACTTATTTAATGCAAAGATGAAATTGGGAATGAAATCATCTCTTGGGGATTCTCTCAAGGAAAAAGTACAAGAATATGTAATTATGTTTCAAAAACCTATGAAAATATTTTTTCAGAGATTATCTTTAGCGATAACATACATAAAAATTATTTTAATGGGACCATCATAAATAAATCTATATCCTTTTTAATATTTTAGAGTCCTCATCAATTCTTGAGTTATGAATTTAGTTGGAATCTCTAGGTTTTTAAAAAAATTTATATAATGAAGCTGTCTTTTTACTAAATGTCCACATACAGCCGTGCCTCTTGAACGTACTGGAGTTGACTTTTTATGACTTTTCAATTTCTGTTGCTGTGGGTGTGCCTGGTTTGAGTCTAACAGTATTTCCCCCTTTTCTATTATGTTGTCATTAATCTTCCTTGAAGGAAAGTCCAGATGAAACAGGCTGGTTAAAATGATGTGTAAAGCAAAGGTAGTTCAACTATGAGTGATGGCCCAGGAAGTTACATTAGTTAGGATCAGGTTGGGATGCACATAATAGAAAAATCCATAATAAAAGTAAAGTTGATTGGCTTAAACAAGATAGATGTTTGTCTCTCACATAACATAAATCTTTAAGAAGGTAATTCTGGGCTTGTAGAGGGCCATGGCAGATTTTACTTTTCAAAGATGGCTGTCACAATACCTTCTGCTCTCATTAAATTATGATCTTGCCATTCCCTGTCCTCCTTTCCCAGAGGTCACTCTGAGACCCCTTTCCTTGAACCTGGGCAGAACCTGTGATGACCTCAACCAGTAGGGGGCAGCAGAGGTGGCACCATATACCTTCTGAGGCTAGGTCACAACTTCTGCTTGTTTCTGCAGCCATGCTGTGAGGAAGTCCGGGCCACATTGGGAAGCCACGTACTGGTTCTGGCTTATACTGCAGTTGAGATGCCAGCCAGGAGTAAGCATGAGCCCTCACATAGGAGTGAGGAAGTCGACAAGAAGACTCCGGTGCCACATGAGAAATCCTGAGCCAGAACTGCTTTGTTGAGCCCCGTCAAGCCTTAGAACCATGAGAGAAAATTACAGTACAAAGTGGCTGTTGTTTTATGCCACTAAAATGTCAGTGGTTTGTTACTCAGAAATATAAAATTGGACTCAAGAAAGTTACTGGTGACTCAGCTCCTTCCAGCTCTCTGCTCTGCTATCTCCAGCATGTAACTATCATCCTCACAGCTGAAGATTCTGTCAGAGCTCCTCATCTGTATTCTGGCAGCGGATGAAGGTCTGAAAGAAGATGTGTGTACTTCCCCCTTTTGGGGAATCTCCCTGAAATCCCATACAATCGTTCTAGACTTAGTTCAGATTTTAGTCTCCTGGTCACTTAGCATCAGGGAAGACTGAATAATGAATCTTTTCTTTGGGGTTGTAGTGTATCCAAGTAAATATTGTGTTGTTGGATGAGGAAGAGCAGAATGGCTATTGGATCAGACACCTGTAGTTGGCCAGATTTTAGTCTCCTAGTCACTTAGCATCAGGGAAGGCTGAATAATGAATCTTTTCTTTGGGGTTGTAGTGTACCCAAGTAAATATTGTGTTGTTGGATGAGGAAGAGCAGAATGGCTGTTGGATCAGACACCTGTAGTTTGGAGGGCTTTCTCATGAGCCACATGCATGGGCCTTAATGCATAGGAACTGGTACTATGTTATTATATCCTCAGTATCCTTGCTTGATGGTTAGATGAGTTCTATGGATAACTTTCACTGTAACTGGAATTTCAGTGTGCTTATTTTGGTATTTCTGCATTGCTGTGATAGCTGATAAGCAACCCTGCTAAGGTTGCTTCAAATTTCCTATTAAAATACCCACAAATAACCATAAAAAGTTGGCACCAAAGCCATAAACTGAAGAGAGCAAAAATAATTGAGCACAGGTAGACTGTGTTTTTGCTACAACATGGTTGAGATTAGATTTTGAATAGTCAAGTTGACACCAAAGCCATAAACTGAAGAGAGAGCAAAAATAATTGAGCACAGGTAGACTTTTGCTACAACATGGTTGAGATTAGATTTTGAATAGTATTCTTTGGCTTCACACACTCCATTCACTGAACCAAAATATTATGGAGAAAGGAGAAGACTTTGATGAAGGCCAATGATCTCCCTTAACTCTGGGATTCTGAGTCCTGCCCAGTCAATAAATCAGGTAACTGTCTTTTGCTTTCATAGAATCACCTTCTAAACCAACAATATCTGTTTTATGTCCCCCAGATCTCTTGTGCTCCCCAATGACTCCTCCCCTCTGACATCCATTAAGAGGTCGACATGTAGACTACAATTTTCAGGATTCAACACAGCTAGTAGGAAATCTCAGAGGATGGACCATAAGGAACTGCATTATGAGATATTTCACTGTTTTAGAAAAGCCCTTATGTAAAGGCAGAGCTGGGAAAAGGAAAAGAAGCCAGAGCAGAGCAAGCTGGGGTGAGGTGGGCGGCTTTGCTGAAGGACTCAGAACACACACAGAAGATTCAATTAGAATTAAAGGAATGCCTATAAGTTCCATAGCTGAGCAAGAGGCTGGGCACACTAATCTCTCTAGGTGTAGATTATATAGAGGAAAGTATCTAGTCTTCAAATGGATGGAGCGGGGAGGGGGGAGTGCACATCACCCTCCTCCACTGTGGAGAGAGAGAGAGAGAGAGAGAGAGAGAGAGCTCATATCACATTTGGAGATCAGTAAATAAAGTTCCCCTAAACTCAACCAGGTTTTGGAGATCAGTAAATAAAGTTCCCCTAAACTCAACCAGGTGGAGAAATTGCACAAACAAAAACCTTACCAAACTCATATCAAATATTTATTATTTTTTTAAAGGGCAAAGATAAAAAAAACAAAAGGTATTTGGGAGTATCTCAAGGCCATTAAAGATTCTGTCTAATCTGTTGCTCTCCCACAAGTACACCTACAGGCCTGTGTGATGAGAACTGATGTTCAGCATGAGAGCCCACAGACACTGCAAGATTTTCAATCATCAGATATTCAATTATGTACTCTGTGTTCTATTTACTAAAGCGGAGAAGCAGACATTTAAAAAATGGTTTTCCATAATAGGAATTGGCTTTACTTTCACAGACACTGTACTCTCCTGGTTGCATGTTTGCTATTATAATTTAGACTCCCACCAGCACTCAACCCAGACAATGCCAAGTACAGGTAGAAAATGTTGAACATTTGTTTTGGGTGACTTAGAAACAGAGTAACACACACACACACACACACACACACACACACACACACACCCTTTTTAACTGCTCTACAATCTTTACTTATAACCTTACAATCTTCTACCTAGCGACCTGTCTGTCTGTTTGCATATTCATTTATCATTATTGTGTGTGCTACACAATATGGATCAGTGGAGAGTAACCATCATAGTATTTACTTTTAATATGGATCAGTGGAGAGTAACCATCATAGTATTTACTGCATTATTCACAATAATGTATGATGGCAAACATTTTGTTATGGACTGAATGTTTGGGTTGCCCCAAAATTTATATGTTGAAGTCCCAACCCCCAATGTGATGGTATTTGGAGGTGGGGCCTGTGGTTGGTAATTAGGGTTAGAATAAGTCATGATGGCAGGGCCTTCTGATGGGACTAATGGCTTTAGAAGAAAAGAAAGGAATCTCTCTCTCTCTCTCTCTTCCCCCTTCCTGCCATGCAAGGACATAGGGAGGAAGTGGCCATTTGCAAGCCAGGAAGAGAGCTCCGACCAGAAACCGAATTGGCACACACCTTGATCTTGTTTTTCCAGCCTTGAGAACTGTGAGAAAATAAATTTCTTTTGTTAAGCCACCAGTTTGTGATGTTTTGTTATAGCAGCTCAAACTGACCAGTACAGATCTCTATTTAATGATGATGACAGGGAAGATGGCTTTAGCTAACATTTGGATTTCTGCCATTTGCTAGACTTTGTCTTGGACAATTCACATGCATAGATGCTTTTAATCTCCACCTCAACTCTATGGGTTAGGTATCATTAATTGGTCCCGTTTGATAAGTAAGGAGAGGTTAAGTTATTGGACCAAGACCCTGCAGTCAGTAAGTGATAGAGCTTGGACTTGAAACCCAAGACAGAGTCTCCAAAGACCATGTCCTTTTCCAATACCAGGTATAGCACTTCAGTTCTGAGACTTGTCAGTTAATTGTAGCTAGTGTGCATATTACGCTTTATGTTTTTCAAAGTTTGTCTGTTTGCATCTACTTCTCCCAACATGCCCAGGAGGAGGTATTATTGATCTTGGTCTCAAACATGGGCATCCTTGGGCCACATCCAGTGCTCTTCCCACTGGGCCTCATTTGCCACTTCCCTGTTGTGTCTCTCAGGTCTTACCATGTCATTGTGGGTCAGCTGCATTCAATTGCAGGAACTCATTTCACTTGCTGAGGGCTTTTAGTGGCTGCTGGAGCCCATCTGCCCACATGCCCAGGAGGCCTGAATTGCCAGGTATTTACACCCTCCTGCTCCTCTACGGCAACTCTCAACCAATGACTGATGGGAGTCGGTAAGTGCCCTGGGTCCCTCACGTTGAGTAGTATAATTCTGAGGTGTGTGTTCTTCACAGGCTCCTGGATTTTCCTCTGTTATGGGGTTAAGCTCCAATTGCTCGTGGGGGTAACATGCTTAAGGACACAGCCTTTAGTGTCTGTCTTCTTTCCTTGTTTCAGATCCCCACCCCCTACATCTGTTTTCTCTCACTTATCTATCAAAGGAAGTACTTGCCCTTGAATTGCTTGTCTCAAGTTCTTCTTCTTTTTCTTTATTGATTAAGGTATTGTATATGTGTCCTTATCCCCCATTGCCCCCCCACCCCCGAT
>NW_005370994.1:2381371-2402758 GCF_000412655.1 Myotis brandtii
CCCACCCTCCCCTACCTTCCCTCTGAGGTTTGACGGTCTGATTGAGGCTTCTCTGTCTCTGGATCTGTTTTTGTTCATCAGTTTATGTTGTTCATTATATTCCATAAATGAGTGAGATCACGTGATATTTATCTTTCTCTGACTGGCTTATTTTGCTTAGCATAATGCTCTCCAGTTCCATTCATGCTGTTGCAAATGGTAAGAATTCCTTCTTTTTTACCGAAGTGTAGTATTCCACTGTGGATGTACCACAGTTTTCTAATCCACTCATCTGCTGATGGGCACTTAGGCTGTTTCCAAATCTTAGCTATTCAAGTTCTGCTTCTGAAGGGATCCAAACTAGGACAACTGTGTCATGTGACAGTCATTATACACTTTATCAGGCATTTTAGGTCTCCGTGATCTTATCTCCTCTTCTCAGCATTGTAAATGTGTAAATAATATAGTTTTCCTTCATAGCACCTACTCTTGAGTTTTAAATTAAGGGGATGTTAAGGGAATTGGCCAGCCATTTCATGAGCTACTCTGGAGCCTCCCGGGTCAGGGTGGGGCTCGTGATGCAAACTCACTACAGGGTGCTGTGGTGCCTTAGGTATCACCCATTCTGATTCTAAATCACAGGCTCGCTTGAGATGCTTGATGATCTTTGAATGTAAGCTTGGCCACCCATCTAAGTGGCTTCCCCCAGAAGCTGATTTTGAATTTCCCTTGGTCCTGGAACTTTCAGAGGTGCTTCCAATATGCTTATGTTTGCAAGTGTATATACTGTTTTGATTTGTAAGTAATTGCACACATGCTAGGTCTTTCTCTTTAATATCTGTGTCACAGCTGGCATAGTTCCCACTGGGCCTCCCTGGCTGGTTTGGCTCAGTGGATAGAAAGTCGGCCCATGGACTGAAGGGTCCTGGGTTTGACTCTGATCAAGGGCATATGCCTGGGTTGCGGGCTCGATCCCCAGTAGGGGGCATGCGGGAGGCAGCCAATCAATGATTCTCATCATTGATGTTTCTATCTCTCTATCCCTCTCCCTTCCTCTCTGAAATCAATAAAAATGTATTGAAAAATTCTTCTGAACTTTTTCAGTTCCAAGTTTGTATTAGGACAAAATTCAGACTGAAGGTCATTTTTGCACCAGGTCTTGTGAAAAAAAGGGGGCCGATTAAGTTTGGCATAAACAGACTTGTCTCAGAAATGTTTATCCACTTAAGATAAGCTCATTATTATTATTTAAACTACTCTTCACATACATTTATGAGGTAAGCAGAAGCACATGGAGGCTTGGTTTGTTACAGTTGCTATGAACCATTCTTATCCATTCACTAATGCAGAAGTTTACCAGGTGGTATTGGTGTCTGAGTGAATAATTACAGGAATTGGTTCACTGGCTGGGGTGCACGAAACACCTCTGTACTCACTTTGGCGTCATGCTGGGCTGTCCTACTGCGATTTGGACTCTGTGGGGCCATTTTATCGGTGTGTGTTCTCGGTAAAGGAGGGAGAATTGCTTAAGCATGAAACTTCCCATCACACTCATGGGTGGTGTAATGGGCACTTTCTGGGTGGCTGCCCAGCTCTCAGTAATTCAACCTGCTCTGATCCAGAGGCACAGGCTCCTCGGTGCCATCTGCCGTGTCTGGTCTGATATGACCCTGCCTGCTTGGCAGGGGCTAATTTTCTCAGTGGTATTCTCTGAATGTAAACAGGGCCGCTTGCATTGTCTCTCCTGGAATTTTTAGAATTTTGAGCTAAAGACAATGGGTTGGAAAACAAAAAGATGGAGTGGTATTAAATTCCAACATTTCAGAGGAGTAGTTCTGACCCTTAGTCATCCATTAAGATAAGCAGGAGAGCTTTTAAAATATACTTATTCATGGGCCCCACCCACAGAGATTCTGATATAATTTGAATAGAGCCAGTGCATGGCTTGTTTTTCACGTGTACCCACGTGATTTTATTATGTAATCAAGGTTAACATCAATGGGAAATGGCCATTGAAACCCCCGGAGCATCACAGAATCCTGCCAGTGTCCTTGTAATAAATTCTCTCTGTTCCTCAATGCCTCTCTGAATCTAGACAGAGTCAGTGTTTATTTCTCACTGCTAGAAGAATCTTAATATAGATGATAGCAGTGTCGGGATTATCATCTTTGCTTTTTGTTGTTGTTGTTCACGGAACTATAACCATTAGCCACATAACTCCCATTTTGCTATTCTGCATCTGGGTTTTAAAAAAATTCTATTTTTGGTTTTTCCATATTTTCTTAAAAGATCATGCATATTTCTCCTATTATGTTCACTAATTCTAAATGCTTTTTTTAGCTCCCTATTTTTATGTCTTCCTAATTCTTGTAACTTTGGGAAATGAACAATAGGATAGAACACCTTGAATTTGCATTGGGTGAACTGAAGTTTAAATCTCATCTCTTCACCCCCAACAGCCCCCGTGTGTGTGTGTGTGTGTGTGTGTGTGTGTGTGTGTGTGTGTGTAAAATTGCAGTGCCGGTCCTCAAACCTTAAAGATTGTAAAATATCTCGCTTACCTTTCTTCTTTTTCTGGCTTTCCTTCCTTTTCCTTATTTTCTCCACATGATCCCAAAGAGATGAGAATCTTACCTATTTGAGCATTTTGTGTTGTTTACTGTCAGTTTGAAAAACATTGCCAACAGACTGTTTGGGGTTTGTATCATCAAATATACACAGACTCACACACACACACACACACACACACACACACACACACACACACAATCAAATGTCAGTGTAATCAAGTTGCCAAATATGTCTTTGGCATGGCTGCCTTGTCGGTGACCAACTGAGACCTCTGGTACAGAACTCAGTATGGCTCTGCTCCCAGCTGTACTGCCCAGCTGGCAGATGGCACACGCTGGCACAAGGACACTGTCAGTCAGATCCGCACGCATGCTGTGCCACCCAGAAACAGGCCAGAGGGCCAATTTCTCCCTCTACACTGTCGGAGAAATGCCCTTTCAAAATGGCTTTGGATAATTTTGCAAGTGTGAAAAAGATTCATTTATTAACATTCCTTATTTACAGTAGCCTTATTTAAAGTTGAGAAAACCCAATCACGTTTAATTGAAAATATTGGTTGCAAATTGCTATGAGATTTAATAAAGTTTTTCCTGTCTTGAAATTTCATCACAGAGGACTGAGCCAGTGAGCTTTTGTGAGTCACTTGGGTTCCTCTGCCGGCCCGCAGCACCTTGGATTTTGAATGGCTCTGCTGCCTTGAACCTAGGGAGGCACCCCCTGTTCTTCTCACCCCTGGCATGTGGCATCCTACTCTGTTTCAGTGTGAGGGATGGTCATCTGGGCTGGGAATCAAGAGATAAATATTTGGATTGCATTTCCACCACACGGGGTTGTGTGACCTCTGATTTAAGTAGGCTGAGATTTGATGATAATTCACTGAAAAATTTCTTTAGCATTTATCACTATGTCACAGCCTTCTGGAGTTATCATTCCTTTAATGCTTACAAGCAAACAAAGCAAAATACACTCAAGGGCCATCCCACATGTAGGTGGGAATCTCAGTATCTTCAAGAGGTGGGGTTGGGGACTATACTTCCTAGCACACCTTCCCTTGGTTTCCTGCTTCCTGCTTATGCTGAATTCTCATCTGCTGCCCTGTAGCTCACCTCCTGGCCTGTTTCTTCCCTTTTATTTTTCCATTAATTCTTACATGGAAGACAATTTTGCCTTTAATTTTCTACCATTTTTCTTTAATCCAAGACAGTGTGCCTAGCAAACTTTTACTGAAAGTCTGGAAGAAAAGTGTGTGTGTGTGTGTGTGTGTGTGTGTGTGTGTGTGTGTGTGTGATGGCCAAATTGTGCTCCCACCCCCAATTCATATGTTGAAGCCCTAAGCTCCAACACTTCAGAAGGTGACTGTATTAGAAGACTGGGTTTTTAAAGAGGTATTTAAGTTTAAATGAGATTATTAGAGTGGTCCCTAATGTAATAAAAGCCTAATATGCTAAGTGTCTGGTCATCTGTTCAACCAATCAAAGCATAATATGCTAATGATATGCTAAGGCCACTCAACTGCTTGCTTTGACATGACCACCAGGGGGCAGACGCTCTGACTGGTAGGTTAGCTTGCTGCTGGGGTCCGGCTGATCCTGACTGAGCGAGATGGGCCAGACACACCCTGGAGCTGTCCCATGGTCCCTCCCTGGCTGGCCAACCTCCCGCATCCCTCCCCGGCCCGTTCATGCACCGGTGGGGTCCCTTGGCCTGGCCTGCACCCTCTCACAATCCAGGCTGAGGAACCCCCCCCACCTCCAGGGCATGACTTTCATGCATCGGGCCTCCAGTATCCTTATAAGAAGAAATTAGGACAGAGACACATGCAGAAAAAAAGACCATCTGAAGACACAAGGTCCAGATGACCAGCCAAGGAGAGAGGCCTCATCCCTCAGAAGAAGCCAGTTCAGCAGATATCCAGCCTTTGGAATTGTGAGGAAATACATTTCTGTTGTTTAAGCTACCCAGGCTGTCGGAACTTTTTCATGACATTCCTAGAGATGAATGCAGGGGGTTACATCAGAACAAGCACGGCACAGGAAACAGTTTACAATCAAATAGCAGCCATCTTTACTTGGAAGGTTTCTTGGCTGTCCTCACTACAGAAAATTTCTGGTGGGCAGCTTGTCTGGTTATGATCTGGTCTTGTATTTCTTTTAAAATATATATATTTATTGATTTCAGAGAGGAAGGGAGAGGGAGAGATAGAAACATCAATGACAAGAGAGAATCACTGATTGGCTACCTCTTGCATGCCCCAACTGGGGATCAAGCCCATAACCTGGGCATGTGCCCTGACTGGAAATCAAACTGTGACCTCCTGGTTCCATAGGTCGACGTTCAACCACTGAGCAACACCAGCCAGGATAGTCTTGTATTTTTGTTGTCAGTACCTTTCTTTCTCTTTAGACCTCCTTAACTCTCTCCATTCTACCGCTAGGGGGAGGAACTCTGAATTTGTCCAGGAGAAATGGAATGCTTAAGGAAACCCATGGCTAGGCAGGAGCCCGTGGGCAGATGGGCCTGACAGTCCCTCTGTGGGCTCCACCACTTCCCAGCTGTGAGGTGTGGGATAGATTACGAAACCTCTCCATTCACCAGTGTCCTTAGCTGTGGATGGGGTAGTGTCGGCACCTACATTATTAGAGCTGTTTTGATGATTAAATAAATAGTGCACGTAAAGCACTTAGCAGAGTGCTGAGCTCAACAAATACGAACTATTATTATGTCACCATCTCACCAAATGCTGCATTAATGGGTGGAGAAAAAGGATGATAAATTGATGCAGGTGTCCAACTAGCCTGTGTTTAAATGCTAAGCAAGGTCACATTTCCTTTGATATACTAATGCAACAGGCAGACTCTTCTCTTAGAATTAGTGTGTCTCTTCTTTTTTTAATCCTCACCCAAGGATTTATTGTTACTGATTTTAGAGAGAGGCAGGGAGAGAGAGAGAAACATCGATGTGACAGAGAAATATCAATTGGTTGCCTCCAGTGCACACCCTGACCAGGGCCGGAAACCGCAACCTAGGTATTTGCCTTGACTGGGAATTGAACCCTCAACCCTTTGGTGCACCATTAATTCTTACATGGAAGACAATTTTGCCTTTAATTTTCTACCATTTTTCTTTTATCCAAGACAGTGTGCCTAGCAAACTTTTACTGAAAGTCTGGAAGAAAAGTGTGTGTGTGTGTGTGTGTGTGTGTGTGTGTGTGTGTGTGTGTGTGATGGCCGAACTGTGCTCCCACCCCCAATTCATATGTTGAAGCCCTAAGCTCCAACACTTCAGAAGGTGACTGTATTAGAAGACTGGGTTTTTAAAGAGGTATTTAAGTTTAAATGAGATTATTAGAGTGGTCCCTAATGTAATAAAAGCCTAATATGCTAAGTGTCTGGTCATCTGTTCAACCAATCAAAGCATAATATGCTAATGATATGCTAAGGCCACTCAACTGCTTGCTTTGACATGACCACCAGGGGGCAGACGCTCTGACTGGTAGGTTAGCTTGCTGCTGGGGTCCGGCTGATCCTGACTGAGCGAGATGGGCCAGACACACCCTGGAGCTGTCCCATGGTCCCTCCCTGGCTGGCCAACCTCCCGCATCCCTCCCCGGCCCGTTCATGCACCGGTGGGGTCCCTTGGCCTGGCCTGCACCCTCTCACAATCCAGGCTGAGGAACCCCCCCCACCTCCAGGGCATGACTTTCATGCATCGGGCCTCCAGTATCCTTATAAGAAGAAATTAGGACAGAGACACATGCAGAAAAAAAGACCATCTGAAGACACAAGGTCCAGATGACCAGCCAAGGAGAGAGGCCTCATCCCTCAGAAGAAGCCAGTTCAGCAGATATCCAGCCTTTGGAATTGTGAGGAAATACATTTCTGTTGTTTAAGCTACCCAGGCTGTCGGAACTTTTTCATGACATTCCTAGAGATGAATGCAGGGGGTTACATCAGAACAAGCACGGCACAGGAAACAGTTTACAATCAAATAGCAGCCATCTTTACTTGGAAGGTTTCTTGGCTGTCCTCACTACAGAAAATTTCTGGTGGGCAGCTTGTCTGGTTATGATCTGGTCTTGTATTTCTTTTAAAATATATATATTTATTGATTTCAGAGAGGAAGGGAGAGGGAGAGATAGAAACATCAATGACAAGAGAGAATCACTGATTGGCTACCTCTTGCATGCCCCAACTGGGGATCAAGCCCATAACCTGGGCATGTGCCCTGACTGGAAATCAAACTGTGACCTCCTGGTTCCATAGGTCGACGTTCAACCACTGAGCAACACCAGCCAGGATAGTCTTGTATTTTTGTTGTCAGTACCTTTCTTTCTCTTTAGACCTCCTTAACTCTCTCCATTCTACCGCTAGGGGGAGGAACTCTGAATTTGTCCAGGAGAAATGGAATGCTTAAGGAAACCCATGGCTAGGCAGGAGCCCGTGGGCAGATGGGCCTGACAGTCCCTCTGTGGGCTCCACCACTTCCCAGCTGTGAGGTGTGGGATAGATTACGAAACCTCTCCATTCACCAGTGTCCTTAGCTGTGGATGGGGTAGTGTCGGCACCTACATTATTAGAGCTGTTTTGATGATTAAATAAACAGTGCATGTAAAGCACTTAGCAGAGTGCTGAGCTCAACAAATACAAACTATTATTATGTCACCATCTCACCAAATGCTGCATTAATGGGTGGAGAAAAAGGATGATAAATTGATGCAGGTGTCCAACTAGCCTGTGTTTAAATGCTAAGCAAGGTCACATTTCCTTTGATATACTAATGCAACAGGCAGACTCTTCTCTTAGAATTAGTGTGTCTCTTCTTTTTTTAATTCTCACCCAAGGATTTATTGTTACTGATTTTAGAGAGAGGCAGGGAGAGAGAGAGAAACATCGATGTGACAGAGAAATATCAATTGGTTGCCTCCAGTGCACACCCTGACCAGGGCCGGAAACCGCAACCTAGGTATTTGCCTTGACTGGGAATTGAACCCTCAACCCTTTGGTGCACAGTATGAGGCTGTAACCCACTGAGCCACACCATTCAGGCTGCATCTGTTCCTTGCTGTCTTCTCTTCTTGGGACTCCTGATCAGGCACCATCAGATTCTCTGAAGGCCTGATAGCACCAGAGTGGGCCCAGGCGAAGGAGCCAATGAACAGGGTTCTTGTTTGCCGGCCAAACAGGGCCCAAGATTTCTTTTGGTTCACAGAACATCTAGTCCAGCTCATGGGGTAAAAGAACAGAAAGGAGTTTGGGCGAGAAATCCTCGTTAATAATAAATAATGTCTTTGTATGTTTGTGTACATTTTTCTTGGGGACCTTGCATGGCTGTAAATGGAACAATAAAATTGAAGAACACAGAGACCTGGCCCTTGTCACTTTTACCACAGCCAATAGAATTGTGTGTGTGTGTGTGTGTGTGTGTGTGTGTGTGTGTGATTGAGGCACACGCGGAAGAAGCACATGCTCACTAAACTGCGGATAACATCGCATTGCCAGGCAGACCCACCTGCACTGGCCATCCCAGGACCGGGAGAGAGCCCCGTTCGTAGGTAAGAAATGGTGAGGGAAGCTATCGGTAAGAGGCCAGCAGATAGCGTGCTCCCACAGAAGAGCAAGAGGATTCCCAGCTGACGCCAATCCGTGGCCGGCGGGAATGAAAGCTGTGCAGCAGGGTCACTAGGTTCTGGCACCGAATCTTGGCTCCATCTCCTTTGCAAGCTTCCCCTTTTCTGTGTAGTTAATAAAAGGTGTCGAGGAGAAAGCACCATTCAGGCCCTGACTTTTTGTCTAATGTGCATCCTTACAATGCCTCACACAGAGCTTTCAGGGGGTGGTTATTAATTACACACAATATGGATTATACAATCAATATGCCTGAATTCCTCTAAATGATCCCATCATTTGATCACAGAGTCACTTTGTTAACAAGGCAGAAATAACTTCTAAATGATGTCTAATTACCACCCTAACCACCAGATGTCAGTTTTTAAGTGCAGGTCACATCAAAAGGCATTTTTTTTACGATTGTGGAGGAGGAGCAGAGGCTGGTGAAGGAAGTCCAGCAGTCATGGTACACGGCCCCCCAGGGAGTGTGTTGTGGCGGGAACTTTATTCCATTTGAACAATGCCAACTAAGTGATGGAATGCGCGACCTGTGCTACCTACAGTCACACTCAGGGGTGACCCTGCCCAGTGGATGTATGCCTGGGCCCAGAATCCAGCATAACAACTCCAAGTGTGTGCGGAGCTGAGTTGAACACCCCGTGGCAGTACTGTTTGCAGGTGGCAGAGGCAGCTGTATGGCATCTGTGTAGTGGAGGTCAGAGAGGTGCCTTGTTTTCTCTCTCTCTAAGCAGAACCGTCACACAGACTAGCAAGCAGCCCAGGGACTGTGTGACCTTCTGCAGAGCCCTTCCACCCAGTTCCAAGATAACAGCCTCGCAGTGCTTCTGGAGTATCACTTCTCAGGTGTGTCCAGATACTGACATTTCAGGGGCTCATGAGCAATGCCATTTCTTCATTGTCATAATTCTATTTAATAAGAAGATAATCGAAAATTTGAAACTATGCATTCCTTTCTCATCAAAGATGGCCCTCTCTTTGGGACGAGTAAAGCATTTTCATTTGTATCAAAGAGGATGCAGCCTTGTCATGCATGTTTTTGTTTTTCTGCATTGGCTGACCAGTACCAGTTGATGTCCAGCTTGACTGCCAGGCTCTGGTGTGTGGAAATTGCTCCATTTCAAAGAGGCAGAGAGCCCTCAGTGGTTGAGCATCAACCTATGAACCCGGAGATCATGGTTTGATACCCGGTCAGGGCACATGCTGGGGTTGTGGGCTCGACCCCCAGGGCGGGGCATGCAGAAGGCAGCTGATCAATGATTCTCTCTCATCATTGATGTTTCTATCTCTCTCCCCCTCTTTCTTCCTCTCTGAAATCAATAACATATATTAAAAGAAAAATCAAAGAGGCAGAGAAGTGAGGTAAAGGTTGTGCCTTTGAAGTTGTGGAAATTTCTAGTCACAGATTTACTACGCATTTTTTTTTTTTTACTGTGGGCAAGATAACTTGAGGCTACAATGTGGGTTATGACACCTCTTTCCTAGAGTTATTGGAGAGATTACGTGAAATATTATAACCAAGTGCTGGCACTTGGCAGGTCCCGGTAACCCGTAGCTATCACACCATCCAGCAGCAGCAGCAGCGTCGTCCATCATCATAACTACTTTGTCTACTCATAGTTTCATAAACATAGTAAACCAATCCCTGACCTCCGTGTTGGCTTATCCCCCGGCCCCATTAAATTCCCTCTTTTAATCCATCCCTGTTCTTCTGGGTATGGCTCGAATCGAACCTTCCCTTCCCCTCACTCCCCCTGCCCAGGACACTCCTCTGTTCCACACTGTGAACGTGTGGCTACTGTTTGCTGCCCTGTTTTCTAAAGTTTGATTTCACCTGCCTTTCTCCCCAGTGAAGATTCTGAAAGGCAGGAACTTGCCTCATGCTTGTGTTTGTCTAGTCAGTTCCATACCCAGTAGAGCCCACATAATAAGAACTCAATACTTAAATGATAAATAAAAGCATGTGCGAATTGTTAAGCACATTCACTTAACAATTGAATGGATTGTTAAGTGAATACGGATTCCAACACACAGAGTGTAGAAGTTGGAAAATACCGTTGAACTCATCTACTCCATCTTTCATACAAGAGATGAGGAAACTGAGAGCCTGAGAAGCAATAGGCACTTGTACTCACAGAGTTTTAACCTGTGTGTTCCTGTTGCCTGAACTCTATCATGTTCAGTAAACATATACAGAACTTTTATGTCACAATAGAACTAAATATGTGACATTTCTGTGGAAGCATATTAAATTTTTGTATGTGGAATTCTGGAAACTATCGCCTTAACAAAATTTTCAAGAATTAAAAAAAAATAAATCAGATATAATTCAACATACTGATATTTGATTTCACAGACCAGACCTCTATATCTCTGTGTGTGTACTGGAGCGGTGACTTCTAGCTGCCTACCATGTGATATTATCTATCACTAGAGTCCTGGTGCACAAAATTCATGCACTCCAGGGGTGGGGTCCCTCAGCCCGACCTGCGCCCTCTTGCAGCCAACAGTTGGACATCCTTAGCACTGCCGCAGAGGTGGGAGAGGCCCCTGCCACTGCCGCTGAGCTCACCAGTCATGAGCCTGGCTTCTGGCTGAGCAGCACTCCCCTTGTGGGAGCGCACTGACCACCAGGCAGCAGCTCCTGCATTGAGCATCTGTCCCCTGGCGGTCAGTGCGCATCATAGCGACTGGTCGTTCCACCGTTTGGTCGATTTGCATATTAGCCTTGTTCTTTTCTAACAAGCCTGGATTTGGTATTGGCTTACTTCTCACCTTCACACAGCCCATGATGCTTAGAGGAAGCTGAATCCATTTGGCTCCAGGCAAGGATTATAATGGATCTAAAACTAAACCACTCAGATTAATTTTATTTTATTTAATTTTGCCTCCTGCACACCCCCTACTGGAGGTGGAGCCCACAACTGGGGCATGTGCCCTTGACTGGAATCAAACCCAGGACCCTTCAGTCTGTAGGCTGACCCTCTATCCACTGAGTCAAACCAGCTAGGGCCCAATCAGATTAATTTTAGGGTCAGCCAGTATTTGACCAATGAGTCAAGAGAATGTGAAGAACATACCATGAGGCCCAGATGTCCACTGGAAGCAGTCTAGGGCCACAAGAGGAATTATCCTCAGGATAAAACAACATTGTGGACAGCAGAGCATGACATGAAAAGAACATAAGATCTTCAAGATACAGCCCTGCTGGGAATCAGCAACAACGCTACTTCTGGATCTCATGTTACATCACACATTCCTTAATGTGTAAGCCCATTTTAATGGGGGTTCTGTTGCTTGCCTGATATTCTAACAGAAGCACTCATGAGTAGATATTTTGTTGCAAGTATAAAAATGGTTTCTGGGCAGTTAACAATGTATACTATTGGCTGTAATATTAATTAAAATCCTGCAAAACCCATCAGAGAGTGCTGAACTATTCAAGTGCCTCAGAGTATGTTCAGAGATTTCCAGAACAGTGACTTCTTAGATATCACACTGCAACGCCTAACCACTCCAAGCGCCTATGACTACCTGAGTGCTAGAGCATGAGGGAGACCAGCTTGGAACCAGCTCTTGGGGGAAGTGGAAAATTTTGTGGGTCTGATATAGGCTGGGAGTTGACTACAAGAATAATGAAGAAGAAAGAGCTCTTAGAATGTGTAATGGAAATAAATGTGTAATGTCTTTATTAAGTTTCTGACAAACCCTTTCGTTGAGTTATAGAATTTAATAATGGTCATAATATTATTGCTCTTAGAATGTGTAATGGAAATAAAACTCGTAATGCCTTTATTAAGTTTCTGACAAACCCTTCTGTTGAGTTATAGAATTTAATAATGGTCATAATATTATTTTTTTATGTACCTATTCTGTGCCAAGTACTTTATAAACATTTGTCCATTTACTTATTCGAACTACCTTAATGTTATTATCCCTAATTAATAGATGAACAAACTGAGACCCCAAGAAATTAAGAAACATGACTAAAGTCTAAGAGGGGATAGAAAAGGGAGCCACAGTTTCAATTGCTGTCTGTCTTTAAAACGTAGGTTACACTATACACTATATTGCCTTAAAACATAATTTTGCTCATTTATGCAGTGAACATGGAGTATTCATTAAGTGCCTGGCACCGTTCTAGACCCAGTAGAATACATTAGTGAATAAAATAATGTTGCTGCTTTGGTTGAAATTACATTCTGGTAGGGGAAATCGACTAAAAAAATAAGTGCACAAACATGTATTTTTGTATATGTAATGCTGCACAAAGTAAAATATTATGACAAAAGCCCAAACTCCTTTTGTGTGACCTTCTCGCAAAGATATTAACATGTAGTGAGGCAAACTGTACATCTAATGAGCAAAACCGGTGCAATTTTGGCTACAGGGGAAAACCCTGTCATGGTTAGGTTGCAAAGATGAAGTCTGTGGGCTCTTGGTCAGGTGTTGCAATTTTTAATGTTTACCAGTAGGTGGCACTCATGTCCTATAAACACCAGAGACACAAACTTGATTGGCATATACAGCTTACACCAAGATTTAAGTTCTTTGATTTTTATAACGCTAGAGCTTCCTGTGCTATCTAATTATCTCTGTTGAATGGGTTGGCTATATGAAAGACGTAATCAGTACAATTTAGAACACAGGTAATGGGGCTGTGTAATTTTCAGTCACAATTTATACAACTCTTATTTTAAGGTAGTCCTAAAAGTGTACCACATTTTATAGAAGCCTGTGGGTTATATTCATATTCAGGATGAACAATTGACTGCATGATGAAAATAGGCTCACGGAAGTGCAGCATTCTGTTAAATTACCTGGTCAGAACACACTTCGAGTTGAGAATCTAATAAAGGTTTTCACAGAGGAAAATGTGACTGAAAAATAAAACCTATTCCTTGAAATTGATATGCCTCTTAAACTTGCAAAGTTGTTTTGATAATCTGCATGGAATCTGTGCTATTTTAAAGGAAGGCAAACATCACAATATTCTGGATTTAGAAAGAAAATACATGCACATTTTGAGCTCTGATTAAAGACCTTTTGGTACCATCCCTGCCATCATCCCTGTCATTTTTCTTCCAAAATTAGATTGAGGGGTTACAACATGTACAGGGGCACCATGGTGTCCTTTCAAGCAATATTGCTTTGTGCAGTAAGTGACTGAGACCCCTGTTGGGCAAAACCTGAGATCTAGGGGTGAACAGAATTTTAAAGGGTGCCCTTCTAATGTTTGCAGGTGCAGCCACTGGCTCTCCAACAACTCCTGCTACTGGCTAGTACACTTACTAGTCTGTAGTCTATTGCATTTGCCAAGCATGCTGTTTGCTAGCTGTCAGATTTACCATTTGAATTGCAAGGCAACATCTTATTTTAAAAGCTCAAGTCCCTTTTTGTTGCATTGTTAGGAAGCTATCAGTCAATTATCCACTAAAGAGATCTTGCTGCTGATGTCTGCAGCAGCCCATGAATGTGCGACTTAGTTGCTTTTTATGCAAGACCTGAGGAGTCTAGTGGCTGCTCCTCTGCATTTCATTTGGAAAAAGCTGCATTTCAGGATGTTGCTAGACTTTTGTAAAGGAAATACCAACTTGTTTTATCCCAAGTTTCAACTTCCAGCCTTGCATTTTGCCATCATCTTACTCTGAAGTTAATGTGGGTATATTTAGTTTTTGTTTACTTTCTTTTCCTCTTTGGGTATGTGCCTATTAATCTTAATAATAATAATAATAATAATAATAATAATACATCTTCTTGATTTAAATTTCATTTATGAAGTTCAAACCTGTCCTTTCCCTTTTTCTTGGAGGATGGCAGGAGAGTAGTAAGTTTTCAATCCCCAAAGGGACCTTGAGTCTCTCTTCTCAGATCCTTTCCACTAAGTTCAGCAACTCATTGGTCTAAAGTTCCTGGTCCTTAAGCTTAAATTGGCTTTAAACCAACTGCTCACCATGCTGAATTCTTCTCAACAAAACCAGGTTCAATGTCTTCTACCTAAACTAAACCTTAGAGTTAAAAAGAAGTCCAGTTTGTACATGATAGACTGTTTACAGCCTCACATTTGTTTTTCTTTTGCTGAGAAACCAAAGGAAAAAAACGGAAGAAACCAATGGACTGGTAATAACAACCTGTCTTTAGCTGGGGTGAGATGGGAACTATAAGTGGTAAAATTGTGTATAGAAAAACTAAGTCTTTCTTGGGTGTTGATTTATAGTGATAGCACTGAAGGTTTGAGCCTAATGATACTTAGGTAAGAAATCTCTTTCAGAGCCTATGAGGACTCTCTCAATTTCAAAATCTCTGCATACATCAATTCAGTGCTGATCCTGGGACTCTGTCTGCAAGTACCAGGGACATATTTTCTCCAAAATGTCTGGGTAAAGGGTGAGTCAGGATGGGAGAGTCCGATAGAGCAGAATTCAAGAGATTCAAAGGCAAAGCACTTGTGTAGTATGGCATTTCAACAGCGTGACAACTGAAGAGGCTAGTTCCTACTCCCTGCCCTTACTAAGTGAATCTTTCTTGGGATAAAAGAGAAAAAAAGATGGAGAAAAAAAATCAACTTTGTTTATGGCTTGAAAGAAAACCTTTTACGAAACCACAGAAAAGTGGGGACCCAGTGCAGCTTTCTGAAGTGACTGAGCAAAGGCAGCATGGCTCACTGCTTCTAAATTAGAGCACACATTTTCTGGCTGATGGCAGCATCTCAGCGCTCACCCTTAAGGCAAAGATCTGAGCAAATTACATTTTAATATCTTGGGTTCATTTATCCCTGCTAGGATCACACAGAAGCAAAGAAATACATATACTTGGAATCCAATAGGCCCAAGGGACTCGGCAGCAGGCCGCACATGGAGAGAGGGTAACAGCTCTAGTGAAACAGACCCCTGCTTCTGCGGCAGGGGATACACCCAACTTGACAGATCACTTCAAGGGCGTGCACCCCTCTTGGATAAAGAGGGGAATTACGGATTTAAGAACTAAACTTTGCTTAATGAAATGTTCCTGCAGTTAAGTGCTTAACACCTCACTTTGTTTTTTTCCTATGCAGAGGAAAAAATGCTAATGTTGACATAAGCCTCAAAGGAAAAATTTCTTTGAGAATATAATAACTTTGGAGGATAAAAGCAGGAAAAAGTAAGATAAGATATGACCAGGCTGGGGGAAGGCTTTGCATGCTGGGCTGAGGAGTTTCATCTTTATTCAATAGGTACTGGGATTCATAGGAAGATTTTGAGAGTGGAGGTGATTCATATGGAAGAGGCATGTATTATACATACAGATAGCAAAAAGGAGGAACATCATTTAGATACTGTTGCAATGCTTGAGGCAAAGAGAAGCAGGAGCTAGAAGGATAATAGAAGTAGGAATCGAGATAAGAAAATGAAAGAAAGGGTGGTTATGAATTTGCAAGCTAGGCAACTGCTTGGGCACGGCAACCGAAGAGGGGGAGGAATTCCAATCCTGTGAGGTTTTGACATTGGGTCACTATTAGATGTCATGCTGCGGATGGAAGCAGAATCCATAGAAATGCAACCAGGTTTGGGAAGAGGTGAGAATTCCATGTTCAATGTAGAGTGTGAGGATCTTGTGGGAGAGCCATATGGAATCGCCCATGAAGATACTGAAAATGTGAGGCAGGAGTATTATGAGGGCCTGACCTAGCATTGTTTGGGGATGGGAGAATTAGGGCATAAAAAGCAATTTTTTGGGGAAAATTTATACTTTATCTAAAAATTCATTTTAATTTTGCATTTTGTTCTTCAACATATATCTATTTCTTAACTTTGCTTTACAACTGAGTTTGACAAATATTCAGGTAAACGAAAAAATCTTAAGTGTACAATTTGATGTTTATACTTGTTTTAATGTGATAATATGTTTTAATTACAATCAAGAAACATCAATATTTCTGGCTATTCTGCTTGCACGCTACCATGGACCCCAGGAGTATGCAATTAAGCATTTTATTTCAATTGTCACTCTTAGAATTGAAAGGGATTGTCAAAAGAGAGAACTGAGAAAGGGGATACAGAGAAATCAGGACAGAAATATTGGGGTTAAATCTACATTTAAGAGGAAGATAAGCTCAAGAGGATGATCAGAAAGTTCAGAGAATTAGTGTTGCTAGTACCGAGGGGAGGAGATTAAAACTTGGATACTTAGCTTAGTCAAATGTTCCATAGGAGACTTCAAGAAAGAAGAGAGGTCTTTAGATCAGGAGGGAAGGTTGAGGGAAAAGAAATTCTAGCAGAGCAACGAGGATGGGAATTAGATGCTAAGGGTTAAGGAGTGAGTGGGTAGTGTAGACATAGAGGAAGGTGAATTTAGAGTGAAAAGACTTGCATGTTTGCAGGCGGGTGAAAAAGAAGTCATTTCAAAAGAAAGATAGAAAACCCAGCGAGAGAAAGGAGAGCTGTCCTGGGGGAGGCAGGAGGGGTGGAAGGAAATACTAAGCCCTGATGAATCCACAAATGGCTAGTTAGGCGGCTAGGTCTGGTTCCCTTTATGTCGGGTCGAACGACAGGAATTCAGGTTAAAAGAAATCTGTTTAGTAAAGGCATGGCATATCCGAGTTAAACAAAAAGCAGCATTTATTTTTCAAACGGGAACAAATTGTGGGGAATCCAGTGAGTTTAGATGGTCTTGTTGCATGCTGGTGAGGGGCAAAGCATTCTAGAAGCTTTCTCCTTGCCAATCTGGGGTTATTGAGATGCATCTGGTGTAATTCAATGACCAGATCCGTCTTGTTTCTACCATCCACTGGAGAATATTCTAGGCCTTACAGGCGTGCTCATTTAATTATTGCTATGCTTGCTTGGAGATGTTCTCTAACATTCTTGGGCTGAAGAACCATAATGGAAAGCATGGGTTAGGTTGGCATTTAACTTTGCTAAAGTGCCAGGATTCCAGGGTTCCTGGGGAAAATGAAAACCTACTTGCCAAATTTGCTAATGTTGCACAAAACATTCTTATATCCATTAGAGATTGGGCGTACATTTCTTTTGCCAATTTGGCCAAAGCAAGCAAACCCACTTCTTTTCCAAGTTAAAATTGTGAGCAGACTTTACCCAGATCCCTAGAGGGGCAGCTCAGCACGTCAGCTTGCTGCTCTCACTTGTACCTCTCATCAAACATCAGTGTTAATTATGACTGATTAGAATAAGTTGGATTTGTTGACAGAATATGTAATGTACCTAATCAACTCCAATTTTTTTCAAAGTTAATTTTGTAAATGTATTCCAACTGAAGCACCATGGGGTAGGAACTTTCCTTGTTACAGCTCTTGATCTATCAAAAAGAGAAATAGGAGATAACCTATTGTTTTGCAGCTCCCTTAAAGTGCTTAGGCTTGTGCTTGAGAAAAGCAAAGAGAGGAATTCCTGGAGACACAGACCAGTCTCAGAAGTTGTAAGTGAGGTCTTTGGGTGTATGTATCAACTGACAAATTGTTCTCAGATTCCATCTAGCTCAGGATTCATTCCTCAAGAATGCCTCATTTGAAGCAATGAATTTCATTTAAGGTCACTTTCCCAAAAGTATCATGTTTGAAAATGGAGATGCAAATCCATTTGCTTGGGTGAATTAGCAACATCTTTTTTGGCAAGATGTTGCGATATTGATGTTGAAACTTGGAACTAACAGGAACATTTTCATATCTACGAAAGCAGAACTGTAAACTTTAACAATGAACAGCTTCCCTTAGCAAAGGTAAATATTCTGACCTGACAGTGTAATAGAAAATTAGCTTAAATCTAATCTCTCTGTTTTACTTCTCCTCAAAGTCACCTTTATACTTTTCTTAGAGATGAGTTTTTCATTTTCACAAATCCCATCTCCCTTCCCAAGGTGCTATTTGAATACAGTCTCCCCTTGACTATTAGGGATTTGAGTGGTAATTTTTTTTTTTTTTTGGTCAATGGAAATGCCATACCTCAGTCTTCAATGACAAGAGATATAATTTATATTAAATAAATACAATCATTTATATTAAAAAAAATTCAAGGCATTATTTACATGATAGCTCATTTTTTCAAAATTTTACACTTAAAATGATATCTATTTTATAGATATCTATATCTATAAAATAAAAGCATAATATGCTAATTAGACCAGACAGCTGAGTGACCTTCCAGATGTCCTTTTGGACAACCTTCCGGATGAAGCTGGGGCTGTGAGGGCCAAGCCCCTTGCCCCCTTGCATGAATTTTGTGCATCGGGCCTCTAGTCTATCTATCTATATCTATATATCTATATCTATATCTATATCTATATCTATATCTATATCTATATCTATATCTAATCTATATCTATCTATCTATATCATCTATATGTATATGTATATCTATATGTATATGTAGATCTATTTCTATATCTATATCCATATTGACTAGAGGCTGGGTGCATGAAATTCATGCAGGGGGGGGGGTCCCCTCAGCACAGCCTGCACCCTCTCCAATCAGGGGATGTCTGACTGCCATTTTCACTGCCCCCCCACCACCAGTGTAGTTACCCCTAACTGCCACCCCTGTGGCCTGATCACCCCTAAACGCCTCTACCTGCTGACCTGATCACCTGTAACCATGTCCCCTTCCGGCCTGGTTGCCCCTAACTGCTCCACCCCAGCCTGGTTTCCCCCAACTGCCCCCTTGAAGGCCTGTTCACCCATAACTGCCCCCCTGATGGGCTGGTTCTCCCCAACTGCCTCCCCTACTGGCCTGGTACCCCTCACTGACCCCCCCTGCCAGACTGGTTGCCCCAACTCCCTCCCCCCACTGGCTGGATCTCCCATACTGCGACCCCAGATAGCCTATTCACCCCTCACTGCACCCCTGCCAGCCTGGTTGCCCCACCCAGCCTGCTGTTTCGTCGTTGAGTGAGGGTATCCCAACCAATATATTCATAGGGGATATTGAAAGACCAAGGATTTCCATAAACTTCAGAGGTTTGACTAAAGTTGGTAAAAAGGCTATGAAATATGTGAATTTAACCTTTGCCTGTTACCATGTAAATCATTTAGTTCCAGAGTGTTTGCCCTCAAATGAGTGAAGGTTTGTATTTTTTTCTGTCAAAATGCCCCTGAACTGGGAGTGAAACAATGATGTTTGCAAATGTCAACTTTAATGCCTGTCTGCTGGATCCCAGGCAGCTGCTTTTAGTACTGAAAAAATTTGAACCCTCTGGATGTATTAGCAGTTTGTAAAGGTGTTTCTTTATTAAAAACGATGACAGTGGATAGCGATCAGAAAAAAATGTGAAGACTCAATGTCATTCCTGCTTTACTTACCACCAGAAAGCAGGTAAAATAAAGGAATTATATCCTTTATTTTTCTCTGAAACCATTTCAAAATAAACAGTGTTTTTGAGGTATTTTTTTCCTAGCAGTGTTGCAATGTCTTCTTTCCCATTGCTATGTTTACAGCATGGCTAACTGAGATTTGAGATGTAATTTCTTCCAGAAAACTAGAAGCTTTGGGTTATGATGGTGATCTCATTAGGAACACATTCTACCCATAATTACTATTGGTTTCACATGGTAAAAACCAGTTATTGCTCTCAAAACAGCAGATGACAGAGGAAAGGTTAAAACTCTTACCACAGTGCAGCCTACTCTTCCAAGAAAGAATTCTAATATGCTTGTTCATTGGACTTCAATAAAACTCTTATTAGGGGGATACATTTTATAAATTCGGGAGAAATGAAATGACTGGATGCCATTTTAATGTGGCAGAAAGAAGTTGTGGAGGCTATTCTCTCTGTTAGGACCTGTTCTTGGGAGTTCCCACGTGTTATCTCATTTGATCCTCATAAAAGCTCAAGGCAGCCGCTGTCTTTGTTATTCCCCGTCAACAGGTGACTCAGCTGAGGTGCTCTCTGAAGGTTTGTGTCTACACACAGTGCCTACAAGTGAATTCAAAGATATTCCAAAAGTTTGCTGAGTAAAGATTATGCTTAAGCTTAATTCTTTCCCTTAGCTACTCTAGGGATTACTTCACTCTGAGTTCCAGGTTTCCTGAAGTTAATAAAGAGCCTTTCCCATCACTGCCAGTGGGAGGATAGGAAAGATATGACTGATGGTCACAGAATGCCAAGGGGCAGGTGCCTAATGGGCACTTGGTGGGTGGGATTCATTGAGGCTTTCAGCTGGGAGGGTGTGGGATTGTAAGGTAACCCCTGTAATATCTACCAGCTCCTCTTCTTTGACAGCTGATGTCTGCTGCAATTGCAACTTCAAGTTCAGAGCAGACCGCCACCTTTAGGCCCCTCTTACATAAATTTCTGGAGCTTCCATCTGCCTGGGTGTCTTGAGTGAAGTGATGCTCAGTCTTTGGGTGAAAGTGGGCAACACATGGAAAGTAAATACTGGGAACAGAAACAGTAAGTGTGGCCTGATGGGAACCAGCAGAGCAGAATGACGCGGCAGTCGAGACTGTGCGAAGACTCCAACTGTAACAAACAACGGATGCAGGATGGCGAGAAGGAAGGACAGAGCTGGTAAGGATTTGTAACCAAGGCAACAAAAGCCAGACAGGGAGTCAGTTCAGGAGGGAGCCCCCAATTTTTCAATGATGAACACAAAGCAACTAAGCGAAATAGAGATGCTGACCTAGCTATTCCTGTTTAGAAAGGATTTATCTTTCTGTCTGAGAAGAGATTAGTGGTCAAAGCTAAAATCACCTCTTTTATTTAACTGAAGGATTCTATTTATTAGAATAATTACTTCAATTAAAGATTTAGCAACCACACAATAAATTTTCTTAAAGAAATCTTTTTGGGTTCTAAGTTGTGATTAAAAACCATAGCTCATTAGTTTTTTTCTTTTTAAAATTAATTATTTTATTTTTCAATTGCAGTTGACATTTGATATTATATTAGTTTCAGGTGTACAGTATAGTGGTTATACATTTATATAACTTATGAAGTGATCCCCCAGATAAGTCTAGTACCCCCTGACACCATACATGGCTATTAAAATATTGATGACTATATCTATATTCCCTATGCTGTACTTTATATCCCTATGACTATTTCATAACTGATAATTTGTACTTCTTAATCCCTTCACCTTTTTCACCCAACCCCTTCCCCCTCCCACCTGGCAACCATCACAGTTTGTTCTGTGCATTTATGAGTTTGTTTCTAGTTTGTTTGTTTTGTTTTTTTAGATTCCACATATAAGTGAAACCATATGGTATTTGTCTTTCTCTGT